>NC_061813.1:14212601-14518851 GCF_021462225.1 Girardinichthys multiradiatus | reverse complement strand
AGAACCAATTCAAACTTTTGTGCCTCCAAGAAAAACACTATATAGTATCCTGCAGAAAACTCATGGCAGCCGAAACAGACAATTAGGTCTGCAGAGAGGATTTTCAGGGCAGACCTTCCCTTCATCCAGACCTTGAACAGGTCCAGGGTCAGCAAAAGGGCAGGAAATAATGTCTCTGCAGACCCCACACATCCTAGACACAAACTGTTTGGACTTTTACCTTCAGTTTGACGCTACACAGCAGCTACCTGAGTAGTCAGCTACTTTACCTGTGAAACAAAATAAGCATATTTGCACCATTAGAACCTGCCTTTCTTGCTGTGTGTACAGAATCCTAAAAACATTCTTCTGATTCTGGTCCACATCATTCTGAACACACCATTGGTATAGTGACATAAAGTGGTGGAAGCATCATGCTGTGGGGACGATTTTCTTCAGCGGGAACTAGGAGGCTCGTCAGAGCTGATATGAAGATGGATCATGTTTCATTTTCATTGCAGTCCTTAATTACGCACTACAATAAGTCGGTCTGTCACAGACAATTCAAAAATACATTCAACTCTATGGTTGTAACTTCTTAAATGTGAACAACTCAATGGGGTGTGAATACTTTTGCAAGACACTATAAAAGGTGTCATGAAATAATATCATAAGTTACCTTTTAGGTTGTGCACCAGGTATGAAAGCCTGGCATGTGTTGTAAAGGATTCCCTGCTATAAAATAAACAGAAAAAAATGCGAGAGGATCTCTAGAAATAAATTGTTGCTTCTCATCTCAGTTCCGTCATAGAAAAGCAACTTTCAGCTGCTATTAAAGAATGATGTTGTGCATCTTTGTCAGTGGCAGCATTGCTAATATCTTTCCACAAAATGGATTTTTGATCTGTGGATTTTTGCACTTCTGAGATATCTGCATCTTCAACAGCCTCTGTTCCCCGCTGCTGGGTTAGATTTAAATTAACGACACATCAGCGTGTACCTGATAGATATCAGCCTGTTGGCATCCTGGTCTGCTTACTATAGTCACGTTAAAGCTGGATGAAGGGATGAGGATTCTCAATCCAATCATCTCACTCGGGATCCATCACTTATTCTCATTCCTCTCTCCCTCAGGTCGGCTGGTTTCCGTCTACGTACGTGGAGGAGGGTGAGGAGTGAGCGGTCCAAAATGTGAAGACGTGTAGGATTAAAGAAGAGCGGTGGCAGCGGACTGAGTGGCGGGGTCGGTCGACTTTCCTCCCTGACGCCCTGCTGCCTAAAACTGTCCCAGCGGCCTTCAGCTGAGAAGAAGGGCTACAGTAGGCTGCAGACACAAACAAGCCCTATCATTTCTGCTTGACTCAGTGTGGCTAAGCAGCTCCACCGACAAGCAGATTGACTGTCAGCGGGAAACGGGCTCGGCAGACACTCCCTCTCTCCCCTTCTTTGCTTCATCCATCCATCCATCCATAATTCATCCCTCGCTTCCTCTCTGCCCGCTGTCTGCCGCTGTCCCCCCTCCGCTCCCACCTGCTCCCCGCCTGCCAAGCCAGGCGACACCAGAACTGTCACGAGTGAAGACTCAGATGCCACTCCTCCACTCATGCGCTCATCTATCCGTCCTTTCATCCATCAGCTGTCTGAGGAATTATAGCAGGACTCCCCCGTATGTGAAGTTTTGCATTTTTATTTTACTTTCATTTCACTCTGGAGGGATTCCAGGCAGTTATGACTTTGCTTGTGTGTTTGCTCCAAACAAGCAGGTTGTTATCGATGACTCTGTGGCCCAGATTCATTCACACACTCACACCTCCCTCCTCCTTCAGATTGTGATCGCAGCATAGTCTCACTGTTACTGGAGATGAGCAGAGAGCTGCAGAAAGGGGACGGTGTCGGATAGCATCGCCTCATAGCTGCCAGCGATTGATCGCCGTTGTTCCCATTTTCCTCCCACTTATCGCCGTGCTTTATCTCCGACCCCGGCCTCTCATGTTTGTAGTTGTCCCGTCCGTGAACGATCCTCTGCTGTTATCGGTGGCAGCTCTGTCAACAAGAGCCCATCCGCTGAGGGTTTATCTTATTACAGGCATTAGCGGCCTGTCGGGGGAGACAGCCGAGCCACCTGGAAGGCCCTCAGTAAGGAATTGCTTCTTTAGTCTCGACCTTGCATTACAGTGGTTTCTAAAAGTTTTCATACCCCTTGAACTTCTCCACATATTGACACACGTTACAAACAAAATGTGAAAGGGATAGCTCTATTTAGCCCCCTTTTACTCTGACACCCTTAAGTATGATTGGGGTATTAACAGGTCCTCAATAGCTTTACACTGCTAAGGAAAAGTATCTCCACAGCATAATAGCTTTCTTCTTGTTACTCGTCCGTAAAGGCAAGGTTTGTAGATTGCACCACCAGCAGTTGTCCTGTAGACCAAACCATCCACCTAAGCTGTTGATCTCTCCAGCTCCCCCAAAGTTACCAGAGGCATCTTGGCTGCCTTTCAGATGATTGCACATCAGACTTTTTAGAGTTTTATTTGAATGTTCGGGGTTGTTACATGTGGAGAAGTTTAATGGGTGTGAGCACTTTTGCACTTTGTTATGAATTAATTTATACACATTTGCCTAATACTGTCCTGATTTATTTGCTGTATGAAAGCCTGTGGAACCAAATTTGTACATTTTTAAGATAATTTATGATCATCTTGGAGGCCAAGCAGTAGAAAAAAATCCAGAACACTACCTGCTTTTTTGGTACCTTTTCATTGTTTTTACTCCAATTCACAACTTTTCATGACATATTTGGATCTTTTCGTTCTGTCTTTTACCAGCACACCACACTAGAAGCTGTATGTGAAGACATATAAAAGTGTTTGAAGATGACACTACATTTCAGAGCTCAGATGGAAATTTAACCAAGATCAAGGCACCTGTCTTGTTTGAAAATCAACCCGAGGCGATCCTTCATTCCTACGTTCCCACCCATCCCATCACATCTTCATTGTGTCAATGCCAACTTGTATTGTGCCACAGTGTCAGTTAATGGTTTTGTGATCTGATGTTTTGCGGACTTAATGGTCCATTACGTGTGAAAGTCATGAATAATACCCTGCCACATCTGACACTTTCTGCTTTTATCATATGTTTTTCGTTTTTGTTCTCTGTCAAATTGTTTAACCGCATGATGAAGAAATGTGTCAGGAACGCATCACATTAATGAGTTTTTTATGGGTTTCAAATTATCAACAGTCTCACTAAGTGACCACTAGATGGAAGCATCCTAAATGCAGCTCTTCACCCTCAACATGCGAAAGTCTGAAGATGACATCATATGATTAGGAGGTGATGCCATGAGGCTGAAAGACGTAGGGACACTTTAGAGGCAGAAAGGAAGGTTTTAATTGCTAGCTCTCAAAAATACTTCTGTAAATTGTAGTTCACTTTTGGCTTCAGATGTTATTTTGAAATCTCTGCTATTCCAGAAACTTTCTGTGGATTTTAAACCCTGACAACTTTCCTTTTAGAGCTTCTGGAAAGCTTTTGGAAACCTTTGTTGGCACAGATGTGATAGATCATGCCTCCCTCTCCCATCCTTGGGAAAAACAGAGCTGGTTCTCTAATCGCAGACTCCAGTAATCCACTCCGCCTCCTCCTCCTCTTCCTCAGCCTAGTTGAACTCTGACAGTAGGGCCATTTAAAGCTGCGGGCCTTCCTCTCCTTCCCATTGTGCTTCCAGACTTTTTTTTTTTTTCTTTTTGGATCGCAGGAGGGATTGGTGGAAGGCTCAAGGGTATCTGTGATCTAATCATTACACCATCTCCTCACCTCAGTGACCCCGCTGCATTCATCTCCCTGTCGGCTCCCTCCTCTGTCTCTCTGTGTCACCCCTCTATCTTTATTTTCGCCTCCCTTGTTTTGCTTTCTATCTCTCATCCAGTCTTTGTCTTCTCAGCTGTTCAGCTTCTGTATGTTGGTGAGAGATGGGGAAGGGAGACATATCTCTAAACAAAGTGTTAACCAGTTTTATCTGACCTCAAATTAATTTAATGCCAATTATCCCACTGTACAGAGATGATTTCTACATGTGGAAGTTCAGAAAGGACTTTAATATATAGACTCCTGTACTTTCTTTTGCCATCAGGCCTCCATCTTGATGGAAGTTTGCATTTAAAAGTCTGTGTTTATGTGTTTTGTTATGCCAGTAAAGCCAAAGATGTATGCTGTATCTACTGTCTAATAACCACGGTACCCAACCACTGAGGCCTGTCTCTAAAATGGTGCAATCGTGACTGTGTAGTTGAACCCTGTATTGTTGCTGTATCATACTGTAAGTAATGTATATAGAGCAGAATAAAGATATACACTGCTTCTTCTAATGTCTTGATGCATCATTTGCTTCTTTGGAAAGGAAGGAAATAAAAAGCTATTTATTTAGCTTACAGTTTTAAGTGACACTCAGACCTGGTGGTATGTTGGCAACATGTGCAGCAGAAACCTGAATGGATTTCCACCAATCCTACAAGGGATATTTTATTTAAAAATGAGGCCACGATGACACATTTCAAAACTTTTTTGACCTTTGATGTGACATTTATCCTCTACGATTCAACAGAAAATCAAATTGTTTGTGGGGAAACATATGCACTTTTAAAAAAAGTTTAAAACCAGGTTGCATAAATGCGCGATACTAAAACACCTTCTGCTTCAGTTTTGGCATTCTGTCCCCTTCAGTTTATTGTTGTCATCAGTTTTAGTTAATATGATCCTTTGTAGAAAAACTACAAAGAATGTACAATGATATATGCTGCATTTGGTCTTCTGCTGTCACACACAAATGAACTTGAGTGACCGCCCATTCTTAATCCAGAGGGTCTTTTCCTAGGCAGGCCCAATTCTCCGGAGATCTGTGGGGTGATGAAATCGAGCTTAATGTTTAGGATACAATTACTACAGTATTTATGGCACAAAAACAAGATCTTAGCCACAATTAAACATAGTAGTGGCAGCATTATGCTGCAGTAT
This sequence comes from Girardinichthys multiradiatus, assembly GCF_021462225.1. Classification (NCBI taxonomy): domain Eukaryota; kingdom Metazoa; phylum Chordata; class Actinopteri; order Cyprinodontiformes; family Goodeidae; genus Girardinichthys; species Girardinichthys multiradiatus. The sequence continues at coordinate 14,513,853 of NC_061813.1, read as the reverse complement.
GAATTTAAAGGAAATGGAACTGGTGGAGGAAATTATGGGCCATTCTGAATGCCAGATAATTTAGACCAAAAATCTTTTTTCATTTTTTTGTGTCCTATCCTGGCAACTTAAGCAGTTTGGTGGATTAGGTTCCCTTGCAGGATGTGATATTTTGTCTACAAAAACATATGGAATAGACTTTGGTAGACTTTTTACATCCTCTGTATCAATGTTAAATTGAAAATTACTGGACGTGCTGATATTTCATACAAAATAGTAAAAGGTAAATCAATTTTGTTCAGATTTGCCTCTTCAACAAACATGAGAACAAAACTTCTTAGTAAAGCTAACTTTCAAACATATTTACTAACTAAAAAATGAAAACTGAATTGATACATGATGATACATTTTAATTACTGAACATTTTTAAATACATTTTTTTAAGTAACTGTTGGTGAGATCCTAAAAAACTCCAAGGATAATCCACATTATGACTCAAATTTTGAATGTCCATTAACAGAAAGCAGCTTAAGTAATGCTGGGTTACACACAAAACACGCAGGTCAATCATAAAGAAATAACAAAACAAAAAAGCCTAAGGACTTCATTGTGGTCAGACCCGTCTCCACTGGCGGTTCGTGACCATTAGGGCTGAAATTAGGCCTGAAGCAACAGTGTTGTGAGGCTGGTCCTTCCACAGGACTTATACAACCCACAGCCTTTAGGGAGGCTGTTTCTCACCAGCTTATTGGCCAATAGGTGTGAATAAATGTGGGGATAGACCACATATCTTGTTGCTGCAATCTTGTCAATAATGAACAAAGTAAATCTATTTTCTAAAAATAGTTGATTAATTAAAGTAAAGGTGCTTGTGAACAGAGCTGGGAGTGTGTGAAAACAGGAGGAACATGTGTTGAAGACACGGTTATGATATAAGGTTGTGAGCATATGCCGATTCTTGCTGCATGTTCTCTGTAAAAATGATCCAAATCAGGTCCAGTGTGTTTGTACGTGTGCCCATGTGTGGGTTGTGGTCTCCCCGCCATCTGCTGCCTGAGCCTTGGAAACCTACCGGAGCCGAGCGAAGGGGAGGAGAGACGGTGTTCTAAATGCCCACCAGGTATGCTTTGCCTCGGCCTGGTCAGTGTGAATCACACCAGCACGCTCCCAGCTGAGGCTGGACCACCGGCCTAACAGATGGCTGGATGACATCACCCTTCTTCACTTTTTGGCTCAACTTTCTGGCCCTCCGCAGTCGCTTCTGATATGAGATTCTGCGGATGAGCAAAGATTTTCTGCAGAGCCGACATTGACAGAAGGAGATGCTATGATGACATAAAAGCAGGTGTGGAAGGTGCTGTGGCTCTGATCTTAGGGTTCCAACAATCAAAGCTCATGCTTCGGATTTCTCACAGTGTGTGTTTTCACAGACAGAAATTTGGCAGTGTGGACTTAGTGATTCATGAACACCACCGGTAGCCATGACAGTTTGCCAGGCATGAGATACACTTAGGGTCATATTAGTCTTGTGATGAAATGCCACCTAAAGAAATTACAATATATATACACATACACAAACACACACACATACACACACACACACACACACACACACATATATATATCTGTGGTTATTTTAGTTCTCTAGAACCACCTGAAAGAAGGTTCTAGCACACATTGCCTACAGTGCCTTGCAGTGCCTCTTGAGCTATTCCAACTATTTTGTGTGATAGACCAACACTAAGTAGCCCATAAAAACGGACAAATACATGGTTTTCAATTTCTTTTTTCAAATTAAAATCTGAAAAGAATCTGCGACATCCTCTAGCATTTAGGCCTCTTGTGTGAAGGGCTTCTTACCTCCTACTTTGACTTAGGCCTCAATAGCTCTTCTGTTAAAGTATGGTAAACCTCCCTCTTCTTGTGCTTTCTTCAGGCAGCTATCTTTGTTAATGTGGATGTTTTAGGAAGTTTTGGCCAAAACCATTGCTTTTTAGTTGGAGGAGATGCCTTACATTATTTTTGAGGAAAAGAATTGGTTCCATCAAAGAATGCCATACATTTTCTAACATTTACACTCTTCTTATATTACTTATACCCAACAATCTGATGGTTTACCAAAGATAGTAAGATTATTAGATGTCGTGAAGGCGTTTGATAGAGTGGCCATACCTATTTGCTGTATTGAAAAAAATTGGACTAGGGAACAAATTCTTTAGTTTCTTAACAATTTCAACAGACTGATTTTCCTTTTAGTTTTAATCGCTCAGGATTGAAATACCTTGGTGTTAACGTGATACGTATGTTTTCTGGCCTTTTTTCAGTCAATATTGCTGTACTTAGCAAGTTAAAAACAGATTTCTTAAAATTGAATAGTCTGTCCCTGACCCTAATTGGAAAGATAAATGTTGTTAAAATTATTGTTTTGCCAAAATTTCTGTATTTGTCTCAGACAGTCATTTGAGTTGCAAGTTCCATTCGGGTCTGAAAATCTTTGCTATAAAAATTCAGTGGAGACCCGGCCCTTCCCAATTTCCAGTTTATTATTGGGCTTCTAATATTGAAATAAATCTGGTTTTGGTTGGAATATCCCTGTTTGTCTTGGTGTTTATTGAAAGCTGGATCATGTCACCTGCTCATGTATTTCTGCTCTTGTTTATCCCTCTCTTCCAATCAACATCTCTTTATAAGGTAAAAGTCAAATTCTGCTCAATTCCTTAAAGATTCGGTAACAGTTTAGAAAACACTTTACACTTCTTGAAACATCTCTTCTAGGCCCATTGTGTAACAATCATTTGTGTCCTCCTTTACATCTAGATTTCAGTTTAACAATGTGGTGCAAGCATGGTATATAGTCTCTTCTAAATCTCTATTCAGATGGTATAATTTGTCATTGTCATGCAGTCTACCTTCAAACAATCAGTTTAGGCATTTTCAAGTTGGACACATTGCTAATATTTTCCTGAATTCCCTGTGGTTTCCTCTTGCCAATTGTGGGAGGCATTGCTCACCTTCAATATGCAACATAGAGGAGTTATTTCACAGATTTAAAGTCACATCCTTTACGTTTATAATTCAAATTCCAAAAGCAAAGCTGCGTTGGAACGTGATCTAAACCTTGACCTTTATGATGAATGGTGGGAAGATGTTTTATGTAAGACTAGTAAAATCTCCTCTCGTGTTCACCTCTCACCTGTTCAGTTTAAGGTAGTGCACAGAGTTTATTATTCCAAATCTAGATTGTCTGGTATTTACCCAGAAATAAAAGACAAACATGAAAGTTGTTTATGTTCAGGATGTCATAGAAGTCATTTGTTTTCCACAGCTTCATAATTTCTGAACTGGCTTTTTTTAAGGCAATGTCTTCCATGATGAGATCATGGGAGCCCAGTCCATTGATTTGGGACCCCAGCTGAGTCAACCCAACTAAACTCACCCATAGAGATTGTTGCCTTTACATCTCTGCTGGCCAGATGTCAATAACTTCTCCTGGAGTGTAAGTCCCCAAATCCTCATTCTGTATCAAGTTTGTTAAGAGACAATATATTTTTTCCAAAGTTGGCACAAAGTAAGTACACACTGAAGGGATGCACTGATACAGTGGGTTACATGCGGCCATCAAAAATATTAGGGTTGCACACCAAAATCAAAACCAATGACTGTGATGTTGCTGCTATATAACAAGAACTACAAAAACCCATCATAGAATATATATCTTTTGTTTTGTTATCACAAGTTAATATTTCAGACTCACTAGAAATGAGAATTAAACGTTTCACAGCCTAAAAGTATTTAGTAGTTTTATTCTTTTATAAACAGAATTTGTTTTTGTTTTTACTTAAACAAAAACACAAAATGATTCAAAATGTATATAGTAAATATAATAATCTTTAAGTAAACTATTTGCTGAACTATTGGTAACAATGACAAACTTCAATCACACTGTTAAAATGAATCATTAGTAACTATTGCAGACTTTAGAAGAACTGCTACATGAAAAAAATAAAAGTTGGTTAAAGGAAAAGACAGGTGCGTTCACTGACACATGGACCTTAGCCGCCCACCAAATTCAAGAGGAATAGTATTTGCTCCCCTGGTAAAGATGTGGTGGTACTAAGAGGAAATGCAGTTATCAGGTATTATGATGTAAATTGACTGATCTTTGCTTTATCAGAAACTTCTAAAAAAAATATACAACAGCAGATTTATTTACCTATAAAGCTCAAACTTGGATCTAGGAATAAAAAACTACTTAATTGCATTCCTGTTTCAAATTTAACCCAGACCAGTGATTAGGCTAACTGCAGCCAGCAATATAGGCTAATAACAGGGTAATACTAATGTATATCTGTGAATTTTGTTTTCTTTCAAACACTGTAGCAACATGTACACTAAGGGCCCCCAGTTTTTAATTTAAAACACCCTGATGTTTCCAAAAGTCCATTATGCCGCACTCTTAAGTATTCCCAGGAACTCTGGAAGAGAAACAGGCCCACAGCATCACATATCCTCCACCAGATGCCTCGCAATCTTCATTCTTTGTTTTACGTCAGTCTCATATGGAGTGTTTGTTGCTGAAAAGCTAAATGTTAAGTCTCTTTCATTGTTTTGCAATGAAAATTTTACTCAATTCAAAGGTTGGATTTTTCCAGATTTTTTTGTGAGATTTTGCTAATGCATTCAAATTTTAATTTATTTAAAGGATTTGTACTCACTTTTGTACTTGAGATCTCGGTAAATGTGTAACACTCTAATTTTGTCTGAACTTCTTTCAGTTTCGCCCTGCCTTCATTTTCCTTCTTTCCCTTCTCCTTTTTTCAAATCTATCATAAAATCCATCAGATTTTGAACTCCTTGAGCTGCACTCTTTATATTCCCTTATATTACTCACCCCAACTCGTTTGTGTTTTTCACCGGGTTTATTCCTGTCTTTTAGTGCCACGAGGGAGCCATCACCACCGCCAGACGGTATGGCTGCTGTGTGCAAATATCAAACACTGCTCTTTCCTCCCTGTTTTCCTGGAGACAATCAGCAATGCATAAACACGGTGCTGTCTGTGAAGCATGCTCACACATCTCTTGATTGTCATCGTAAAGAAAAAGGAAAAGATGAGAAAGCCCACATACTGTATGCTGGCCCATTCACAGATGGACTCTCACTCTGCTGTTTCGAGCTTCCTAATCCCCAAGCAGAAATCTAGCACCAAACCGTTCTCTCAAAGTACTTTTGTATTCATGCTGCATTAATTCAAGTGAACATGTGTCTGTTAAGCTGTGCATCCGCACCTGACACTGCAAAGCAAGCAAACAAAAGAAAACTAAATCAATCCAGCTGGCAAAATGCATGAATTTGTTTTTTTTTTGCTTACTTATTTAAAAGTCTAGTTTTCTGCCAAATCCTCTTTTTTCATCCAAACATACAGGCAGGCATAAAACCGGAAGCTATAATGTGTGCACCCCCACCCCCCACCCACACAGAGGCAGCAGATGGTGATGCCACCATTGCCTTCAATAATAATTTGCATTATAAAGCAGTTAACATGGACTATTTAAATTGGCTCACTCTGGCATTTACGTCCCACAGTACATTTACAGTACTTAACACTTTGAGTTCAAGAGAATAAGCACTTTAAGGTGTTGTTGTGAGAAGTCCTGGAAGCGCGTGAATCCAAATGCACCGAAGCACACAGGCTAAACAGAAGTCTCTTCATACCTTATGTAAAGCTAATGTTTACAGGACTTACATTCAGCCTCTGCTGCACATAAATCCCAAGGTGTGATCTTACCTTGAGTGCGTGCATTCATTACATCTGTGACCTATTCTTGCTATTTATTTTTAGCAAGCTTTGTCTGGAAGCAGTAATACATAGAATAAGGTAATATTATGCCAACCCTCAGGTTATTTCAGCTAATACTTTCTTTGCTGAACAGTGTGAACTAAAGTATTCCAGTGTTCAAATCAGTTGTAGGTATAATTCAGGTAAAAAACACTGTTGTTAACTGGTAACAACTGTGAACTGCGAAGCATTTGTGTTAGAGAAATTTATTCTGAACTGTTAATTAATAATGTGTAAAAGGTATAAAGCATAAGGCTTTAAGGGATATCCAAGTTTATTCCGACTGCAACATCTAGCGATAGAGATGGTTGCATTAAACCCATGAGCAGAGGTGGGTAGAGTAGCCAGACATTGTACGCAAGTAAGAGCAATACTACTCCAGTAGATTTTTACTCAAGTAAAATTAAAATATAGTCATCCAAAAAATCACTCAAGTATCAGTAAAAAGGTATGCCATGTAAAGGCTACTTAAGTACTGAGTACTTGAGTAGTACTATTTAATCTCATTTAATTTGTGAAATGATGTAATCAAACAGACAAAATATAAATTTTTCTGCCGATTCTGGTAATCGGAATAATAAAATAATCTGTAAAATATACCATTACAAAATAACAAAATCGGGCAGAAGAAACACATATTTCCAAATCTCGGTTTTTCACAACATAAAACCTTTGAAACCAACAGAGTAGGTAATACATACATGTTAGAACAGTGCAAAGTACTTTCAGTCTCCTGTTTTCTGAGCTCTGAACAATCTTTCTTTAAATTGTGAAGGTTTTCAACAGGTCTCACCAGATGCAGGCTCTCGTACAAAGGTCACACCATGAGGACTTTGGGCAGGAATACAGCCTAGACCCGAACCCCACTGTTGCCAACTCCTCAGTTAGGAAATTGGCAATCCTAAAAGTTGCTACAAGTTGTTAGTTGACGCCATCGCCTAATTTGCATATTTGGTCATGTGAGAGAGAGGAATATCAAAGTTGACAAAACGTGAGTAAAAAACTAGGTTTAGAACTACAAATGAACTTTATGAATCAATTTAATAACTCTAATGCTTTGCCTGAACCCACACTAAATAATCAGTGTTGTTGGGATATGACTAAATAAAATTATATGTACATTAAATTTACATCCCACTTTGTAATCCATTAGCGGCAGCTTTGCACATGAGTGACTCATATGCAATGTGGAACAGAGTGGAGTGGGTCTTCTTTCTACTCTGACTGTAGGCAGTGATTGCTGCACGACAAGAAATAATACACATATATTAACTGAGTCAAAATCAAACTAAATAAAGCTTCAGTCCGCTTCCATCCTCATCTTTAGCCTAATGGTCTGACCCAGTGAGGTGGATGATCAGAGAATTCCCTCTGGGTAAAGTCATTAGGCTGTCCTCATGTGTGCACTACATGAATCTTGTCCACGGGAAGTTGATCTCAAAGAGAGAGAGATTAAAGTTCTTCAAAATAAAAGCATATAACTAAAATGGAATCCCTGTCAGCCAGCACACGTGTGTGCATCACCTTAGTGAGGGAGACGTTTTCCAGCAGCCTCCCACCAACCCCCTAACAGCATCCCCCTCCCCCACCATGAAGGTCATGTTAATTTTACTTCCCATACACCGTATTCCCGGTGGTGCAGCCCTAGAACTGATTATGTTAGCTACTTCCTGTATGATAGTGGCTACTGTTGTAAAGTGGGTTGTTTTGGTATTTAATCAGAAGTTTCAGGTTGCATTTTTAAGTAACTGGTTTGGTGTGTAGCTACATTGTTTTTTGTTCGTTTGTTATGACAACACACACAATCCTTACGCGATTGCTTCAGCTACGACTGACCACCAGGAAACACACATCTGTGCATTACATCCCATCTTTCCGTCCCTGGCCACATTGTCAACCCACAACAAAACAATTACCTCTTAAAAATAGTCAAAACCACAACTTATTTCATCTATTTAAAAACAAAGAAATGCAAACTTAATACCGAATTACTTTATATTTTTGCCTCCTTTCTTTATCCTGTACAGTGGAGCTGACCGAGTAGCCAAATATCTTGGTATGGGTGATCTGAGCCCATTTCTTAAGGTCATCCTTCCAATCTTTGAAAGATGAGGGGATTGGTATGGCAATATTTTATTTAAAATGTAAAAGTTGATATTCTCACATATTTGCTCTGCAAGAGACCATTTCTTGACATATAAAAAGACCACTATGGAAGTTACTGACAGAGTTGATGCAATGCAGCAGCATGGGATTGAGTAAAAAGGTGTCAGTGTTGGTTTTACCGACTCCGAGCATGGGCAACAATTACGGAGGCAGAACAGCAGTTTTAACAGTTTATTTGAAACAAAGAGTGAGACTAAACATGGACTGGATCTGCCGGAGGGATCAGGGTTAGCACTGAGGAGGAGAGGAGAGGGGTTATGGTTTTGTTCAAGAGGCGATATTGCATGTCCTGCAGAACAGCAGTGAGGGTTGCTTACTGTTGGTGGTGGATGATGGCTTGTAGGAGGAGGAAAATTTTCCCACAAAGGCAGAGTTAGGCAGGAGGAGTGGCATGGAGGTTCTTAGTACTGATTCTCTCACTTTGTGATCTTCTGAGCGGCAGTGCTTCAGCTGAGCGTGCAATATTGGAGGGTGGACAGGTAGGTGAGCAAAGGTTGGGTGTTTCCAAAAGATGATCTCTGAGTCGCGGGGCTGGAGACAGGAGAGGAAGGGAGACTCATGGCTGGAGTGGCAGGAAGTAGTTCCAAGAAGATTGTCACAGAGAACAGGAGCATGGAATCCAGGACGTGGTTATCAGAGGGATCCAGATCTGCAAAGGCAGGACAAAGAAACTCGATTAGCACTGGCTCAGTAAGTGCAGGAGAACAGCAGAACACGGTCAAGTTACCATGCTGGTAGAGATAACGAGCTGATGCCATTTACCTGTCTCTGCACGCTTTACCTGTCTCGGCACGCTTTGCCTGTCTCTGCACGCTCTCCTACACATTTTTCACGTGAACAAAACAGTCATCTGTTTGGAAAGTCGTGACATACAAAGTAAAACAGTTTACCCATGACTGTTATAAAGGTAACGGTCTTTGAATCTAAAGTTGCCATTGTGGTTGGCAGGTGACTGCAGGCTAGTCAACTGTGCCATTATAGCTGCAGTAGGTAACTTTTGTAAAAAACATTTTCTACATAAGTGTCACTATATCCTGACAATATAATATGGGGCAGATTATCTGTGAAAAAAAAATCAAGCTCCTCTGGCTACTCCCAGTGGTCCTACTGCCATTTGTAGAAATACACTCTCCCGATCAGAAACAATAAATCAGAGCCAGGAGGAATATTTTAGCAGTGTCAATTACGCTCATGTGCATGCTGCTCACACCCCTCCCCAACAGACCGCATACTGTCTTCCAGCTCCAACCTGCACGTTCACGGCAGGCTCCACTGTGGGTAAGGAGCTGTGGAGGGAGGGCTGCAGCACAGCAGTGAGCAGGGGGGGGGGGGGGGTGGGGGTGCTGTAATGTGTGCTTTTCCAAACTTTCAGGCTAAGTCCATGGTTTTCTCAAAACTTCTTACTGCAGCTTTAAGCTGGCTGATTGACCAGCTAATGTTAGCTTGTTAGACCAGCAGTCTACCTCAAACGACAGAACACCCAGAAGTGACAATATTCTCTGTAATAAGCATGTTAACTTAAACACTTTTTTTTAAATTCAGCATATTTTGTTTCAGTCTTCCACCTCTGTTAAAAGAACAAAATAAGTATTTTAACATTGGTTCTTTCACAGATGTACAGCATTCAGAGAGTTTATACAAACAATTTATCAACATTTGTCAGAAACGTTCTAATGTTTAGCATTTTAGATAAAAGTTACTTTTCACAAGAAATATAATAGAAAAGAAACAAACACCCTTATAGGCTAACTTTTGGTGCCTACTTTTCTAAAACTCTGGAACTTTTATATTTGTTTGCATTTTCCTATTCCTGTAGTAGCAAAGGAAGAAAACACAGTGTGCTAGAAAACATTATTTTCCTCACCATAAATCTGATATGGCCTCGGGGAACCCCGAGGACACACATAAACTACAGTATATGTAATGTTTCTGTTGTATTATCTAACATTGACACAACCCGGGTGTAATATTCAAACAAAGGAAGAAATTGTGAGTGTATTAACCCTATTTTTAACCATCAGCAGGTTTGCATATTAAATAAGGATAGTGAATCCTGTTTTAATGATATTTCATCCCAGCAGAGACAATTCTACATGAGGCAAATTCCCCTCTTTACCTAATATGTGCACAAGCTCTAAATGATCCAGTGAAGAGGAGCTGCTATATGAAACTTGTCACATCCTACTTTATTGCAGGGGGACTGGAAGGTTTTAACAACATAAAATCTGGCGAAATCTGACGACATCTGACCAATTGTGTTTTTTCATTAAGTCTTTCTGACCATAAAACAAAACGTCTTTCCTACATGGAAAAGCACATGAAGGAAAACTAACACTGTATATCACCCTGAACACAGCATTCTTCAGCAGGTAGGTGAAAATGTCAAGAAGAAGAAGGAGTTTTAATACATTTACAAGGCAATGTAATAGTTTTATCAACTGTATTCATCTGTTGCTGCAGTGCTGTTTGTGATGAAGGACTGCATAAAGGACTGTGAAAAAGGACAGCCTCACTTTAGTCTAACCTTCATTTGAAAAGTCACATTGATACACTACATCATATTGTCACGCAGTGTCACAAATTTTGAGGATATCTGGAAGAGGACAATAGCTAAAGAAATTTTTTTTGTCTTGCTACTGTTCACTCGCCGTTTGAATGAAAGAGGTCTGCACACCTCAGGGCAAAGGAACTGGGCATCGTTTTAAAAACGAAAGATTTGGAGATATCTAAACCAATTTGAACGTCTTGATGCACGATAACGTTTCAATGTCATGGTGACTCGGCCTGTTCAAACAGAGAATGAAATCAAAACAAGAGAAACAATGATATCAGGAATAAGAAGATATGTGAACTGTTTTCTCCAAAAAGCTACTTCACTGCTTATTTTCCTGGTCCTTAACCTGTACTCCATTTACTTCTGACCTTTCCATGTTGGACCTTGGAAATTTTGAACCTTGGAACTCGGATCTTAGAATGACGTTCCCGGCATTTTCTGTATTTCAACACTATAGAAACATGTTGACGACTTGAGGTGGGGCAGTATTATAACACGTCACTGATTTAATGAGAGACAGATTATCAGATGAGCAGATAAACAATTAGCTCAGTTATCTGTGACTTACATACAAGTGGCAGCAATGGTGGATTTTGACATGTTTAGAATGGAACCTTCAACTAATTCCAACCTCTGAGGATAATTTATTCGACGTTTCCAACTTGAAACCAGGAGATTCCAACTTATGAGAACAATAGGAGCACACAATTATGTAGTAATTTTTGATTAGAAAAAACGTTTTCCAGTGTTTGTGGGTGAAATTGACAGTTTTTTAAAGATATGGTTGATAATAATAACAAGTTAACAGGTTTAAACCTGACTTGAAACCGTGCCTCCAAAGCAAAAGTCGCATGACTCGCTCCACCTCGTCACACCCAGTCTTTAGCTGCTAATTGAAGCAGGATTTGTGAACAGCATGAGTTATGGGAATTGTGCTCAATCCCCAGAACTCAAGTATCTGAAACCCTTGGAAGACAACACGCTGGACTGCTGGGCCCAGATCCATCTTCTTTTGTCCCAGTTGATCCCATGGTGTGTATTTGCTACACACAAAGGTCAGACTAGAGGTCACATTTCAGCTTTATGAACATTATTTATTATGTATTTAAATATGGATCAGAGTCATAACACATTGTGCTTAATACTGTGGCTCAACTTTGACTTGAGGTAGTAGGTATAAAACATCTCCCAGGTTCTGTACTGTGCATGCAGACCACGACTCCCCCTCATGTGGGAGAGGGATGATGGAGGTGTGGGATGTAGAGCTTCTTTTTTAGGCTTTCTTGATTCTAACTCACTCTGTGCTATGCCTCTCTCTTTGCCTCCTAACCTTAACTGGCAATCGTGCCATTCGCAATGTGCCCGTTCCCCAGTGTCCCCTGAAGCACCTCCAGATGTATTCAGCTCCCATTTGTCATTCTTGGGAATGTTGTGGCATCAGCACTTATGTTCAAACTTCCACCGATGGGCACCACACTGGCAGTGCGAGAAATTTCAGCTCTGCCTGAGGTCACCCTACTCCCTTATTACAGTTTTATATCTACAGTGTGATGGATAATGATTATGCTGCTGCCCTATTTACTCTGCAGTGGCAACTAGGCCCGTTGATTTTACTTATTCGCTGCAGCACAATTCACTGATGTTTGTGCTAAAGAGATGGATTTAGCAGCAGAGATTCTGTCTTATAAGCAATTTTCCATTTCTAATCGGTGCATACAAAAGCATTCAGAGCAGTGTGCAGAAATCAATGGTGGTGCAGTTTTCAGATATCTAAAGTTCAGTGATACATTGCCTGACAATAATGGCAGATGTTTGAAGTACTTGTAAAAATACACTAGTTTCAGAAAGATATGTTATTAGAACAAATTAGCGGCAACTTTCATTTTTTTCCTGTTTCTTTCAATATAGAAACTTAAACGGACCCTAGCATGAGCAGAAAGCAAAATAATAAAAAATAATAAGGAACTTGGAAATAGCTACAATTAAACACACAATAATGCCAAAACTGCTCTTTCTCTTTTCCCAAATAGTTTTGCAAAGTAATTAACCACGGTCAATATATTTCAAAATGTTAGCTCATACTTTTTAACACTGGGCTCGGAACATATATTCATTATAGAATTAGTGAGCAAAAGGAGGCACAAAAATAACTCCAGCCCCTATTTTTTGTACAGTAATGTGGAAAAATTAGGACATCCCATTAAATATTCAGTTCTCTATTAAGAGATGTTCATATATCAAAGTCTAATCTAATGTCTATATCTCTGGAAAGGAAGATTACTTAGTTGAATCTAAAATAAATAACATTATTTTACTCAATTTACAAACAACAAAAAGGAAAAAGAAAGGACATCCTACCCACTAGTAGCTAGCGATACCGTTCCCTTTGGTTTAAATAATTTCAGTTAGACACTTCTACCAGTCTGAGGAAAGCTTTATCCACTCCTCACTTTCAGCCCTGAGATGTTTTAAGGGGGTTTCTTGCATGTGTTGGGACCCCACAGCCATGGGTAAAAAATGAAAGGCCAGTATGAACTTTTCTGGAGCTTTCAAAATAAATCACATTAACCTACTTCATTCATGAACGGGGTAATTAAGGTACAAGCGAGGCTTGACTTTCTCTCTGAAGTCTACAGAAGCAGACTGTGTTTCAGAGAGTTCCCGGCAGACACCATGTCTCTACGACGCAGAGTGGAGCAGTTTTCCAGGTCTGAAGGAAGGACAATGGGATCGCATCACCGTGGTTACAGCAGTAACGTGCAGTTTGGCCGGCCGACAGAGCGAGCCGCCCCACTCCAGAGCTATGGAGGTTAGCTGCAACTAACCATTTGTTCACTGTGGATGCTTTCTTCAAACTTCGTCGCCCAGACAACTTTTCCTCAGCACGGTTCACCTAAGGTCAGGTTTGGGCAGAGAGAAGTAATTTAGAATGAAATAATCTAAACATTTTTCGTTTTATGACATTTGGTTGTTTGTGTTGAAACTCAACTATCTTAGTGCTAGCAGATTAGCTGTAAGCGCATGTGCTCAGTTTGTGAGTTAAGACGAACGTTATTTAAAGGGGGATTTTAAACACAGAAGATAGGCCATAACACGCCGTCCACGCTTATACATTTTAACCCTTTTATTAATGGTATTTTAAGGGTATGTGTTTGATTCTGATGATAGGCTATAAGATTCTTTTGTTAGCTTCAACCGCTAACAGCTAAGAACACAGCTAAAGATCATTTACCCAAAAAGGTTGTTAGTTTTCAATCCAGTAAAATAATATTTCCCTAAATATTATTTTACTAAACTTGATAACTAAGTAACACAATTAGGCCCATTTCTCAAAGATTCGGTTCTTATTCAAAATAATATTTGTTTAAATATTATTTTAATAAATAAAGGCAGATAATTAAACACCATTGAGAATTGGTCATCCTTTCAGCAAATCATTCTTAAAATATTATTTTATCAAAATAATATTTTATCTGATCTTGCATTGTGAATGGTTGTCTAAAGGTATGCTGATTATTGCCTGAGTTAGTTCCAAGACTAACTTAACTTAATTTCCAGATTCTTCAAAATAATCCTTGGTCCTCAAACATAAACATTGTATGGTAATGTTGCATCACTCTTTCAGACATGATTTTCAATAATCTTTGATCAACCTGTTTATATTGTACATAGCCCATTAGTATGCTTTATTCTTTCATTCTGCTTGGTAGTTTAGTTGGATTGTTCTAGCATAGTAAAGAGTTTGTTGATTGAAACATGTTTGACTTGAGTTGACTTATTTCTGTCAATAAATTCTTGTATTTTAAGAAATTGTGTGAATTCATTCCATGTGTGCAGAGTTTTGCTGTTCAATATTGTCAGTGCTTGGCTCATCCCTTTCAATTTTGTCCTAATACCACCACCTTATTGGGCTGGTATTCATAGGACAACCCTAAACAGACCGAATTATTATTTAATAAAATTATAATATAAAAGTATTAATAATAAATAATATATTCATATTCATAATTACAACACGTCACTCCACAGCATCTCAGTGAGATCATGATCAAGCTTTCACTCGGCTGCGGACTTTCTATTTTGTAACTCACCGCCAAATTTGGTGGATTTACTGATTTGCTTTGGGTCATTGTCATGTTGCAGGGCCCAGTTCTGCCTCAGTCTTAATTCTTCTCTTTAGGTCTCACCAAAGTGAGATCAACAGTCAGAGAAGCACAACAAACCAAATGACTAAAAACGAGCCAAATGTTTCTCTAAATGTTGCGCCGCAATGTTCTCATTTAATGTAAGACGCCTGTGGATAATTTCAATCATTGTAAGTGAAGGTTGGTGGCATCTAATAAGTTATTCCTCAACAAAAATTATTTTTTCTTTGGTATTAGACATTATATGGAAGCAAATGTGTCCCAATATTCAAATTAAAATGTATTAATAAAATGCTTTTTCATTTTCAAAATGAAGCTGCATTTTTTGACTCATAAATGAAATTGCTAATAGATAATCATAACAGCATTTTCATTTTCTTCTTCACGACTGCTTATTCTGTTACTTAATTAAAATGATAAATAAAATAACGTTTAACTGTCTGGATCTGCCATTTTGTTCTTTGTGTTTGTTTACTTTTTCTGTTTGGTGTTTTTGTTCCTTTTGGTTTAGTAGTTATGTTTATTTATTCCCGCCAGGTACTTCTTAGTTTTACCCTTTAGTTCTAGTGGTGTGTCCTACCCTTGTCCTTAGATTCCCTTTAGGTATTGTTTACTCAGAGGTTTGTTTTCCTTAATATTAATTAGTTCCCCAGCATTATTTCTAGTATAGTTCTGTGTTAGTTCCTCACTGACTAGGTTCTTGTATTTGGTTTTCCAGCAGGTCAGTGCTACTTAGTTTTTAGTTCCTTTTCCCCAGGTCTTTTGTTTCCTTCTGTTTATTTCTACTTTATACGGTGGCCGTGGGGTGCAAAACACTTACCACAAGTACTACAATTACCGAAACAAATGTACATTTCAGAAAACAAATTTACATTTCAGAAAACACTTTTACATTTCAGAAAACACTTTTACATTTCAGAAAACATTTTTACATTTCAGAAAACAATTTAACAAGATGCGAAACAAATTTACATTTCAGAAAACAAATTTACATTTCAGAAAACAAATGAACATTTTAGAAAACAAATTTACACTTCGGAAAACAAATTTACATTTCGGAAAACACATTTACATTTCAGAAAACACTTTTACATTTCAGAAAACACTTTAACATTTCAGAAAACAATTTTACATTTCAGAAAACATTTTTACATTTCAGAAAACACTTTAACATTTCAGAAAACAATTTTACATTTCAGAAAACATTTTTACATTTCAGAAAACAAATTAACATTTCAGAAAACAAATTTACATTTCGGAAAACAAATTTACATTTCGGAAAACACATTTACATTTCAGAAAACACTTTTACATTTCAGAAAACAAATTTACATTTCAGAAAACAAATTTACATTTCAGAAAACACTTACATTTCAGAAAACACTTTTACATTTCAGAAAACATTTTTACATTTCAGAAAACAATTTAACAAGATGCGAAACAAATTTACATTTCAGAAAACAAATTTACATTTCAGAAAACAAATTTACATTTCAGAAAACACTTTTACATTTCAGAAAACAAATTTACATTTCAGAAAATCAACCGGAAAGGGAATGTACCAACGCCGATTCTGACCCGGAAGTCAGCCTCAGGGCTGCATCCTTTGAAGGCCGTATTTGTAGGCTAATTACGTTACAGCGCGGCGACGAAGGCTGTCCCAATTCATGAATCATTCCGAGCAAATGCTGCTGACAAATGTGTCCTTATTTTGCCCGATTTGAAGGATGCGTTGAGTATCCTTCGCGGCCCATCATTTCCCATCATTCATTGCGGGTCGAAGCGGATTGGTCAAGCAGGGGAAGCCATGGCGGACCATAGCAGCAAAAGCTGTGAGTAAATTGTGGAAAATTACACTTTCTGTGACACAAATTAACTTCTACAATGTTTTTAGTGCAGGAATATAACTATGTAGACGTGAAATATCTGCTTGATTTATCAAGACATCGCTTAATTTCAAACGTGCTCCGATGTGTTCGGAGTTTTCCGTTCCCGGCGTAGTAACCGGCTCGCCTCGCCAGCCCTACCGGCGGTGAGGTGAGATAGCCCGGTAGAGATCTGACCGGACTATCGGCACTAAGCTCCCGCTGGCAGTCATTACAGTGAACGTTTAACACAAGTGATTTCTAACAGTTTATGTTATTATTTTAATTGTTACTGAAAATCGATTTAACATTTCAGGTGGGCAACCAGATGGAGAAGGAAGACAGTGAGCCAGCAGGAAGGGGTCAGAAAAGAAAGAGGGACAGAGATGAGATGATGGAGTTGATCAGGGAGGATATGAGGGCACAGAGAATGGACAGACTGTTTTCCAAAGAATGGCACCAAAATAAGGTGCTATAAAAGAAATAAATAAATGTGTTTTGTTCAGATTGTTTCTTAAAATTTTAAGGTGTTCTAATAAATTTCAAAATTGTTTTTGTCACTAGTTATTTCCATTTGATCTAACAATACATCAACTTCATTTAAAGTTATAAACAGAATGTATTATGAAAAATACAAACAGCACTTTAAACAGAATGGGGGAAGAAAACATTCAAACAGATCAAGATTACAAGAAACAAAAGGCATAAAATAAAACTATGTACAAGTATCTACAATGGTGACAGCAGGATCAACCTGAGTGACCGGTTCCTGGAACACCTCTTCAACAGAACAAAGAGGCAGATGTCTTTCTGAACAGAAAGTCTGGAGGTGTGGCTAAATCTCTCACAAGGTCAGAGACTTGGATGGGATGCTGCAACTGAGATCTGTGGTTTGTCTTTCTGGATGTTGAGCGAAGCATCACACAGGTGGTCTGCAGATGTTTGTGATGCCTCTTTCCGCTGTCCACGGTATCGTCCATCAAGTGGGTTTAAAGGGCTGGCTGAATTGACGGCTGCCACATCATTAAGAGGTAATTGGAAAAATGCAGAATTAGAAGATGGTGCTCACAAAATATTACAATTAGTTATACCCCTCAAACATTAATCACATCTATAATATTATACTTGGCTGACACAGTAGTCATGTTCTGGTGGTACCTCCTCCAGGGCGGACACCTCAGCTGAAAGCTGGTCCCACCAGAGAGCAACGCTGACAGTCTCAGTCCAAACCTCACCCTCATCCTCTTCTACAGCCTCCTCTGGGTCATCCTCTGGGGCCATGACATCCCCAGCACCAAGGCAGATGTTGTGGAGGATGGCGCATGCTGTTATGACCTGAAAACAATTTAAAAGAGGGTGCATATATGTGTATATATTATGTATAATGTATATATAAAATGGATCTAGGTCAAAACTTACGTGAGGTACAAAGGTGTAGTGCACCTCCAGCGCTTGCAGGAAGATGGCCCTGAATCTGGTTTTCATCATTCCAAAAACACGCTCTATTATAGAGCGTGTTTTTGGAATGATGGCTGTTAAAGCGCTGGGCTCCTACATCTTGTCTTGTCCTCTTGTAGGGAGTGATGAGGGGGAGTGGATATTGGAGGCATGGGTACCCTCCATCAGCAAGGATAAAATGCCCTGGAGGAGAATAAACTGTACAGTGGGCTGTGGCGGAGCACCCTAGAATCATGCACTGACCCAGGCCAGCCCACATACGTGTCAATAAAATGGCTCTCAGAAACTGCCAGCAGGATTATGGAAGGGAAGAGTTTCCTGTTCCTGTAGCACTGACCATCAAGGCTGCTTGGACACCTGAAGTGGATATGGCAGCCGTCAATTGCACCCACAGCTTTAAGAAAAACTCTGTGGCGTGCCAGCCCTGCAAACTCACGGGACACTGCCTTAAGTCCTCAGGGGTCTTTAGAAGGTAGATGACCTGGTGAGGAATAACCACGATCTCCTCTGTAACTCTGTGGACGATGCAATGGACAGTAGAGCGAGGCATCCCAAACACTCTGCAGACCACTCTGTAGGATGTGCCACTTGCCACCAAGAAAAGAAAAACCAAGGTCTCAATAGTAGCACCCCATCCATGTTGCCTGTCCTGGTGCAAAAGATTAAGCAGCACTGCCAGAGACTCTCTGCTCAGCTGAAAATCAGGCCTGGTGTCCTCCTGGTTGAAGAAGCGTTTCAGGACTGGGACACTCAGGTTGATCCTGCAGTAAAGGGGTCTGGTCTAGAAAAGGGAAGAATGGAGATGGAAAAACACATTATTTTTAAGGCATGCTTCTGGATATTTTAAGTGATCAAAGCAAGTAGATACTAATACACCACAAACACTGCCTTATTATATAATTATCTAAGACCAGCCAGAGGGATCAAATACTTTATAATTCCCATCTATCTTAAAATTGAAAGTTGTTGTATATAATATATATATATATATATATATATATATATATATATGTCAACATACATTAGCCATAAAGTTGCTATCTCTTTGTTTATTGGCTAGTTAAATCAAACATCTTTTTTACCTGAACATGATTGTCTCTGGATTGTACCTGGAATCAGAAATTATAATGCTAACTGAATTATAAATAAACTTTTAAAACATATAGCACATTTCTTCATTAAAAATTCATATTGTAAAGCTTATTTATTCTCAATCACACTCTCCAGCGATACAGTTGGATTACATAAAACTGTCCATTTATTCTGGTTAACCTTAATATCACCTGAAATATTAAATCGATTTTCAGTAACAATTAAAATAATAACATAAACTGTTAGAAATCACTTGTGTTAAACGTTCACTGTGATGACTGCCAGCGGGAGCTTAGTGCCAATAGTCCGGTCTAGCTCACCTCACCGCCGGTAGGGCTGGCGAGGCGAGCCGGTTACTACGCCGGGAACGGAAAACTCCGAACATGTCGGAGCACGTTTGAAATTAAGCGATGTCTTGATAAATCAAGCAGATATTTCACGTCTACATAGTTATATTCCCGCACTAAAAACATTGTAGAAGTTAATTTGTGTCACAGAAAGTGTAATTTTCCACAATTTACTCACAGCTTTTGCTGCTATGGTCCGCCATGGCTTCCCCTGCTTGACCAATCCGCTTCGACCCGCAATGAATGATGGGAAATGATGGGCCGCGAAGGATATTCACAACGCATCCTTCAAATCGGGCAAAATAAGGACACATTTGTCGGCAGCATTTGCTCGGAATGATTCATGAATTGGGACAGCCTTCGTCGCCGCGCTGTAACGTAATCGGCCTACAAATACGGCCTTCGAAGGATGCAGCCCTGAGACTGACTTCCGGGTCAACCTCGGCGTTGGTACATTCCCTTTCCGGTTGATTTTCTGAAATGTAAAAGTGTTTTCTGAAATGTAAATTTGTTTTCTGAAATGTAAAAGTGTTTTCTGAAATGTAAATTTGTTTTCTGAAATGTAAATTTGTTTTCTGAAATGTAAATTTGTTTCGGTACTTGTAAAAGTGTTTTGCACCCCCCGGCCACCGTAACTTTATATTTAGTTTTTCCCCAGGGTTGTCAATTTAGTAGAGTCCTCTTTTGTTTAGGCTCTCAGGTTTGTTTTCCTTTCTGTCAAGTCAGTAGTTTTGGTCTCAGTCACTTAGTGTTTGTTTATTTACTTTCCCTGTTTGTGTTTTCCTTTATGTCCTCAGACTACTTCGATAGTTCTTACCTTCCTGATTCCTAATCTTTTGTTGGTTATAGTTTCCCTAGATCTGTTCCCTGAGTTTTGTTATTTAGTCTTTGTTTCCCTGTTAATTATTCTCAGATTCATTCCCCCTCAGTTCTCTGCAGCTTATCCTCACACCTGTTCAGCATTCATCTAATTACTTGCCTCCCTTTCTCATTGGTTCCACATTGCACTTCCCCTCATTTAAAAGCTCACTGTTTCTCATTGTCATTTGCTGGTTCCTCCCATTAACTACCCTGCTGTTCCTCTGCTGGCTCTCTGCTCTACCTTGCTGGAAACATGTACGTTTTTGGGAACCCTTTTTCATTAAAAGAAGAACTATATTTCTTATCTTGCTGCTGCCCAGTGTCTATCTGCGTTTTGGTCAAAACCCATCACATACACTGACATTAACATTTCATTTTCAAAACATGTCCCAGCAAAAAGTGATCAAAATTCATTTTGAAATGTCATATTTGAATATTGAAATGTATTAACACAAATGCTTTTTTATTTTAATGTCATAGCTGAATTTTTTGAATCATAAAAGAAATGCTAATAGATCTTTCAAACTGCGTTTTAATTTTCTTCTTCAAGACTGCTCATTGCGTGACACAACTAAAGAGAAAACTAAGAGGAAAATGCTTTTTCGTTTTCATGCCGACGCCCGCAAAAAGTGTTCCATTAATTAATGTGGCTTTGCAATTCCACGCGGCGCAGGAGATTGACGTCAGTGGCAACTCTTTTATGTTAGGGAGCGGTGTGCATTGCTCCGGAGACGAAATGAGAGCGCAAAGATTGTGTTTAGAGACAGTGGGAAATCACCATGTCCAAATCTGTACCAGAGCTGCTAAGGGAAGCCGCAGCTGCCCTGGAACGGCAACAAAATCTAATAGTATGTCTACGCAAACTGGAAACCGCAGTTTCAGTCCTGCACGTTCAGACATGCAGTTCTAGACCGCTGGTTTTTGCAACAATGCCATCTGCTGGATGACTGTAAAACTATCCGCATGTTCAGACCCACAGTTCTAGACCGCTTGTTTTACCGACTGAAATAAAAAATATTTTTGCCCACACAAATAAATATAAAGAAATTCCCTTTGGGTATCAATAGGGTACTTTTGATTTCAATTTAGCCTGAGGTCTTTATTCAGCAACAGCTATTAAAGCTAATTAAAGCACTGATTGTAATAGTTTAGAGATTTAGTGCACCCCGATACCAAACAGTTTGAAAGTTTATTACATTAAACTACTAAATAGTAATAAATGCTTTATACTTACAGAGAAAAGTGTATTATGTAATGATGTATACATGAAAATATTCACATGCTTCAGGTGACAGCAGGAAAGTCAAGTCCTGAGAGGTCAGAAATTCAGCAAACCATTTTAATAATACATGTATACCGATCTATTACAGTACATGTATACACATCTATTAGATGTAGAGACATCCACAGCTAATACAAGTCCTGATGAACTTTGTATTATAATAACATCATGACTTCATGAAATTCAAACATGACAAACATGTGTCCCAGATGGATTCAGAGGGAGGTTATGGCGAGAATGATCAATCTCAGGTCATCTGTTTCATGGCACCTTGATGGATCAGAACATGGTGGTAGACGGCTCCTCTCTGTTCAGTGCAGGAAAGAGAGATTTGAAGATCATTCAGCCAAAATGTGCCTGAGTAAATTCAAACAGAATCAGGATCAATCTGGTTTGAGATTATATTGGCTAATATGGAAATGCTTATTTGAGTGGATATTTAATTAGGAAAAAATTAGGCAGAAATGTAATTTCCATGTGGATAAGTCTCTATTGACACATGGTCCTGGTCAAAGCATTTTGAAATGATCAGAGTCCCTGATCAAACTCAGCTATACAGTAAGCTTAATTACTCAATAAAACATCGGCATCATTTTTGTTACCTTTTCAAACTTTTTTCACAACAGACATTTTGACTTGTCACAGCATGGAAAGCAAAGATGTAATAAATGATAATAACATAAGCTGAGTTCCCTTTAGTGTTCTGATAAACCATGAAAATGAACCAGCGTGAACAAAAGCAGGACCTTCCTTGCATGTTTAATGAAACGATCATCAGTACGCCCGTTTATTTCCACTGCTGTGACATTTCTACTGTAAAAGACATATCCATTATGCCAAGTTAGGAGTTTGAGACGCAATGTGCTGGTTTAACTCAATCATCCTGACAAAGAGTGAAGTCCAAAACAATAAAGTCCTTCAAGTACTTCATAATCCGAGTTCGATGTCTTGCATATCCCTAAAACTTCACAATTTGTCATGTTATAACCACATAATTCAGTGAGTTTTATGAGAATGTATTGTGATAGACCAACACAGTGGTTTATAATTTTATAATGAAAGGAAAAACATAAGTTTTAAAAATATGTTCAATAAATCAAAAATCTTAAAGATAACGACATTACACTTTGTGGTTGTAATGTGCAAAATGTGAACACGTACAAGAAGTAAGAAAACGTTTACAAGGCATTGCAATAAAACGTAAACAGAGAATATTTAATTTTACCTCTGGGTAATTTAGCCTGTTTTACTATTTTTCAAAGCATTTAGCTTGATTCAGAATAAACCTTTACAACCCCTATCTAAGGCAGATTATACATTTCCAGTGAGCCTTTAGTTTGTCCAGTGGCAGTAATGATTAAGTATGATAATTTCAGTACAGATTTATTTAATGATTAGGTAATGCTAAGGCTTTGTCTCTGAAATAGATGCGTCTGATGCTGGTGAAAACAACACTGAGAGCAGTGAGTGTATGTTTAGCTAGGGGAATCTGTAGCCTGGGCTCCATAGTGAGCTGTAAAGATGCTTAGAGAAAGGTGGGGCAGAATATTTCTCATTCAGTCATAAATATTCTTGAACATATATTTCCACAATGTCATTTAAAGGTGATTGGAGTACTGATTATATGACAGTGTTGTTTAAGAGAGCATTGTAATGTAATATGTGTACTTTAGATAAAATATAAGACTATATATCTTACATATTTAAGCGACATTGTAAAAAATGCCTTGAAAACAAAACTATTCATTATATGATGCAAAGAAAACAGAAAATGAATGAAACAAAAATAATTACAAACAAACAAGAATACCAAGAACTACAGATGCACCAATCGATTGGCAAGTAATTGAAACGGAAGAATTTATAGTTTATTGGCTTTGTCTCACAGTCTGAAAATTCTGACTTTTTCCCCTCTTTTCTTTCAACACATCAAAACTAATAACTCAGACAAAAAATGTTGTCACTGTTGCCTACTGTCATCCACTGCTGCCCCTGTTGACCACTAGTGCCACTGTTACCACTGTCGCCAACTGTTACCACAATCGTCCACTGTTGCCATTGTCACCCACTGTTACCACTGTGGCTCACTGTGGTCCACTGTTGCCACTGTCGCCCACTGTCGCCCACTGTGGCCCACTGTGGCCAACTGTTATCATTGTCACCCACTGTCATCCACTGTTGCCACTGTCGCCACTATTGCCCATACTACTTTAGTTGGTAAACACACCCACCCATGCACGTTGATGTACAGGTCCTTCTCAAAATATTAGCATATTGTGATAAAGTTCATTATTTTCCATAATGTCATGATGAAAATTTAACATTCATATATTTTAGATTCATTGCACACTAACTGAAATATTTCAGGTCTTTTATTGTCTTAATACGGATGATTTTGGCATACAGCTCATGAAAACCCAAAATTCCTATCTCACAAAATTAGCATATCATTAAAAGGGTCTCTAAACGAGCTATGAACCTAATCATCTGTTGGGAGTATGATTATTGATTGAATAATCTTGATCAATAATTATAATTACAAATCATAATCTGACAAAATCAATTTCTTAACCATAAATCCTCATTTACGAATCGAGACCAGAGATATTTCTGGTGTTGTAATTGTGGCTCAACACCTCTGACAATTACAACCGTTGAATACTCCGTAATAGTTAATAACTATTGCCGGAGATGTCACTGTTTAATCGACCGTTTCTGCCGAAACGTGTGGAACTTGAACCTTATTTTGACTGACACATCACTTTTTGCACACAATGAAACACCAAACGCTCTCTCTTTATCTATGTGAATATTTATTAATTTTCACCTACTCAACATGCAAAATTCTACATACACAGGGGTAAACACATCTAAATAAGCAAAATCAACAAACGGTAGTGGGTATGTATGGAGTCAACCAGCAGTTTATGGCACAACAGAGGAAAGGAGAGGATATGAAAAGGGGGGTGTGGTGATGACTGGTGGGGGGTTGGAGCGCAGCTTAGAGTGTCTTTTATGATCTTCTGATCATAAAACTTCCCCCCTTTACTCCTGAAACATAGGATTGATAACTTTTGGCGGCAAGCTAGCACAGTGAGATTGAAGACAAAGGTAAAATGGAGAATTTTACCATGAGGTCGTTTTAACAGTCCAGTTTTGCAACGCACCTGCGTTCAGATAGTAAACACAGACAGCTCTGGGGAACACGGCGGATCCCGATATTACATAACACATCAAAGTTTCAACAAGCAAGGTTACATGCACATATTATTCAGAACACATGAGATCCTAACCAGCGATTCTGATCGCTTCTACAACCTCTGACCCTGCCCAGGACTTGAATAAAGAAATAAAAAAAAAGAAATGGGTTTTACTTGTGTCGTCTTCTTCCAAGTGAGGGAATTCAAGCGAGGAAAAGTGGGGTTAAGTTAATGTGCGTCCACAATTAACTTCAGGGGAACAGTCAGTCTTTGTCCTTTGGTCTTCTTGACAAAAAGGAAAAATATGATCTGACCATCAAAGTCGACTTGAAAATGAAACACGGTAGCGGTTCGTCTCTCCAAAACTCCGTGTCTCCAGTTACGTGTTAACTCACGTCTTCGATCGGCAAAAGTGAAATCTCTGGCCTTCTTAGTCCAAAAACTTCAGTTATGAATAGTTCGTTGTCCAACGAGAGAGAATGAATGAAACTCTTCACAGAGTTCTTCTCTTAAAGTGACGCGCTTCAATCACCAGATCTGGTTTCCAGCGGAAGGCAGTTTTTCAAACATGAGCACCTCCTATATAGCATCCTGTGACGTCAGACTGGGGACGCCCAGTCATATCAGTCGCAATGCTTGATGGGATATGTAGGAGCGGGCTGTCCTGGGTACAAAATGGCCGATGCCATTGGAGGGGCACAGTGACGTCCAACAACGGGCAGATAATCCAATACTCAGCAAACAAGTGGTCCAACACATCTGAATCAACGGGTTAACTCTAAACACCGGCAAAAGATTCCTGAGGCCTTTAAAACTCCCAGCCTGGTTCATCACTCAAAACCCCAATCATGGGTAAGACTGCCGACCTGACTGCTGTCCAGAAGGCCACTATTGACAACCTCAAGCAAGAGGGTAAGACACAGAAAGAAATTTCTGAACGAATAGGTTGTTCCCAGAGTGCTGTATCAAGGCACCTCAGTGGGAAGTCTGTGGGAAGGAAAAAGTGTTGCAGAAAACGCTGTACAACGAGAAGAGGTGACCGGACCCTGAGGAAGATTGTGGAGAAGGGCCGATTCCAGCCCTTGGGGGACCTGCGGAAGCCGTGGACTGAGTCTGGAGTAGAAACATCCAGAGCCACCGTGCACAGGTGTGTGCAGGAAATGGGCTACAGGTGCCGCATTCCCCAGGTCAAGCCACTTTTGAACCAGAAACAGCGGCAGAAGCGCATGACCTGGGCTACAGAGAAGCAGCACTGGACTGTTGCTCAGTGGTCCAAAGTACTTTTTTCGGATGAAAGCAAATTCTGCATGTCATTTGGAAATCAAGGTGCCAGAGTCTGGAGGAAGACTGGGGAGAAGGAAATGCCAAAATCCCAGAAGTCCAGTGTCAAGTACCCACAGTCAGTGATGGTCTGGGGTGCCGTGTCAGCTGCTGGTGTTGGTCCACTGTGTTTTATCAAGGGCACGGTCAATGCAGCTAGCTATCAGAAGATTTTGGAGCACTTCATGCTTCCATCTGCTGAAAAGCTTTATGGAGATGAAGATTTCATTTTTCAGCACGACCTGGCACCTGCTCACAGTGCCAAAACCACTGACCATGGTATCACTGTGCTCAATTGGCCTGCCAACTCTCCTGACCTGAACCCCATAGAGAATCTGTGGGATATTGTGAAGAGAACGTTGAGAGACTCAAGACCCAACACTCTGGATGAGCTAAAGGCAGCTATCGAAGCATCCTGGGCCTCCATAAGACCTCAGCAGTGCCACAGGCTGATTGCCTCCATGCCACGCCGCATTGAAGCAGTCATTTCTGCAAAAGGATTCCCGACCAAGTATTGAGTGCATAACTGTACATGATTATTTGAAGGTTGACGTTTTTTGTATTAAAAACACTTTTCTTTTTTTGGTCGGATGAAATATGCTAATTTTGTGAGATAGGAATTTTGGGGATTCATGAGCTGTATGCCAAAATCATCCGTATTAAGACAATAAAAGACCTGAAATATTTCAGTTAGTGTGCAATGAATCTAAAATATATGAATGTTAAATTTTCATCATGACATTATGGAAAATAATGAACTTTATCACAATATGCTAATATTTTGAGAAGGACCTGTAGTTTTCTGAGTTCCATTAGATTTAGATAAAGGTTGGGGACATATGCTTTGATTTTGTAGTATCAGAATTGATTTTGGCACATCTCTATATTATTACATTTTCTGTTAAATTTGTTATGGACTACTGGTTTGTTGCTGGAGCAATGTGCAGACAAGGGTGTGGCAATCACATGATGAGTAGAAACATCTTTTAATAATATTAACTGGCTAATCAGGTGAAATGTGGAGCAGTTGGTGGCAGGGAGAATGCAGAGCAACTGAAAGGGGGGGAAATAATTCACACCGACGAGCAGGAATACAGAAAAGTACAAGGAAGTAACATGAATACCTAAACACAAGAATGAACCATGAACCTAATCTAATAGGAATAACTGAAATAACAGCAACTAAACAGGGAAGTGCTGAGAAACAGACAAGAAACTCAAAACTCAAACACCTAACACATTAATGTGATCTAGACAGGATTTAAATCTTCTACTTTTAACAAATAACCTTGCTCACATTTTGTCACTCTCCTTTCACGTTATAGTGAAAAAAAAAGAAGAAAAATTGGTCAAACAAATTGGAAATCAGGATTGGCCAGAAAATGCCTGATTGGTGCATCTCTACCAAGAGTTACTGTTACTTTCCAGCTGAAGACATTTACTTCATTAGGTACATTAGATTCTGCTCACAGAACAAGAGAAGTGATTAGTAGAAAAGGCTTTTTCTTGATGGATTACAGCAACGACTGAGACAAGATGTTTAGGGTTCCGGTAACAGCTACCGGCAGGCTCTCATTTGAAACAGGCTTGACAGCTATTCTCTCTATTCCTTCGTGGCTCCAGCATTCACCTTCCGGAAATCCAACAGACCAGTGGCAGGATACATTGATACTGATCTAATAAATTAAACTCAATTAATTACCATGTTTAACATCATTCTTGAGTTTAGCGGGGCCTTTTGTGGTGGATGTATGCCTTGCAACAATAATTCATTTTGATGAGCAGGGATTATAAATTAGGCAATTAACACACTGTCAGGCTGGAAGGGAAAGGGCTCCACTGCTCATTCTCAGAATCCATTTTTTTTTTTCACTGAAACCCCAGAGTTGCTACAGCTGGTGTTGGCTGTTAAACAGGGAGGACTGAAGGTCAGCCACTTGCTGGAGTGACCAGGGCAGTAGTGGATGTTCGCCCCATTAAAAACAAAGCGTTTCAGTTAACAAAAGAAGCTGCATCTTTCCCTCTTCTCAGGTTAACCGGATTTAGCACAATAACACACGTGAAAACACAAATGCTCAGACACATCCAGACTCATGCACACGCTGCCAGCAAGTTAAGTCCCCAGGCGAGAACTGGGGCTGCAGAAAGGGGGAACACATTAGCCTAATAAGGGCCATCTGGTGGCCATTCATTAACTTGCCCATCCTTGAAGTCCCCGACCATAAATGTCATTTTTCACTTTGCTGACGAATCTGTTAGGTGTTGAGATGAACTCGGGCCAAATTACCCAAAGATGGAAAACGGGAGGGAGGCGAGAAGACGAAAAAGAGAGGTGGAAGTGAGAGAAAGGAGACTGGGTAGGAGTGGGGCTCGGAAAGGAAGGTAATTAGCTGACAGTGTGTACACTGAGGGCCTGTCCAAACCCCAACACTGTTCTTACCACAGTACTGGGGGAAAATGTTCAAAAATTTTTTATCCTTTTATTATTGTGAGTTTTCTTAGTTAAACATAAACATGTGTGGTATTCACAGAGATGTTAGAATCTTGGCGAAAAGCTAATATAACCATTTCTACAAACACCAAACAAAACTCGGTCTCAGCCAGTGACATGCAGTGGGCTTCATGACTGGTGAGCCACAGACTCCTCAAGATGTACAAATATATGAACCCAAAATAGAGGCTTATATTTAAATTTTTACCTAAATTGAAACATTTAATTATTTTAAAAGCGTTTAATTATTCAATTCAAAATTCAGTTCAAAAGTACTTTATTAATCCCAAAGGGAAATTAAATGTTATTGTAGCTCATATTATGCAGATTTCTTCAAAGAGCCGTTGTAGATGCTGATGGCTGTGGGCAGGAAGGATCTCCTGTGGCGCTCCGTCTTACAGCAGATCTGAAGAAGCCTCTGACTGAAGACACTCTGTTGTTGTAGGACAGTCTCATGAAGAGGATGCTCAGGGTTCTCCATAATGTTCTTCATTTTATGAAGAATCCTTCTTTGTACAATGATCTCCAGAGGTTCCAGAGGAGTCCCCAGAACAGATCCAGCCTTTTTTATCAGCTTGTTGAGCTTTTTTAGTCCCTGGCTCTGATGCTGCTTCCCCAGCAGATGATGGTAGAAGAGATCACACTCTCCATAACAGACTTATAGAAGATATGCAGCATCTTGCTGCAAACACCAAAGGACCTAAGCTTTCTCAATAAGTACAGTCTGCTCTGTCCCTTCTTGTAGATGGCTTCACAGTTGCATCTCCACTCTAGTCTGTTGTCCAGGTGAACACCGAGGTATTTATACTCCTCCACCACCTCCACCTCTTCTTCCATGATGGAAATAGTTTTTGACTTATTCCTGTTTCTCTTCAAATCTACAATCATCTCTTTTGTTTTAGTCACGTTCAAAATAAGATGATTGTTTCCACACCATGCCACAAAGCGGTCCACCACCTTCCTGTACTCAGCTTCTTGTCCATCTCTGATCCACCCCACAACTGCAGAATCATCTGAGTATTTCTGCAGATGACAGAAGTATGTCTTGTACTGGAAGTCTGAGGTGTACAGAGTGAAAAGGAATGGTGAGAGTACAGTCCCCTGTGGTGCTCCTGTGCTGCTGACTACCTGGTTAGACTCACAACCCTTCAGTCTCACAAACTGTGGTCTGTTTGTCAGGTAGTCTTTGATCCAGAAGATTGTTGAGGCCTCCACCTGAGTCTTCTGGAGTTTCTGACATAGCAAATCAGGTTGGATTGTATTAAATGCACTGGATAAATCAAAGAACATGATCCTCACAGTCCTACTGCATTTGTCCAGATGACAGTGGGTTTGTCGAAGCAGGTGTATGATGGCATCTTCAACTCCAACTCCACAGCGATAAGCAAACTGAAGGAGGTCCTGATGGTTTACTGTTTGCTTACTCAGGTGGGCCAACAGGAGTCTCTCTAGGACCTTCATGATGTGAGATGTCAGGGCAACAGGTCTATAGTCATTGAGGACTCATGGGTGAGTTTTCTTTGGTACCAGAACAAGACAGGAGGTCTTCCACAAGACAGGAACCTTCTTCTGGTCCAGGCTAAGATTGAAGAGGTGCTGCAGAATCCCACAGAGCTGCCATGCACAGGCCTTCAAGACTCTAGGGCTGACATGATCTGGACCTGCAGCCTTATTCCTATTCAGTCTCTCCAGTTGTCTCTTCACCTGACTTCTTGAGACACACAGGTGGAAGGGGGAAGCAAAGGAAGCATCAGCATCTTCTGATATGGTTGAAGGTAAACATGTAGAAGCAGAAGGGTCTAGGGCTGAGGTGGAAGATAAAAAATTTGAGGTGTTACTGGACAGCTGTGGGCCCTGTGGGTCAAAGGAGGGTGAGATGTCTGTTTGGCTGTGAGCAGGAGAGGAGGATGCTGAGCTTGTTTC
Organism: Girardinichthys multiradiatus; assembly: GCF_021462225.1. Taxonomy (NCBI): domain Eukaryota; kingdom Metazoa; phylum Chordata; class Actinopteri; order Cyprinodontiformes; family Goodeidae; genus Girardinichthys; species Girardinichthys multiradiatus. The sequence continues at coordinate 14,483,333 of NC_061813.1, read as the reverse complement.
TGAACTGAACCTATATCTTAATGGAAGGATTAACAAAAAGATGTTCCAATAAATACAATTTTGGTCCATCCTAGACTTGAATTGACACTTATTTACTGTGATAAGTACTTTCTTAATGAAGGTATCCCTGCACTTGTGAGCAGCTACGCTTTCATACAACACGGGGTCTTCAAGGGCTGAATCACACTGTCACATTACACGCTTGCACTTAAAATAGGCTCTCTTTCACATAAAAACATACTCCACAAGGTCATATGCAAATACATCTCTGTTCAAGTGTTCATGTGAGAGATTTGCATATTTATTTTCAGTTATTCCAAGTCATTATTTTCCTCTGCAAACTAAGTATTTTTATTGCAAACACTCACCGGTATTAGTGTTCAAGGTTGCTCTTGTACAGGCGGTAACAAAGTGTAGGACAGGGCTACATCAAAAACATAAACTACAAAAACTCTTCGCAAGAAAAAATGGTTAATGTTTTTTTTTCTCTGAGACCACTCCAGCATGTGGGAACACGCTATCCTTCAATCTGTCCTAAGATAATTGTTTTAAAACATAGCAGATGTTAGACTGAATCTGACAGGGTTAGTTTAATATTTTCTTGTGGAAGTTTAGATGCTAATTAGGACAAAGCAGTCCTGGTAATGGTTACCAGGATAATTACAGTCTTAGAAAGTCTGAAATTTTATTTTTTTGTATTATTTCACCTGTCTGGAAAAATATGGAAAATAAATGGAGAATGAAAAAAGCTTTCCAGTGTTTGTTCCTGATTCCAAATATTTTGAAGATAACAGGGAATTTCTGAAAAAAAGGCATTTAACATTGTTATTTATATTTAGATAATGTCCTTTATCTTTGTTGTCGCTGTATCAAAACCTTTGTACAATTCATTGATCCTTTTAGTGTTCGTGTTTTAGTGTTTTTCCTCCTTTTTCAAAATTGAAAATGCGATTTTGCTTCATTTTGGTCTCTGGACCAGATATCATCAGTGTTTCAAACTCCACATGTGGACATGTATTTAATGTAGATGACCATTACAGATTTTAAAACAGTGCCAATCTACATTTGACCAGATGCAATAAAGCTGTGAAACAACCCTTTACTACTTCACCGACTCTGAAGGCAGCCTCAAATTTGTGTCTTTTTTTGGTTTTTGGAAAAAAAGATGAAAACTTAAGTAATCAAATGGTTTATATGGAAATCCGTAAAGTTAGAAATAACTGGACAGTTCTAGAAATGTGTTTAAAAAGTATTGAAGTATAAAGTATATTAGAGTTTCGAAATATAAAGTTTTTAGGAATCCTGAACCATAGATTATGGGGTAAAATGCTTACATGCAGCAGTTCAGTTAGAGTTCACAAGAAACAAATAGGCATTGTTGTCCCTTACACTGTCCAAATGCAAGATCCTCAACATTTATCTGGCTCTGAGAAAATATCATTCAATGTTTTGAAGAAGACTGAATTGTCTTTCTAAAGACCATAAAGAAATATATGGTCAAGCAGTCAGCAGGATCGGTTCTAGCTAGCTGGTTAGCCTACTTTATCAATTGTAAGGCAGTTTAAAAGGTGTATTTGGAACATAAGTAGGTCCTATTTCATTATTCCACCTACTTTGTGTAATGCACATGTACCACTGGCAGAAAAACAGATCCTCAGCATAATGTTACCACCAACATGCTTAAAAACTGGTGAAGTATCCTTAGGTTTGAAAGCTTCACCTTGATACCTCCAAATGCACCTCTTGTGGCCACATAAAATCAATCATTGTGTTATCTGACATTAAAAGAGGTACAAAAATCGGTTTTTAGAAGGTAGTCTGTTTATGTGCGAAGCTGCTGTTCTGCTGCTGCTTGAAAGTGTAAATTTTGCAACAGGAGCATCTTACTTGGTCTGTAACACCTCAGTCCAAGATTGTCAATGTGGACAGTAGCACTAATTTTGAAGTAGTTTCCAGTTTATGGTAGGCTTGGGCCTTGGTGGTTCTTGGAAGAGGGGGAGCCCTGAACTGGGCCCCCAACTATCAAACAGTATGAAGATAGCTAAGGTCATACCGAGGTCAAGTCTGGCAGCAAGCAACATTTAACCAACTATAGACCGGTATCCGTATTACCACAATTTTCAACAATATTAGGAAAACTTTACTGCAATAGACTGGATACATTTGTGGAAAATATAAATTATTACATGAAAGTCAGCATGGTTTCAGGGCAAACAGGTCTACAACAGATGCTTTAATGGACTGTGTTAAGAAGTTACAAACAGTATTGATAAAAAAATAACTGTTGGGCTGTTTGTAGATTTAAAAAAAGCATTTGATACAATAAATCATAACGTATTAATAGAAATATTGGAAAGAGACAGGATAAGGGGTAGTAAGGGGTATTGCATTACAATGGATAAGAAATTATTTACAAAATAGGAAACAGCTTGTAACACTTAAACATTGTTGTTCTTCATATGTGGAGATTGCTGGAGGCATCACCAGGGGGGAGCAGTGGGGCCAAATTACTTATTTTACATATTAATGACCCGTGCTATGTTTGTTCAGTCTTCTCAAGTCTCATAGTGTTGTTTGCTGATAATACGAATTGTTTTGCACGAGTCACAACCTAAACGAATTAAGAAACAACATTAAAATTAGTAAATTAACACAGTGACTCACTCAAAATAAATTATCATTAAATTTAAATAAAACAAAAATAATGCTTTTTTGAAAACTCTATAGAGGCAAATGACGTAAACTTAAAATACAGGGTGTTGATATTGAAAGAATAAGAGAAAATTAATTTCTTGGAGTCATAATTGATGAAAAACCAAATTGGATGTCAAGATCTGGGTTGTGTTTGTGTTTTGTGCTTGCTACATGTGTTCAGTGTTTTCAGATGGTGCTGGAGTTCTCAGGTGTGCTGGGTGACAGGTGCGACTTATTCTACTGATTACTTTGAGGAGTACTTAAGCAGGAGGCTGCCAGCACTTCGATGCCAGAGTGTTTTGCCCTCAGTGGTAAGAAGCTCTGCCAAACACAAGTCTATGCTTTGTTCTTTGACCTCGTGTAACTTTGTTTATGCTCCTTTGCAGGCTAGGTAAACCTGAATCCAGAATCTATGTCACTAAATACTGACTACGTGTCCGGAGTTCTTTCTAGATGATCAAGACTATCTATGTTCTGAGGATTTCATCTCCTCTCTACCGTCTTCGTTTGGATTCGAATCTAGCTGGCAGTTTTCCTGCTACCTTCGCCTCCTGGACCAAGACGTAAGCGTACCCTAGCCACCCTCCAACGTAAACATCTCCACACCAAACTCATTCCTGTTTGCTCCGAGCTCACACTGAACAGCACCTAAAGAACCTTCTACAAACCTGGATCCTGAATGCCTCTTCCCCTGGCGACCTGACCACACCTATTTAGTGAGCTGTTCTCTTGATTGCATTAATTTATTGTTCTTAGTTCAAAATCATTCAGTTCCCTATTTTCACCAGTTCTCTTCCTTTCTTCCCAACAGTTGGAAAATCATCCGTTCCTGATTATCTTTGTCACAATAAACATCCTTTACATATTCTGTTCTCCGGAGTGTTCTCTGTATGTGGGTCAGATCTATTGCAAACAAAATGACAATGGAAAAGTTATAGAAAACATATACAAAATAAAGTATCAAAAAGCTTGGCGATTTTATACAAAGTAAAAATATTTATTGGATCAAAAATCACTACATACATTATACTGCTCATTAATATTAAAACATTTGAATTACTGTGTGAAGGTTTGGGGGAATTACAAAACTACTCTAAATCCAATAGTCAGCTTGTAAAAAAAAAAAAAAAAGGCAATAAGAATAATTAATGCTGGATATTGAGTTCACACCAACCCACTATTCAATCAACAATGCAAAAAAAAAAAAAAAATCACAATTTGTTGGACTTTCAAACACTGCAAATTCTATTCAAGGCCAGAAAGAAACAATTACCTGCAAATATAAAAAAATAGTTTAACTCCAAGATTATTGTGTTTTCAAATCAAAAAAGGTTGTACAACATTAACCCTTGTGTGGTGTTCGGGTCTGTGGGACCCATTTTCATTATTTACTCAAGAAGAAATTATACAATTAATGTGAAGTAATTGTAAATTTGTTTCCACTCATGTCATGATTTTTATTAAATGTTTGTGGCATTAAAAATCACAAAATGCAACAGGTCCACTAGACCCAGAAACATTGGCTGAGTAAAAACAATATAAACACCACACAAAGGTTAAAAAGCTTTTGTGTTAGTGGAGTAAAGAAATGGAACAACTTGGATCAAGAACTAAAACAATGTGAAACAATTCACCAGCTCAAAAAGATATACAAAGAAATGATTTTTGCAAAATATGTGAGCGATAAGAATTCAAAAATCTGAGGTTCATACACACAAATTATTTATTTAGGTTTTTGAGTGCAGCCTTTGAAGGAAGCTGATATTTGTGTATTGAGGACAGAGTTGTATGAAGGGGTGGGATTATATAAGTTATTTACTTCTACCCACCTCTATTCGGATATGTATTTTTGTTGATTTTGTACATTGGCGCAATGGATGTATGTATGTTATTAATATCTGACTAAACTGAACTAAACAAAAATATGGGCAAATACTTTTATTTTTCAAAGCGCAGCTGTTTACGAAGGAAAGATAAGGACTCAGTTCATTACGCCGCTTGTTTCGGGTAAAAATGTTTCACGTCTTGTTAAATTGTTTTCTGAAATGTGAATTTGTCTTATGCTCTGTAAAAGTGTTTCAGATTTTGTAATGTTGGTTTGTACCTCCTGTTCACCGTAGCTACAGGCATAAAGAGGAAAATCCACAGCTTAAATCTGTCCCTCCGCTCTGGGTCAAGCATCTGCTCCATTACTTTGGTATAAAGAAATGTTGACGTGGCTGTCACCTGAGTGACACTCCTCAAGCCAAGGTACAGCCTACCGCTGGTTTGCTCTCCAATCCACTCTGCTCTAATGGCAGTAACAAACTCAACAGTTTCTGTTCAGACATACTGTGTATTTTTGCTAGTGGAAGTTATAATTAGAAGAGGTGGGATGTGTTCTGTTTAAAAGCAGTGAACGTGAAAGGCTGAGATGTTTGGTAATTTGCTCTGGATTGACGTTGCTACCAGGCATGTTCTCACTGCTGCACACAGGTTCTGGACTGGAGGTAAGTGGCAACAAATGGGATGAAGCTACCGCTGTAGAACGTCAACTGCTAAAGGAAGGTTCAGCCTAGCCTTTGGAGCTCAAATGTACGTTACACAAGCAGAAGCCTAAAACACGAAGAATTTGGACCACCCAGCATAAATAGCAAGCCAAGAATGTCACAGTTCAATAAAGTCCAGAAATTCATATTTATACATGGGAAAATTTAACATTTTAAATCTAGAGATGCATGCATCCAATGAATTTATGTCTCTTTATCCTAAATAAAAAAAGGCAAAAAAAATTATTTTTTAACGTATTAGTTATTATTTGATAAATATGTTACTTAATGGTGCTGCATCACGTCGTAAATTATTTAATCTCAGCCTTACAAATCAAAATCACTTAAAAGTGCAATGGAAAAGGTGATTGATTTGCAGCTGAGTTGCTGTGCAGATTAACCAATCAGATGTAAGAGTTTGTTAACACATACTAGCAGTTTAAATTATTTCATGCAAAAAAGCTATGTAAAAAATGTTTTTATTTATGATTTTAACATATATTTGAATAAAATTGTACTTAGATTTCCAAATTTTGTTACTTCTTAAAGTAGGAATTATACCTTTAAAATATATTGAACATTATGTATATACTTATGTGATCTATCTATTTCTGTTTGATTCAAATGATAAAATATAACAATGCATTTTTTTACTTTTTAATGTTGGGGAATTTGTGGAAAGGAAAACTGAATAAAGATCAAGTTTGGAGCAGATAGGAGATGAATGGAGGGATGGATGGATTCTAAATATAAATCTAAACTCAACATGTTCAATTTGAATATGGATGGCACAAGTACAGTGGCACAACTAGTAATACCTTTATAGGTAAATTTTAAGCACACAAACACACAATCCTGGTCTAGTTGCCACTTTCAGACACTGAAACCTAAAAAAACAAAGTCACTAAAGTTGCGTGAAACCAAAGCCATGTGGACAGTTATTGTGCAAATGTAGCAAAGCACAGTTACTTTGCACCTTTATGTGTCCTTGGGGATCCACACACTAATGAATTTCCTCCTAGGCAACAACCTGGGTCGCTGAATGCATTTGCTCATCAGTGGAAACCATGGGAGGGTGAGATTCTTGGGTGGTTGGACTTGAGTTTCAGGAAAAAGAAACAAACAGTAATGAGGCATTTTCCACTATTTTCAAAGGCAACTTCAAAGATAACAGTGTCACTCCTTTCATATTTTGTGTCTAATCTAAGTTTCATGCTGATACTTTCAACATCTTATTTTGTGTTAAGTTATGACCTTGTAAATACAGCAGATATTTGCATAGTAGCTGGGTCTATCGCTGTAAAACTTTAAGTTTTGCTGCAAAACATCTGCCGTTTTGCAGGTCGGCAGATGTTTTGCAGCGATAGACCCAGCTACTATGCTGGACAGTCCTGTCATGTCCACAGGTCTGTGTGCCGGTTAGTGTTTGTGTGTGTGTGTCTACCTCCTCTGATTGCAGGGTGTGACCGGCAGGTGCATCCTCACAGCTGGAGCTCGTCAAGCCCAATCAGGAGGAGGGGATTCCCAGAGGCAGATGGCAGATTGTTTTGCTCCATGAGTGGTAATAAGACCTTCTACACCTCAGTTCCTGTGGTTTTTGGCATTTCTGTGCTTACCTCTTTGTTGTCCTCCTTTCAGGAAACCAGTTTTCCCATTTACATTCTGTGCTTGGATTCCAGTGCTCTGCCTCCTTGCTCTCAGAGTTAATTGGAGAGCTCACCTCAAGAGTCACTCTGTGAATCTCCTCACAGCTCCTCTTGCTGCTCCCCTGTTTCATGCTGTCAGGGCCCCTCAACTACAATCCGCCAATACTCACCTGTCTCTCCACCCTTCACAGATCCACTTGGAAGAAAGAACAAAGAAATCATCACCATCAAGCTCAATCACCACATGTGAATCTCAGCCTCTGTAGGTATACTCGTCTTCCTCCCTTGGAACTCCATCATCTCTTCAGCAGTAAGCTAACAGTCTCACCCATCATATCTGAACCATATTCCACTTCTCACAACAATAATAGGTTCCCTAGTGCTTTAGACGCTCCACTATCACCCTGGTTCACAAGAAATGCACCACCATAGGATTAAATGAATACAGGCCTGTTGCTGTGACGTCTGTGGTCATAAAATCCTTTGAGTGACTGGTGTTGAAGCATCTGAAGGACATAACAGGTCCCCTGCTGGACCCCTGTAGTTTGCTTACCAGAAGAACAGGTCAGAAGATGATTCAGTCAATTTGGGACTACCAGCACTGCCATCATTCAGTCTGTTATGTGTTTTTTTTAAGTGTATTTTAGCTCATCCACAAAACAACACAGGTTCAGACTGCAATGAACAATTAGATTTGCAGAGAGGACCACCGAGGCCGACCTTCGCCTTATCCAAGACTTGTGCTGGTCTAGGGTCAGGAAAAGAGCAACATGTTACCAGTGGGGTCGTAAGGTGCTGTTTTTTCTTAATATGCAAATTTCAGTGTGCAGGTGCCTATCCGTGATTGATGGATCCAGAAGACCGATGAACGTCGATTGGTTACCTGGATGGAGATGACGCATAAAAAGACACTGCTGCGGTGCCCATCATTCATCATCTGCTTATCCCAACCAGCCACACCTTTGTCTGTGCACCTGTGTATCCATGTGAATACTTTAAATCTTTGTTGTATTGGAGTGAGCTGCCATTTTAGTTTGTTCTCTGTTTTCTCCCATTTATGTTAGTTTGGGAGGTAATTGTCATGTTTTTTTTAAATATTAATTAGGTCAGTTTGGGTTAATATTTTAGATTAGTTTCATTTTGTTTGTTGTGAAGCTCACCCGGAAGTTAAACCCAGCTCCTTCTCTTTATGTAAAAAACCTGAAACAAAATAACACATTGTAAATAAATCATTTCATACTTTGTCCTGTGGCTTGCTTGAGGTCTGTTGAAGATGAATCACCTTCATGTTGTGATCTGGCCACCCCTAGACAGGTCATAATATTACATCTCCATAGACCCCACACATCCTGGACACATAATTTTTAGACTTTTACCTTCAGGTACGCGCTATAGAGCAATATTTTCGAAGATCAGTCACCACAGAGACAAGTTCTTCCCCCAGACTGTCTCTCTGATGATCATAATTAACCTCTTTTAACTGGAGTTGTCAGCTACTCTGCTCAGAAAGAAAGTAGGCAAATTTGCACTACCACAACTTTCCTTTCTTTATGTATTATAAAATGGCTGTACATGCACAAACATATACATACTGTTCCTATATCTTATTTTAGTTTATGTATTTTAAATGTCTCTACACTGTAAGCACTTGAAACTGAAGTCAAATTCATTAATTGTACACACACTCTTGGCCAATAAAGCTGATTTTGATTCTTACCTCTCCTGCTTAGTGCTGTCCTGGATTTCTCCCATTAATTCCCTTAGTGTCGATAATTGTAGCCTGCACGGGGGTCTCAAACAAAACCAACATGACAGTGAGAGGAAGGTCTCCATTTACCACTCCTAGCTGGCGAGCTTAGCTGCCAAACAACACAGTGCTATCCAAATCCTAGAGGCTTTGCTCCAGATGCCAGGTTCACGGACTTTTAGTCGCGTGTGCCTTTACTTGCCAATAAACAGTTTTTTTTTCAGCCAGAGACGTAGCAGAGTCACATCTTTTAGTAGAGCTGGATCACAATGCAGCTGATTATTTTTTCCTCATTAAAGCTGCAGAGATGGCACCACCGGAGAGAAAAAACTGCATTTGCAGCACCAGAGAGAGAATTTTGTTCTTCCCATTAAAAGGAACAAGCAAGCATGTTGGTCAGAAGCACTAAAAAATATCTCCGTCTCCGCCTCATTTGTAAAAACCACAGTGACTTGCAAAAGTATTCACACCTTTAAACTTTTTCACGTTTTGCCACCTTACAGCCACAGACTACAATGTATTTTGCTTGAATTTAGTATGATGGACAGATAAAGTAATGCATAATTGTGAAATTAAAACAATAGCGATGTGTTTTTCATAAGTGTGACATTTGTTTAACCTCTTAATTCTTGTTACCCTTAAGAAAATATTATGAAATGTATTTGCATTTTTGCATTGTGAACATGAAGTTTAATGTCTTGTGACAGAATCTGCATTGGATTTAGGTCTGAACATCAAATGAGCTATAACACATAAAGTGCTTTGACCTAAACCATTCCATTGTAGCTCTGGCTGTATGTTTTAGGATGTGGTCTTGCTGGTAGATTAATCTTTGTTACAGCCTCAAATGTTGGGCAGCCTCTTTCAGGTTTTTGTTTCAGGATCGCCCTGTAGCTCCATCCAATCAACTCTGATCAGCTTCATTTTTCCTGCTAAAAAAACATCCCCACAGCATGTTGCTGACACTGCTATGTTTTGCTCTGGGAATGACATGTTCGGTGCAGAGAATGTGTGAAGACATGTTGCCCTTTAACACCAGGCACTGTGCATGTTTGCAAAAAGCTTAATTTTGGTCCTGTCTGACCCCAGCATCTTTTTCTACATATTTGCAGCACTCCCTACTAGGCTTGTGACAAACTGCAAATGAAACCTCTTATGCTTTCTAACAACAGTGGCTTTCTTGATGCCATTTTTTCTTAAAGGTCAGATTTGTGGTAGTTGTCCTGTTGACAGTTTCACCCATATGAGCTGTGAAGTCTGCATTTCCTCTACAGTTACCATGTGGTCAGTCTAGGTGGATGACTGTCTTGGTAGGTTTGTAGTTGTTCTATGCTGTTTCCATTTTCAGATGATGAATTGAACATTGTTCAGTGAGATGTTGAAAGCTTGTTTAATTTCCTAACCCTGCTTTAAAATGATCACTGACCTGTCTGCTGTGTATTCATGATGCTAGTTGTTCACTAAAAAACAAAACAATCTAATTAAGTGACCTCTGAAGGCCATTGGTTGCACTTGGTTTTGCTTAGGGTTATAGAGTAATGAAGAATGAACACAAATGCATGCTGCAATTCTTTAGATGTTTACTTGTTAGATAAATCTAAACTTCGTGTCATTTTTCGGCCTCTTCTATTATGTGTTGGTCTATCAATAAAACACACGGAACTTTGTGGTTGTCGTGTCACAAAATGTGAAAAACTTCACGGGGTGTGGATACTTTTGTTTATCACTATATAGCACAAAAGACATCATTCTCTCCTTTAAAATGTCAACCTCCTAAACCCATCATTTTTTTCTACACGCTGCTGCTGCAGTAACATCAAAGACATGTAGGAGTTAGCAGGCCTTTTAGAAGTGAACAATGCAAGAATGATGCTAATTCCTTAACCCCTAGCTCGGCATCTTAAAAGTGACAGAAACTTCAGATGAACATTTCAGAATCTGTCACGCATGACCTCATTTCTCTCAGAACCCAGAAAAACAAACAGTAAAGGAGGGAAGTGTGCAGTTTGTGTGCCTCTGAAACAAGAAGAGGCCAAAACAGGACTGATGGTGTCTCTGGCTGATTCACAAAAACAAACAGCAAGTCCAGATGTTGCTTTTGTTCCGCAGATAGAGGCTAATATAGATAAAGCTGCGCGTCTCACATGTCAGAACATGTTTTGCACATCAGGTGTCTTGCTGCAGGCATGTTGCAGAATCAGTTCTATTTCTGACCCAACGGACACCTCTGGCCTTATTAGTGCAACAGAGAGAACATCATTAGCAACGGCTTGTGGAGAGAATGTGTGAAGACCTGTTGCACTTACAAATCATATCGAAAAATTAAGTGGCAGTGCAGTCAATAACATTTTGTCACATTAAAATCACAAGCTTCAGTATATTTTTATGAGATTTCATGTGACAGACCAACACAAACTAGTGCATAAGTGAGGTGTGTGTATATACAGGTCCTTCTCAAAATATTAGCATATTGTGATAAAGTTCATTATTTTCCATAATGTAATGATGAAAATTTAACATTCATATATTTTAGATTCATTGCACACTAACTGAAATATTTCAGGTCTTTTATTGTCTTAATACGGATGATTGTGGCATACAGCTCATGAAAACCCAAAATTCCTATCTCACGAAATTAGCATATTTCATCCGACCAATAAAAGAAAAGTGTTTTTAATACAAAAAACGTCAACCTTCAAATAATCATGTACAGTTATGCACTCAATACTTGGTCGGGAATCCTTTTGCAGAAATGACTGCTTCAATGCGGCGTGGCATGGAGGCAATCAGCCTGTGGCACTGCTGAGGTCTTATGGAGGCCCAGGATGCTTCGATAGCGGCCTTTAGCTCATCCAGAGTGTTGGGTCTTGAGTCTCTCAACGTTCTCTTCACAATATCCCACAGATTCTCTATGGGGTTCAGGTCAGGAGAGTTGGCAGGCCAATTGAGCACAGTGATACCATGGTCAGTAAACCATTTACCAGTGGTTTTGGCACTGTAAGCAGGTGCCAGGTCATGCTGAAAAATTAAATCTTCATCTCCATAAAGCTTTTCAGCAGATGGAAGCATGAAGTGCTCCAAAATCTCCTGATAGCTAGCTGCATTGACCCTGCCCTTGATAAAACACAGTGGACCAACACCAGCAGCTGACACGGCACCCCAGACCATCACTGACTGTGGGTACTTGACACTGGACTTCTGGCATTTTGGCATTTCCTTCTCCCCAGTCTTCCTCCAGACGCTGGCACCTTGATTTCCGAATGACATGCAGAATTTGCTTTCATCCGAAAAAAGTACTTCGGACCACGGAGCAACAGTCCAGTGCTGCTTTTCTGTAGCCCAGGTCAGGCGCTTCTGCCGCTGTTTCTAGTTCAAAAGTGGCTTGACCTGGGGAATGCGGCACCTGTAGCCTATTTCCTGCACACGCCTGTGCACGGTGGCTCTGGATGTTTCTACTCCAGACTCAGTCCACTGCTTCCGCAGGTCCCCCAAGGGCTGGAATCGGCCCTTCTCCACAATCTTCCTCAGGGTCCGGTCACCTCTTCTCGTTGTGCAGTGTTTTCTGCCACACTTTTTCCTTCCCACAGACTTCCCACTGAGGTGCCTTGATACAGCACTCTGGGAACAGTCTATTCGTTCAGAAATTTATTTCTGTGTCTTACCCTCTTGCTTGAGCGTGTCAATAGTGGCCTTCTGGACAGCTGTCAAGTCGACAGTCTTACCCATGATTGGGGTTTTGAGTGATGAACCAGGCTGGGAGTTTTAAAGGCCTCAGGAATCTTTTGCAGGTGTTTAGAGTTAACTCGTTGATTCAGATGATTAGGTTCATAGCTCGTTTAGAGACCCTTTTAATGATATGCAAATTTTGTGAGATAGGAATTTTGGGTTTTCATGAGCTGTATGCCAAAATCATCCGTATTAAGACAATAAAAGACCTGAAATATTTCAGTTAGTGTGCAATGAATCTAAAATATATGAATGTTAAATTTTCATCATGACATTATGGAAAATAATGAACGTTATCACAATATGCTAATATTTTGAGAAGGACCTGTACACTGCTCAAAAAAATAAAGGGAACACTTAAACAACACAATATAACTCCAAGTAAATCAAACTTCTGTGAAATCAAACTGTCCACTTAGGAAGCAACACTGATTGACAATCAATTTCACATGTTGTTGTTCAAATGGAATAGACAACATCTTTGGCGATTATCAAGACACACTCAATAAAGGAGTGGTTCTGCAGGTGTGGACCACAGACCACTTCTCAGTACCTATGCTTTCTGGCTGATGTTTTGGTCACTTTTGAATGTTGGTGGTGCTTTCAAACTCGTGGTAGCATGAGACGGACTCTACAACCCACACAAGTGGCTCAGGTAGTGCAGCTCATCCAGGATGGCACATCAATGTGAGCTGTGGCAAGAAGGTTTGCTGTGTCGGTCAGCAGTGTCCAGAGCCTGGAGGCGCTACCAGGAGACAGGCCAGTACACCAGGAGACGTGGAGGAGGCCGTAGGAGGGCAACAACCCAGCAGCAGGATCACTACCTCCGTTTTTGTGCAAGGAGGAACAGGAGGAGAACTGCCAGAGCCCTGCAAAATGACCTCCAGCAGGCCACAACTGTGCATGTGTCTGCACAAACGGTTAGAAACCCACTCCATGAGGATGGTATGAGGGCCCGACATCCACAAATGGGGGTTGTGCTCACAGCCCAACACCGTGCAGGACTCTTGGCATTTGCCAGAGAACACCAGGATTGGCAAATTCGCCACTGGCGCCCTGTGCTCTTCACAGATGAAAGCAGGCTCACACTGAGCAGATGTGACAGACGTGACAGAGTCTGGAGACACCGTGGAGAGCGATCTGCTGCCTGCAATATTCTTCAGCATGACCGGTTTGGCAGTGGGTCAGTAATGGTGTGGGGTGGCATTTCTTTGGAGGGGCGCACGGCCCTCCATGTGCCCGCCAGAGGTAGCCTGACTGCCATTAGGTACCAAGATGAGATCCTCAGACCCCTTGTGAGACCATATGCTGGTGCAGTTGGCCCTGGGTTCCTCCTAATGCAGGACAATGCTAGACCTCATGTGGCTGGAGTGTGTCAGCAGTTCCTGCAAGATGAAGACATTGAAGCTATGGACTGGCCCGCCCGTTCCCCAGATGTGAATCCGATTGAGCACATCTGGGACATCATGTCTCGCTCCATCCACCAACGTCATGTTACACCACAGACTGTCCAGGAGTTGGCGGATGCTTTAGTCCAGGTCTGGGAGGAGATCCCTCAGGAGACCATTCGCCGTCTCATCAGGAGCATGCCCAGGCGTTGTAGGGAGGTCATACAGGCACGTGGAGGCCACACACAATACTGAGCCTCATTTTGACTTGTTTTAAGGACATTACATCAAAGTTGGATCAGCCTGTAGTGTGTTTTTTTAGAGTATTACAGAACAGTTGATGAAAGCAAATGTTAAGGTTTCAAGAAGGTTTAGGTTATAAAAAATATTTTCAAGCTTTAAATATCTCACAGAGCACTGCTCAAACCATCATCATCCAGAAATGATAAGATGTGAGCCTTCTAAAAACAACTGCAGGCCAGAAAAGGAGAGCATTATTCAGAGAAGCAGCCATGAGTCCCATGGTAACTCTGGAGGATCTGCAGCATTCCACCGCTCAGGTGGAAGAATCTCTTACCAGTACAACTATTAGTCATTGGTCATACGCCAAAACACTGCCTTAATGGCAGAGTAACAAGAAGAAAGCTATTGTTGAAAGGAAGCGCTGAGACGTCCTGTTTTTAAAGCTTGCCTCAAGCCATGTAGAGACACAGCAAACATGTGGAAGATGTTGCTTTTTGCCCTTCTTTCAAATCACTATGACCCTCATGTATCAAACATTTGTACAGAGAAAAAATGGGTATGTTGGTATTTTTAGCCTTATGTTTTGGGATTTATCAATATGGGCATAAGGATAGGATATGCTGAAATTACATCAGGTCTCTCTCAGATCTCTTAGGCCTATAACCACGTTTACAATGGCGAGGACTTGTAATTGGACAAAGGAAATCAAGCTGTGTATTAGTAGTCCATAGTGAAAAATTATGTTTAGCAGTGCAAGATTTCAGAGAAAATTTATATTGTGAGTTTTATTTGGTTACTGATTTTTATTAACCAATTTAATTAGAAGAGAACAGAGACTGTTCAAGAAAAAATTAATAAATTAAAATAACATGTACATTATGAAATAGATAATATTTTAAAAGCTTTGATTTCAGGATTTCTCATGAGGAAGGCTGTTTTACTCATGGACTGTATGTTGACAGTTTGAACAGAACATTTGATTGCTGTGATACAAAATCATGACTACCTTGTAAGGAGGTGTGGCGTTTGCAGTTTACATAAGTGATGGATTGACATGTTTTCATTGAATAAGGAGATAGGGAGTCTTTTGTCCGAATGATAAACAGATCTCAAACTGCTTCTAGGAGACCTAACCCTTTGCAATAACACAGGAAATCTTGAGGTCCCAAGTTTGACCTTGGCAGGATTATATTTGTCTGAGCAAGGAGCGGATGTCTGACTGCACATGGAGATTATGGGTCTTTGTGACAACACTTCCTGGGGCACATGGTGGACCCGGGCATTCCAACTCAGGCACTGTCTCCTGAGTGATAATAAAGAATGGATGTAGGAGACATATGTATTATCCAGAATGTTTATAAGAAAGGGGCTGTGCCACACTTTTCAGTTTAATTCAGTTCAATCTTTAAATAATGTTTAATGTATCATTTTCCTTCCACCTCACAATCATGTTGGTCTATCACATAAAATAACACAAAAATATACAGAAGAAGGTTGTAACATGCCAAAATGTGGAACACAAAAAAGTGAGACACAATACAATTCAGTTGGAGAAGTTGTTTTTATTCTTAGCAAAGAAGCTTTGTGACTTTTTTGACCCTTCATTTGTTCAGTTTGTCAGCAGAGAGTGTTCACATTGAGATTGCACATGCTGTTTGTCCATAGCACACACTACATCTGTGGAAAACAGCCAGTGTGTACTCAGGTTGATACTATACACTCTGCGGAGAGAAGCGAGACAGAGTTAACAAATATGTAACTCCAAATCTCTGCAATCCTATATTCAGAGCATTTGATTTAGTTTTAAATTTGACATGCAGCTGAGGTGAAGCATGACAGGAGATTTTTATCTCCAGAGCAGGTTTGACAAAGCATTTGGAGCACCGAAAGTTAGAAAAATTCCTTTGATGAGCCGGGCTGTGAATACAGTATGTGATACTCTGGAGAATCACATACATTGACCGTGTGTACTGTACTGATTATGATTGTTGCTCCAAACTGGCTTGTATATTGCTTCTGAGTGGTTTTCAAAGGGGAACTGTAAATGCAGAGTAGCTCTATAGAATATATAAAAGGCTCAACAATATTCAGGAGAACAAATTTACCATTGCCCTGCGATGGACTGGCGACCTGTCCAGGTTGTACCCGCCTCCCACCCATAGACTGCTGGAGATAGGCACCAGCTTCCCTGCGACTCACTATGGAAGAAGCAGTATAGAAAATGACTGACTGATTGACATTTACCATTGGCTGAACTCTGTTAGTCCAGTATTTCTTTCCCTTATTGCATTATGCAGATACTATTCTAGAGAGTTTATTCTGAACTACTCTTTCAGAGCAACAAGAAGCATTAGACAAAGTCTGCACCTATTTCTCCAGATACTGTAGGATTTGCATGTGAATGTCAGGAGAATAAGGTGTGTGTAAGTGACTCCTTAATGGCTTTTCCCCTAACAGTGTGAGGACATATGCTTGACTGACATTTCCCTTACTCTCCTGTTACACATGATGTCACACTTGGGTCTTAGCACTGGGACACTGGGACAGCTCTGTCTAACTCCCCCACTCAGGGTTTCACAACCTGCTACTCTGGTCCTTTATTCAAGTGTTTCCTGCAACCTCCTGTCCTGAATGTTTTAGAAATCATGCCGTTAGGAGCTCAATTTGACATTTGTGAGGTTACAAATACACATCTTTGTCCTGTTCTGTCACGCCAGTACTGTGGCTACCAAACAATATTTCTTCGACTTTCCACCTCACTCACCAACACTTTGTTGGTATCACTCTGCGATAGAGTGAAGCTATTCAGTCAGTACAGCTATTTCTTGTACTTTTTTCAGAGTCAGAGATGTATATACAAAATAACTTTGTGAATTTGCCCGTAAGGCGTTTCACACCATTACCCAAGGTTCTCACTCAGACGAGAAGTGAACCTAATCTATTGCGCAGCAAATGTTTCACACTGAAACATGGAATTATTCACACTTAAAATAAAACATCTTAACAATGAATTGACATTAAAAGAATGTGAAGAAACTTTGAGAAGAAGACGAAAACATGTCAAGTATAGTAAAAAAAGAAAGATGTTGAGAACTGACAAGAATTATAGCAGAAAGACCTTAATGGTCGAATTGAAGCACAAACCAGGAGACCTACAAAGAAAACTTTGTGAAAATTAGGTAACAAGGACCAGATGTGATGTGAGAACAGTGAGCGCCTCTAAATGACACAAACCAGAGAAGAAAATTGCTAATTTATATATGAAAGAAAACTACAATGATATAAAAACAAATCTTAGCAAGCAGAAATATAATATGCGACTAAAAAAGAGCATTACCATGTTGTCTCATTTTAACATCTTTCCATGGTTCGCTCTTTTTACCGTATTTCCCTCCTACGTGAAGACCAGTTCCAAATATTGTCTTCAATCTCTTTACTCTTAAACTGCACACTTATTTGAGATTCAAAGGATAGCCAGATGTAAAATGGGAGGTGGAGCCCTCAAAAATCTTTTCCTCTTCTGTGGAACTAGGTCACACTGTTGGTTTAGAGAATAACTTTCATAAACATTTTTTTAATAAAAGTCTTGTCAAGACCAGCCTGGGCAACCCTGAGGCCGACAGTTATACTGCTATGGAAAACATGTCTACACGCACCATTGGTGTGTAGAAATTTTTTCCATCCATGTGCCAGTTTTTGAAAACAATTAGGCCACAAGGAATCATTTCAGGAACACTTTATTGCCAGGCACCATTAAAACGAAACATTACTAGGAAATTTCTGTGGTGAACACAAAACACAAAGGGTGTCAGCTGAGGGTAGGTTGAGCCACTGTTCATAGCTGTTACACCCGAGAAGGTTTAGAATTGGTTGATGTTAATTTCTATCAAGAAGAGAGATGTCAAACTGTCCTCTAGGGGTAGTGTCGTTAGATACATCCATTGTCCAATGCATCTGAATCAAATGGCTGAATTGCATTCTCAACATGAAATTAAGTTCGACAAAGTCTTGCTTGTGAGCTAATGACTAGAGCAAGCCTCCTTTAACATCTCATTGACTTTTCTTTAAGTCACTGGATTTGATGCTGCCACCCTCCGAGTAAGACTCAAACAAGCCAAGTGCAGTTCCAGAAAGACTGACCCAGATCTCCAGTTGCTCCAGTAATATACCATGATCAACAGTGTCGAATGCTACGCAAAGGTCCAATAATACCAGCACTGTAATTCTTCCACATTCTGCATTTATGCAGATGTCATTGAACACCTTGACAAGGGCAGTATCGGTACCATGATGAGTATGGAAAAATGCCTGGGAAAACACTTGACAAGAGGAAGTCCGTTATTTGAATAAAATAAGACGCTATGACGTTATTAAAAAAGCTGTTGGTAAAATATAGAAGCACCAGGTAGAGAAGCTTAGTTGATGTTTAGTTGCTTCTGAATTTTTGTAGTTGATTTGGTGGAATTGTGTCATTTTGTCAAAATGTTTTCGGTTAGACAGAGCATTGGTGCTGAACTTGATATTGATGTACAGACTACTCTAATCTTTGGAGGTTTCTCAGGAAAGAAATGAGCAAATTCATTGCAGGCCTTGTTAGAGTGGATTTCAGATGGTTACAGACACAAGATGGTTTGATAACTTGTCAACCATAGCAAACAAGGCACGCACATCCTTCATGGTTTTGTTGATGATTTCAGAAAAGAAAGATTATGGGGAAGATAACTGTCAAAAAAACGTATGCGTAGGTGTCGAAATTTGTAAATGTAAGTAAAAAAACATGAATAGATTTAAGATTTGTATTTGTACCTTGTTGTCAACTTATATATACATGTGACATCAGATGTTTCATCTGTTAGAATACAAGTTTAGAAGTTACGAATACAACAACTTGCAAAGTTACTACTTTGCAACAATACAAGTACAAATCAAAAATGTATGTGTATGAATTACAAATAACAAGTAAGAATCAAAAATCTCTGATAAAGCTGTTACACTCCTTACCAATTGGTGGCAGTTGTTGGTGGTAAAGAGAGCGTTTTGACACACCTTTTTTTCACTTCTCACAGGTGGAGCATTTCTCCACTGAGATTTCTTCTTACCAGAGACAACCTTAATGGGAGCAATAGAATCAATGATGTCTGAAATTTGTGAATGGAAATTATCTACCAGCTCATTTACTGAGTCACAGGTCAAAGTGGAAAAGGAAGAGTAAACATGGTTAAAGGTTATAGTTGCATTGTCCTTAAGCGTTTTCTTATAATATCTCTTTGGCTAATTGAGTCAATGGAAATTATACTGTCATAGGTAACAGAAAAGTGGTCAGATAGGGCAACATCAGTGACAAAAGACCTTGGAAATGTTTAAACACTTACTGATGATTAAGTCAATGTCTGTTGGCTGTGTAACAGATAGAGTCAAACCAAAATGTTTAAGTGTATCACAAAGTTTTTTTGCCCATTTGTCTTGAGTATTGTTAAAATGAACGTTGATGTCTCTCACAATGATTAAACAGTCATAAGTAACACATAACACAGAAATGAGGTAATTGAAAACACTGAAATAGTTTGCTTTGGATTTCGGAAGTGTGTAAATGTTCATCAACATAGCTTGAGCAGGGGCCCTTTGCCTCAGATATTCAAAAGAGTCAAATTTGCCCAGGAACACCTTTTAACACTTTTGTGAATAATGTAAGAAGGTGGTCACCCCTCCTCTTCTCTTATGCTCCCTGCTCTCACTTAGAAAATTGTAATTGGGAGGCACTGACTCTGTCAGGGTACGTGTCTCATTATTTTCATCTAACTGCGGTTCTGTTAAAACATCAAGATTTTTATCAGTAAGTGATTAAAAATGATCTATCAATGTGTTTCTGGAACATCATAAACACAAACAGGCTTGCTATCCTTGAAATGCAGAAGAGACTGATTGGGAGGGCTGGCCAACTTTTGGTAGAACCTCGACGATGATGGGGGTTTTGGGGAGAAAATGTCAGATTTGGGCGTGAAGTAAGTTGCATTACAATCTTGACAAGATTTTTAATGTTTTCAGTTAAATCCAGGCGAGGGGAGTCTGGGCTAAATGTAGACAAGTGTTGGACCACTTGTTGCTGAATATTGGACTACTTGCACAGACACCAGGCCTCCTGATGCTTTCGGCCATTTTGTATCCAGGACAGTCCGCTCCTCCATATCCCGTCAAGCATCACGACTGATATGATGGGGCGTCCCAAGTCTGACGTCACAAGATGCTATATAGGAAGGCGGACATTTTTGAAAACTCGCTTTCAGCTGGGAATCCTGACACGGTTACCACGCAACTGGAGCATCCTCTGGAGAAGAAGAGATCCCACGTGGAGTCTTCATTTATTTCTCTCTCTCGTTGGCCAACGAACAATTCATAACTGAGGTTTCTGGACTAGGAAGGCCAGAAATTTCACTTTGCCGATCAAAGACGTGAGTTTAACACGTAACTAAAAACACGGAGTTCGAGGAAACGAACAGCCATCGTGTTTCATCCCTAGTCGACTGCTGATGGTCAAATCCTATTTTTTCCTTTTTGTCAAGAAGACCAAAGGACGGGACTGACCGCTGTCTTGGAGTGTAACTGCGGATGCGCAAAACGCTTCAACCCCCCCCCCCCCGTTTTCCCTCTCACTCGCTGCCCCAGAAGGAAACTTCAACAAGTAAGACCCATCTTTTATTTAATCTTTTATTTCTTTATTAGAAGGCCTGGGCAGGGTCAGAGGTGTAGAGCGATCAGAATCGCTGGTTAGGATCTCATGTGCTCTGAATGATATGTGCATGTAACTTTGTTATTGAAACTTTGATGTGTTGATGTCTGGAGCCGCTGTGTTCCTAGTTTTGTGCGTGTTTCACCATCTGAGAGTCAACGCAACCCAAGACTGGACTGTTAAAATAACCTCGTGGTGAATTTGACCATTTTCCTTTGTCTTCAACCTCACTGTGCTAGCTTGCCGCCAAAAGTTAGAATCCTTTGTACTCAGGAGTTGGGGGGAAGTTTTATGATCGGACATCACTGAGTACAGTCGGAGCTGTGCTATGGAACAAAATTAAATAAATAAATGAAACATTATGAAATAAGTATCTACATCAATAAATAATAGATAAACATATAATGTGAAAATGAAATTGTGAAGGAACTGAATGCATATTAAATTCTCAGTTCATTATTGTGAAATATATTTCATTTTCCATTGAGAAACATCGTTATAATATAAAAGAACTTTCATATAAAATGTTTGCCTAATAATTGAAATGATTGCTGAGGCTATTTTTATGTAATTCCAGCAGTTTTTTATTTTTATTTCAAAATGTCCTTTTTTTATAAGTCAGCTTTTATTTACCTTATGGTAACCAAGGTGAAAGAATGGGATGGCAGCAACATAGTGTGGGGATGCTGGTCAGATTACATTGGATTACATTGGAAAGGGATAAAGCTAAATAGTAGACAATCCTAGAAGAAAACCTGATCAAAGCATATTCATGTCTTAGAATGGCCTAGTTAATTCCTAAATCCAATAAACAAATGATGTGGTAATATTTAATAATTGATGCTACCACTGAACATGAGAACCTGAGATACAGTACAAACAAGGATGGGAATAAATTAGAGTTTCTAGATATGCAAAGCTGGTAGAGAGAAACCCTGGAAGGCTTGCAGCAGTAGTTGCAGCAAAGTTTAACTCTAGGTGACTAAACAGAAATTAACTCCACACTTTCAGATTTTTGTTTGTAATACCAGTTACAAACAATGTATTTTATTAGTTTAATTGAAATTCAATTCAAAAAGCCTTTTGCGTCTTCCACTACTGCCCTGTATTTATCTCTGTTCATCTTCTCATCAACTCTAACTAGTTTCACTGACCTCGCTAAAAAAAGCATCCCCATGGCATGATGGTGCCACCGCCGTCAGTCTAATTGTGGTTTCATTTTGGCCAGAACATCTTCTTCCAAATGTTTACTGTGTTCTCTATGTGTCTTGTGGTAAACTACAAACAGGAATACATATGGCTTTTTAAAAAGAGAAAATGTTTAAAGCCATTAATCAATTTCTTCCTATTTTACAATTCATTAGTGCCCTGTGTTTTTCTATCACAAAATAAATACCAATAAAATACATTGAAGCTTGTGTTTTGTTAAAGGACATTTAATAGGTATGAATATTTTGTCAAAGCAAAATACTTTTTTTTTTTTTTACAGTTTTTAATGAATTAGATCTCAATCTGAAAACTTAAAAAGAAAGTT
The DNA here is from genome assembly GCF_021462225.1 of Girardinichthys multiradiatus. Taxonomy (NCBI): domain Eukaryota; kingdom Metazoa; phylum Chordata; class Actinopteri; order Cyprinodontiformes; family Goodeidae; genus Girardinichthys; species Girardinichthys multiradiatus. The sequence continues at coordinate 14,461,100 of NC_061813.1, read as the reverse complement.
ATCATCTCATGATTTCTGAGCAAAAGCATTTACAAAAAGATAGTACTGTGTACTGATACTGTGTTGTTAAAATCATACTTAGAGGCCATGTTTCTGAGCTGAGCTCTAAGTCTGAAAAATAGACTAGAACATCCGCTGAAGTCAGAATCCCAGCATTTCAAGTTGAAGCTTCATCAAGCCCACCCCTAAAATCAATATGGCTGCCACATGTATAAAAAGTACTTATAAGTGTGGTAATAAACTATATTTTTGGACTCCTGATGGTTTATATGTTAATAAATCAGTCACCTCCACATCCTTTAGTTGTAAACTGATTGCTACAGTGTGTTAGCATATCCACTACATACATTTCTTTTGCATCTTATGGATGCAGAACAAAATTTTTTGGGGATGTAGAAAGCAGAAGATTAGTCAACTGATTCAAAATTGCACTTCTTAGAAATCCAAATAGTAACTGTGCTGAAAACACAGCTTGGTTTTAAAGGCACTTGTACAGTTCTGTACACAAATAAGACATAAAGGCTTGCTCACTGAGTGACAGTTTACATGTCTGGGTTTCTTGTTAATCAAATCACACTTCAAAAAATATTGCCTATATTACAAAAATGTCTTTGATGAGTTACTGAGTCCCCACATGAAGATTCCACACTGTTGTTTGTTAAAAACACACCAACCCATTGTGCCTTTTAACACTCTAGACCAGTCATTTCTGCTAAGCACATTATACAGGGGAAAATCCAGAGGCGAGAAATGGTTTGTTCCAAGGAATTCTGGTGATGCTTCACGACTGGGTCATCCAACAGCTGCTCAGGGTGAAATATCTTGGATGCAGTCCTCTCCCCAAACGAGAAAACTCTATTTTAATTCACCATGCAGCATGGTGCATTGCCACCTGAGCTGAGCACATGGTTAAAATTGGGGCCACTATAGGGGACCTTGACAAACAAGTGACTTTGACTGAATTTATCAGGCTGTCCCTGGAGTAACATGCTTCACACACAAACACAACAGTGTTTGAAAAAACTTTGGTTTGTGTTATCTTTATGGCTCAATTCAGATATTTGTCCAATATTTGTCTTATTCTTAATTGGCCTCATTTGACTTCATGTGGATATGATTACATGAATACATTTAATAAATCCCAGCCTCAAATTTAGACATTGAAATTTGTTAAATTCAGAGACCTCAGACTCTAAGTCTGTACAGGATTTCTGAGAGGCTATCACTTTAAATTAAATTTTGAGCTTTAAGTTAATTTAGTGTCTCAGCCTCTGAGACAAACAATATGAAAGATCTTCTTCAATTGATTTGGCATGTATGAGTCAATGTGGCAGAAAACAGGAGTTTTCTTATTTTTCCTGAGGCATTAGGGGTTTTATGAATAGTCTTTCCCATGAGTTACTATCCTCTGATGGAATCATAAAAAATATATCAAAGAATGAAGGCTGGAGCTAGGAGTAAATATTTCAGGTTATGAATGACCAACCTGTTAACTGTCTAACAAGACACACTACGTCTGCATCTAAGTGAATTATTACTTAAAAGTTCATTTCTTTCAGTAATTCAATCTAAAAAGTGAGGAAAATATTTTATTTAGATTTATTACACACAGAATAATATATTTCAATCATGCAGTACAGACCAAAAGCTTGGACACACCTTCTCATTCAAAGAGTTGTCTTTATTTTTGATAGGTATTATTTAGTCAACTCAGAGGTAAGGAAACGACACAGTCAGTTATACTTGCGGCAAGGGTTGGTCACACTCTTCAGTGCAAAACTACAAAGTGTGGGCACCCATCTCTCTTTATTTATACATGCTTGGTCTCACACAGTTCAACAAACATTCAGGGTGGGTGTGTGTGTGTGTGTGGGGTCAGAAAGGTTAGGGTTCATTTGTCTTGATTATAAACAAACAGAGGAAGTGGGAAGTGGGCACCTGGTGTATAGCCCCCAGATGCTGCTAGTAAAATAATAAAATAATAAAATAATAAAAGCATAACTCATTCTTGTGACCATCTCCCTTCCTGCAACATGTAAGGAGGGAAAAGCACTTAGATGAGTGATGAACAATACAAAAAGTCATAAAAACCCAAACAGTTCCCCCCTGTTTTATCACGAATAAGTCATGAGTAAATACATGTAAAATGAAACACTCTGTGTAAGCACAAACCCACAGGACGGAAACAGATTATTTTGTGGGCAACACTTACACGGTTCCTCTGCCCCTAGGCAACCACCAATCATGGCAGAGTGAAACAATATAATAAAGCAAAGAAACAAAATGTAATAATACAAAATAAAAGAATTAAAACAAGCCTCGTTCATATCATCATTGCACTTTTTCTCATTTCACTTAAACAGCAACTTCTTTCGATTTTCTGCTATAAGGTCATTTTATGAAGTACAAGTATGAATACACTCAGGCATTGAAGATATATTCATTTACAACATGTCATCATAATCATCTGCTTTTTGGGTCCAGTGTCCATCTTGTCCATCTCTTCTTGTGTGATGTTACATCCTGTGGATCCTGTCTTAAACAGAGAAAGAGCCCTGCTACCAGGTTTAAGCTCAGGCTTATCAGTCCTGTCCACACGTTACAAAAAGCCATGCTAAATTGGGCACAGGTCAGTTGTTTTCTTCGCCGGTTTGAGATGTTGGACCATATGGATCAAACCCCTTTGTATCCGGTCATTCCCCTGTTACCCCGTCGGTTGGTTTGGCTCCTGTAACGGTGATATTAGCTTACAGTGGCTCTTGTGGATCCAGGATGGTCTCTCTGCGATTTTCAGAGCTGTCGGTGTGGTCAGGAGAACACGGTATGGCCCTTTCCAGCAGGGGGTGCTCCAGTCCTTTCTGTGAAGTGTCTTAATCAGGACCAGGTCCCCAGGCCTCAGGTTGTTCTGTGAAATCGGAGCAGAATTTACTGGCAGACTACTGGACAACTGTACTTCTTTTGTTTGTAACATCTTATTCATCCATTCAGCTAATGATGTTTCCTGCTGTGCTTTTCCTATGTCATCCATTTCTGATGGCAATGGAAAAGGTCTGCCATGTACTATTTCAAATGGATTGAGACCAGTTTGATTTGGAGTTATTCTCATCCATAATTTAACCAGAGATAGACATTCAGGCCATGGTCTCTGTTTCTTCCATTGTTTTCCTTAATCTATTTCTTATTGTTCCATTTGTTCGTTCAACCAGCCCAGCAGATTGTGGGTGGTAAGAACAATGGTTTTTTAACTGAAACCCTAATGCTTTAGAGCACAGTTCTATTACATTATTTACAAAATGAGTCCCATTATCTGATCTTATGATTTGTGGGATACCATATGTAGGGAAGTAATGTGTCACTAAACTCTTCACCACTGTGAGCGCATCAGTGTTTTGCAGGGTACATTTCTACCCACTTTGAAAATGCATCTATAACCACTAAACAATATTTATTTCCCTCTGACCATTATAACTCTATGAAATCTATGTGTATCGTGTGAAAGGGATGAATTGCTGCTGGGAACTGGCCTCTTTTGGGTCTCATGTTCCCCTGTGGATTATGTTTGCAGCAAATAATACATGATCTACAAATGTTTCTTGCATGTCAGAAAAATTTATGGTATGGAAATGTAGATTTACTAAGTGTATCATTCCCCCTCTCGACACACGGGAAACCCCGTGTGTCGCATGGGCCGCCGTCTTGTATAAATTCTTTGGTAATATTAGCTAATTTCCCAAATGATAAATGTCATCTTTCTTTATGGCCCCTCTATTCAGCCAAGATTTAACTTCTGCAGCTGGTGCAGATTGTTGTGAATCTTTCAGCACATCTGTATCTATAAATAAGAGATCTGACATTTTCAAAGTGAGGGGAAGTCTCGAAGCTATTTTAGCAGAAATATCAGCAAAGGTGTTCCCCTTCGTTTCCATGGTTTCATCAGGTTGATGCGCTTTACATTTACAAAGTGCTATCTTTGCTGGTAGCTGGATAGCTAACAGCAGTCGTTTTAACAAATTAAAATGTGTCAATTCTGTTCCAGCTGATGTTTTAAACCCTCTATTTTCCCATATTTTAGCAAAATGGTGAACAGAACCGAATACATATTGGCTGTCTGTATAAATGGTTAGGATTTTTCCTTCATATAGTTCACACGCTCTGATAACAGCATACAGCTCTGCAGTCTGTGCTGAGCATGTATAGGGTAGGGCCTGTGATTCCATAATTTTAGTTTCAGTGGTTACTGCATAACCAACTCTGTTTATTCCATATTCATCTTTTGATGCTGATCCATCTACAAAGATTATTTGTGAGTTTTCCAGAGGTGTCTGAGAGATATCTTGCCTAGGTTTTGTATCTTCCTCTACCTTTGTTTTGCAAGAATGTGGTTTCCCATCTTCTGCTGTTGGAATTAGTGTGCTAGGGTTCAGTGGACCACATCTTTGCAAAGTTATATTTGGTTGTGAGAGTAACAATGAGGTCAACGTAATATTCCTTGCATGAGTCAAGAAAGGAAGTGAAGTTTGTAGCAATATAAGTGACACTGAATGAGGAACTTTCAGTGTGAGCGGGTGGCACAACACAATTTCAGCTGTCTGCTCCACAGCTTCTGCTGCTGCGATGCAGCTCTGCAGACAATTTGGAAATCCAGATGCCACAGAGTCCAATTTTTTAGAATAAAATGCTAAAGGTCTGTTTTTGGAGCCAAATGGTTGGATTAATACAACTTTCATATAACCCTTACATGCATCTACACAAAGTGTGAAAGGCTGGCTATAATCCGGCAGAGCTAAGGTGACTGTTGTTTGAAGCAGATTTTTTAGCTCTGTGAATGCTACTTCTCCTTCCTTAGTCCATATGATTTTGTCTTTTAATGTCATGTCTTTGCCATAGATCATAGATTGCAAGGCTTGTACAATGGCTGCATAGTCTGGTAGCCATTCTCTGCAAAAATTACACAGTCCCAGAAAGGACATCATTTGTTGTTTAGTTCGTGGTTTTGGGGCTTCTTGTATGGCTGTTTTTCTACTACTTAGGAGGGAACGACCATGTTGTGATAACATATGTCCCAAAAAAATCACTTTCTCCTTGCAAAACTGCAGTTTATCCCTAGAGGCTTTGTGCCCCGTCTGGTAGAGATGTTTCAAAACTGTTATAGTAGCTTCCTCACAGTGTTGTTGAGTGTCTGAAGCTATAAGAATATCATCTACATACAACAGGACTTGACTATGTTCAGGCACCTCACAGGTGCTCATAGAGTATCTTAAGGCATGTGGACTTTCACTGAAGCCTTGTGGTAGTCTGGTGTAAGTGTATTTTTTCCCTTTAAACTGAAAACCAAATAAATGCTGTGACTCTTCATGCAGTGGTACTGTAAAGAAAGCATTGCTAAGATCTACCACTGTGAAATATTTTGCATCTGGAGTTAATGAATGCAGTAATGTATGTGGATTCGAGACGTTTGGAGCCATATGTTCCACAATTTTATTTATTGGTCTGAGATCCTGGACCATCCTCCACTTTCCTGTGCTGGCTTTCTGCACTGGAAAGATAGGTGTGTTGCATTTAGCATCAGGTGCTTCCCTTAATATTCCTGACTTCAACATATCCTGTATTACTGGCTTAATACCCTCTTCAGCTTCTGGTTTCAAGGGATATTGGCGAACTACTGGCCGTTCTTCAGATATTAATTTAACCTTATATGGTGGAAACCCCTTTATAAGTCCTACATCAGTCGATGATTGGGACCACAGTTCAGGTGGGACAGCAGCTAAGGCAGGGTGCCTGTTGCTCTCTTTGCTTTCAGCTAGGCCCTGTATTTGTCACTTTGCCTCATCCAAATGTGTCTTTGGATGAACTTTGACTATCCACCCTAGAGTGAGTTTCCAGATTCCTGTGTTAGGATCTACTTTCCAGTCAGAGCTTGTTAATGCCTCATATCTCCCTCTTTCAGCACGCTGTATAAAGTTTTCTAATTCTTCCCACTGACCCCCCACAGGTTTAGTTAATGACAGATGAGGTGTACTGCCTTTAAACTGTTGAAGCTGTCTTCTTGACATTATGATTGAGGTGGAAGATTTCCCTGTTCTGGGGTCAACATACAGATGCTGTATGGTAACAGATTATTTTCTCTGTGAAAAACAGTATCATACTGATAATCTGGCCCTGCAGTATTTTTATATTTCATGGTTACATGGAGCTCAGTATCTGGCATGTACTGTGCCCCCTGGGAAGTTTGTTTTTCTCTGGTTCTCCTCAACAGTTCTCGAGCTGTTGGTGTGGGGCCTAGATTGTGGGACCAGTAATAATGCAGCTGTGATAGTTCATTTAGGACTAGGACCCCTTCTTCCACTACAGCTTTCATACCTGTTTCTGTTGATACTATATTTATATGCAACTTTTGCATAAGATCTCTTCCCAACAGGTTTACTGGACATTTTTGACTTATCAGAACGGGAGCCTGACAAGTAAGTTTTGTTAAAGGTTCTGTTATTGTTACTGGTGCACTTAGGTAATGTACCTCTGATGTGCCAGCTGCTGATCTAACATCCACTGTGGTGTTAGAATATTTTACTCCGGGTGGAGGTTTAGTTAGCACAGTTCTACATGGCCCTGTATCACACAAACAGCTATATACTTTGCCAATTATTATTATGTTTTTATATGGCAAATCTTGTGTCCTACTTAGTGCTATAAGTTCTAATGCTGCTTGTATGTCAACTTCCTCCATTTCATTACTGTTTTTCTCTGCTAGTGGGGGAGGAGGTGGGGGCTGGGGCTGTAATTGTCAATTCTGGGTAAAGTTGGGGTTATACACCCGCTTTTCATTACATTCTCTTGCAAAATGTCCTGGCTCATTGCAGATCCAGCAGTTTTCATCTCTTGCGCCAGGATTTTGTAAAATTGTCCTACATTCTCTAGCATAATGCCCTATTTTTCCACACCTCAGACACACATTGCTCTGTGTGTAGGTGTGTCGTGGCCCTCCTCCTCCTCCTCTGTGACCTCTAAATCCCCTCCGTCCTCTTTGCCCGCTTGCCCCTGAGCGATGCAAAGCCATTAAACTGTCTTGCATTCCAAACGTATCTGTCTTCCTATCTCTCTGTGTTTTATGAGTGTGCTCCGCGTATTCCAAAGCTTGTGTAACAGTTCCTGTATTTTGATGAACCCAGTGTTTATCTATATACCATCTGAGTTCAATTTTAAGGCCTTGCAAAAAGGCTCTCTTCAACTGTTGCTGATAGGCTCCTGCCTCTGCTTCATCATATGGTATAGCAGAGTTTGCTCTAAAAACACGTCTCATCCTATCCAAGAAATCTTGTGGCTCCTCCTCCTCCTTCTGTCTGTATATAAACTCTTCGAATTCTTTCAAAGAGTAAGCGTAAGGCGTCCCTTAAATCTCGTGAATTATGTGCTAGTATGTCACCATTATCATCGCATCCAGTGAAACCTCCTGCTACTCTGCACCAGCGATGACCAAACAGCTGGGTAAAACACTGGAGCATCTCTCTGCCATTAAGATGAAAGCTTCCTCTGAGTTCTGTAATAGCGTCTAGAAATTCTTCAACGCCTTCTTGTATCTGTGGAATACCTTTTAAAGCAGCAGTTCTGTTTTCCTGTGTCCATGGTCTACATACCAGAATAGTTGGCGGCTGTCAGTGATTAGCGTCACCTATGTTTGGATTTGCTACCTCAACTAGAGGGAATGTGTCTCCCTCTAAATCTATTTCAGATGGATGAAATTTCTGTTCGTGAGCCATTAACGCTTCGCCTGCGTATATGCTGGGGGTAATTTTCTTATTTTTACTCCTAGTTCGCACTCCTGTGTCCCACCAGGAATTAGGAGACCAGGGCTCACTAGAAGAGCTCTGTTCTTCTGTTTTAGAAGGATTACTTAATTTTTCTTGCTTACTTATAGGAGTTGTAGGAACTGCTTCTTCTATCTCTCCTCCAATTTGCTGTGCTCCAGCTGCCTGCCCTGCAGCTGTCTGCACGGCAGGGGACTGAACACCTCGCTGTCTGGATGCGACCACTGTTTCCTCATGTGGGTGCACCAAGACTGCAGCTGTCAGCTTCTCCTGTCGCTTCTCCTCCTTATCTTGCCTCTGAATGTTTCTTAATTTACTTTGTTCCAGCAATTTGTCTGAGAATTTATACTCGACCTTTCTCTTTTCCTTTTTAGTTGGTTTCTTGGTTTTTATTATTTATAATTTTAAATCCCTTTGCAATTTTAAGATATTGTTAATATTTAGTTTACCCAAGAAACCATGTTTTTTGTTCCATCTATGACAGATCATACCTGCTCCTTTTACATAATTCTCCATAAACTTTACATCCCCTTCTAAGTTAATTAGTTTACTTTGTTTCTTCCCCATGATGTTTAATTTTAGTTCACAATACTATAAATGTCCCAGATAGAAGTTCCCTGGCATGAGATTCAAGGAAAGGACATTAACACGCCCTTCTACTGCGACTAATTCGCAGCGGTGTTAATTTTCTGGGATTAAACCCGACCTTTATCTCCAAGAATCACCAATACGTCTTTCTATTCTGGGCAAAAGAAAACACAAGACCAGCAAAATGCTTAGTCTTCCATACACACACAAAACAACACTCACACAGTTAGTATTTTAACATATTTATGTCCCTTCAGCAATATGTATGGTCGACCTAGTTTAGTTTATGAGCTCTCTTTATTATTTAACACTTAATTTCATTCCCTTCCGGCGGAATGTTACCAACCAAATTATCCAGTTCATTTTACGGCGCCTAGTCGTTTTTAATCTCTTTACGGCGAGATAACTACCTAAATTTATCACTATTTCTTAGCGGCGAAATAAAACCTTTCCAATGCAGTGTCCTTTCGGCGAGACACTACCAAACGACTTGTAAATACTTTTCTTCTTTCATTTATATAGCGCTTACTCTTATCTCATGTACTGTCGGACCTCCAGAGTCACCCGGCGCCGAGTAAGACAATAATCCACCGGCCAGATGCGAACGTCACACACCGGGACTTTCAGCCACCAGGCCCAATTGCGACTGTACGGCAGCGCTTAACTCGACGTCAGGCGGTTCCCGGAGATGCACCAGTCACTGCAAAGAAAGATAAAATCAGTTTAGTTCTTATAATATCCAGCTCGAAGGACCAAATTAATGATAAGTATTATTTAGTCAACTCAGAGGTAAGGAAACGACACAGTCAGTTATACTTGCGGCAAGGGTAGGTCACACTCTGCAGTGCAAAACTACAAAGTGTTGGCACCCATCTCTCTTTATTTATACATGCTTGGTCACACACAGTTCAACAAACATTCAGGGTGGGTGTGTGTGTGTGTGTGTGTGTGTGTGTGTGTGTGTGGGATCAGAAAGGTTAGGGTTCATTTGTCTTGATTATAAACAAACAGAAGAAGTGGGAAGTGGGCACCTGGTGTATAGCCCCCAGATGCTGCTAGTAAAATAATAAAATAACAAAAGAATAAAAGCATAACTCATTCTTGTGACCATCTCCCTTCCTTCAACATGTAAGGAGGGAAAAGCACTTAGATGAGTGATAAACAATACAAAAAGTCATAAAAACCCTAACAATTTTCATGACTATGAATATTGTAGCTTCACACTGAAGGCATCCAAACTATGAATTGACACATGTGGAATTATATACTGAACAAAAAAGTGTGAAAATATGTCTTATATTCTAGGTTCTTCAGAGTAGCCACCTTTTACTTTGATTACTGCTACGCACACTCTTGGTATTCTGTTGATGAGCTTCAAGAAGTAGTCACCAGAAATGGTTTTCCAACAGTCTTGAAGGAGTTCCCAGAGATGCTTAGCACTTGTTGGCCCTTTTGCCTTCACTCTGCGGTCCAGCTCACCCCAAACCATCTCGATTGGGTTCAGGTCCGGTGACTGTGGAGGCCAGGTCATCTGGCGCAGCACCCCATCACTCTCCTTCTTGGTCAAATAGCCCTTACACAGCCTGGAGGTGTGTTTGGTGTCATTGTCCTGTTGAAAAATAAATGATGGTCCAACTAAACACAAACCGGATGGAATAGCATGCCACTGCAAGATGCTGTGGTAGCCATGCTGGTTCAGTATGCCTTCAATTTTGAATAAATCCCCAACAGCGTCACCAGTAAAGCACCCCCACACCATCACACCTCCTCCTCCATGCTTCACGGTGGGAACAAGGCATGTAGAGTCCATCCGTTCACCTCTTTTGCGCCGCACAAAGACACGGTGGTTGGAACCAAAGATCTCAAACTTGGACTCATCAGACCGAAGCACAGATTTCCACTGGTCTAATGTCCATTCCTTTTGTTCTTTAGCCTAAACAAGTCTCTTCTGCTTGTTGCCTGTCCTCAACAGTGGTTTCCTAGCAGCTATTTTACCATGAAGGCCTGATTCACACAGTCTCCTCTTAACAGTTGTTCTAGAGATGTGTCTGCTGCTAGAACTCTGTGTGGCATTGACCTGTTCTCTAATCTGAGCTGCTGTTAACCTGCGATTTCTGAGGCTGGTGACTCGGATGAACTTATCGTCCGCAGCAGAGGTGACTCTTGGTCTTCCTTTCCTGGGGCGGTCCTCATGTGAGCCAGTTTCTTTGTAGCGCTTGATGGTTTTTGCGACTGCACTTGGGGACACTTTCAAAGTTTTCCCAATTGTTCGGACTGACTGACCTTCATTTTTTAAAGTAATGATGGCCACTCGTTTTTCTTTACTTAGCTGCTTTTTTCTTGCCATAATACAAATTCTAACATTCTATTCAGTAGGACTATCAGCTGTGTACTGTATCAACCTCCTGCACAACACAACTGATGGTCTCAACCCCATTTATAAGGCTTGAAATCCCACTTATTAAACCTGACACGGCAGACCTGTGAAGTGAAAACCATTTCAGGTGACTACCTCTTGAAGCTCATCAACAGAATGCCAAGAGTGTGTGGAGCAGTAATCAAAGCAAAAGGTGGCTACTTTGAAGAACCTAGAATATAAGACACATTTTCAGTTGTTTCACACTTTTTTGTTCAGTATATAATTCCACATGTGTTAATTCATAGTTTTGATGCCTTCAGTTTGAAGGTACAATATTCATAGTCATGAAAATAAAGACAACTCTTTGAATGACAAGGTGTGTCCAAACCTTTGGTCTGTACTGTATATTTACCTCTGTTCATCTTGAACAGAAGTAAACATATGATTGAACACACAAAAGCATTACCCAGAATCAGAACCAAACATCGAGAAGCAGCATTCAGTTATTATGCACCACTAATCCGAAACGAACCTCCAGAAAACTGCAAAGAAAACTGAATCCGTAAGTTATTTTAAATCGACGTAAAAACAAATTCATTCAGAGTTGCCGCTGACTGTGCTTTTTAAACTGTTAACTGAAACATTATTAAGTATATAGACAAAAAACTTTCTTTACTTGCTTTTATCATGCCACTGCCATGTACTGTTTTCATCATGTAAAGCACTTTGAATTATCTTGTTGCTGAAATGTACTACACAAATAAACTGGCCTTGCCCCAATTTTTATGGTTTAGTGCTACAGTTTCCTAAAAACATGATTATTGCATGGCTCCAATGAAAAATAATTTTTTAATACAGAAAAGTTATGGTAATGTTATAGTCTACACAATCCTTGGGAAGCTTGCTGATCGGACCAGTTGTCCATCAGACAGTCACTGATACTCTCCACAAGGTGGGCGATCCACAATAGATCATTGGTAAAGAAACTGGCTGTTCACATTGTTCGGCTCATTCATGGGAGGAGACAATGACTGAACCACACACAGAGAACAAAAGAGACTTGTAAAAACTCTGAATCCCAGAATGCAAAGTAATAACCTATTTTTCATGACAGCTGCCAGGGAGGAGGCATAACAGCTGGAATCCCTGTGACGTCATAGAGCTACAAAACTCTAGGCGCATCAGCTTTCTTTCTTCCCTCTTTCTTTTTCCGCAGCAGCCTTCAGGTCACCTGCATTGATGGGTCTGGGGTATCTCATCTTCCTCTTGACATTGGGGTTCAGGACAGTCGCTGATGGGAGTACAAACAGGACAATTGTTGCTGACCCAGGGTAGAGGGGGCCTGAACTGGATAATAAAAAAATAAACAATAAATTATGGTCAAGATTATAATTTATTTTTTCAAAATAGGCCTGTCTGCGAATAAAACTATGGGATAATTATTCAAGTTACATGAAACCTTAATTATTTATTCATTCATTTTTTCTTCCTACTTGCCATTGCCGTAGTGGGGTAGAACCTTTCCATCCCTAAGACAAAGTTGGTTTGACTGCTGGCAGACCTTCTTTATCAAGTTTATTAAGACGCTCCAGTAAAATATATAAGTGTTTGGGCCGCTACAGGCAGAGAGGGAAAAAAAGCAGCTGTCTCTTCACTCTGGGTCAGGCAGCTGCTCTTTCACTTTGATATAAAGAAATTATATGGTTTCTGTCACCTGAGAAACATACTGCAAGCAGCAGGTATAGGCTACCTTCAGTTAAATGTTAATGCCTGCACTGTTTTGTAACTTGCTCTAGATTGAAGTTACTACCAGGCATGTTCTCAATGCTCCACACAGGATCTGGGCCGGAGGTGAGAGGCCATGAATGAAATGAAGAAAGTGCTGCAGAACCTCAACTACGAAAGGAAATAGTATTTAAAGCTCAGATCTAAACATGTAACACATGAAGCAGCCTAAAATAATAGAAAAAGATAGAGAATAAATAGCCTGTATGGAAAGCCAGAAGTGCCACAATTTAATACATTTAAAAGTCCAAACAATTGATATTTCTAAATGTAAAAACTGGAGATGTATGAGTCCCATAGATTCCCTCTCCTTATTTTAAATACATAATTAAATAAATGCGGACATTATTTTTTTATTTAAATTATTACAGAGGAAGCAAAACAGTAATACAGTATAACAGTTGCTTTCTCAAAGCGCTATTTGTTGTCTTTATGTGCTGTTTTACATGCATCTGTTTTACATGCACTGTTGGTAGCACTGCTGACTTGCAGAAAGGAGGTCCTGGGTTCGAATCCTGGCCGGGGGTCTTTCAGCATGGAGTTTGCATGTTCTTCCTGTGCATGTGTGGGTTCTCTCCGGGTACTCTGGCTTTGTCCCACGGTCCTAAAACATGACTGTTAGGTTAATTGGTCTCTCTAAGTTGCCCTTAAATGTATGAATGAGTGTGTGCATGGTTGTTTGTGTGTTGCCCTGCGATGGACTGACAACCTGTCCAGGGTGTACCCCGCCTCCCGCCCATAGACTGCTGGAGATAGCCACCGACTTCCCTGCGACCCACTATGGAAGAAGTTGTTTAGATGACTGACTACATACTGGTCCTTCTCAAAATATTAGCATATTGTGAAAAAGTTCATTATTTTCCATAATGCAATGATGTAAATTTAACATTCATATATTTTAGATTCATTGCACACTAACTGAAATATTTCAGGTCTTTTATTGTCTTAATACGGATGATTTTGGCATACAGCTCATGAAAACCCAAAATTCCTATCTCACAAAATTAGCATATTTCATCCGACCAATAAAAGAAAAGTGTTTTTAATACAAAAAACGTCAACCTTCAAATAATCATGTACAGTTATGCACTCAATACTTGGTCGGGAATCCTTTGGCAGAAATGACTGCTTCAATGCGGCGTGGCATGGAGGCAATCAGCCTGTGGCACTGCTGAGGTCTTATGGAGGCCCAGGATGCTTCGATAGCGGCCTTTAGCTCATCCAGAGCGTTGGGTCTTGAGTCTCTCAATGTTCTCTTCACAATATCCCACAGATTCTCTATGGGGTTCAGGTCAGGAGAGTTGGCAGGCCAATTGAGCACAGTGATACCATGGTCAGTAAACCATTTACCAGTGGTTTTGGCACTGTGAGCAGGTGCCAGGTCGTGATGAAAAATGAAATCTTCATCTCCATAAAGCTTTTCAGCAGATGGAAGCGTGAAGTGCTCCAAAATCTCCTGATAGCTAGCTGCATTGACCCTGCCCTTGATAAAACACAGTGGACCAACACCAGCAGCTGACACGGCACCCCAGACCATCACTGACTGTGGGTACTTGACACTGGACTTCTAGCATTTTGGCATTTCCTTCTCCCCAGTCTTCCTCCAGACTCTGGCACTTTGATTTCCAAATGACATGCAGAATTTGCTTTCATCCAAAAAAAGTACTTTGGACCACTTAGCAACAGTCCAGTGCTGCTTCTCTGTAGCCCAGGTCAGGCGTTTCTGCCGCTGTTTCTGGTTCAAAAGTGGCTTGACCAGGGGAATGCGGCACCTGTAGCCCATTTCCTGCACACGCCTGTGCACGGTGGCTCTGGATGTTTCTACTCCAGACTCAGTCCACTGCTTCCGCAGGTCCCCCAAGGTCTGGAATCGGCCCTTCTCCACAATCTTCCTCAGGGTCCGGTCACCTCTTCTCGTTGTGCAGCGTTTTCTGCCACACTTTTTCCTTCCCACAGACTTCCCACTGAGGTGCCTTGATACAGCACTCTGGGAACAGCCTATTCGTTCAGAAATTTATTTCTGTGTCTTACCCTCTTGCTTGAGGGTGTCAATAGTGGCCTTCTGGACAGCAGTCAGGTCGGCAGTCTTACCCATGATTGGGGTTTTGAGTGATGAACCAGGCTGGGAGTTTTAAAGGCCTCAGGAATCTTTTGCAGGTGTTTAGAGTTAACTCGTTGATTCAGATGATTAGGTTCATAGCTCGTTTAGAGACCCTTTTAATGATATGCTAATTTTGTGAGATAGGAATTTTGGGTTTTCATGAGCTGTATGCCAAAATCATCCATATTAAGACAATAAAAGACCTGAAATATTTCAGTTAGTGTGCAATGAATCTAAAATATATGAATGTTAAATTTTCATCATTACATTATGGAAAATAATGAACTTTATCACAATATGCTAATATTTTGAGAAGGACCTGTATATATATTTACACACACACGCACAATTTTAATCATCTAAATTTTGGCACTGTTCTTCTACAGAAAGAACATTATCTGGTACCTGATAGTATAGTTCAGGTCAGGCCAGTTTTCTGGCCAATCAAGTACAGTAACACCATGGTCCTTAAACCAGTGTTTTGGTACCTTTGGCAGTGTGGGCAGGTGCCAAGTCCTGCTGAAAAAGCAGAAGCATGAAGTTCTCTAAAATTTTCTGGTAGATGGCTGACTGTGGACTTCAGAAAACAGTGTGCCAACACCAACAAAAGATAAGGCACCCCAAATCACTGACTGTGGAAACTTCCTATTAGACTTCAGCAATGCGGGTTATGTGCCTCTCCACTTTTCCTGCAGACTCTGGGATCTTGATTTCCAAATGAAATGCAAATTTCTCTTTACTTTGAAATAAGGACTTTGGACCTCTGAGCAACAGTCTTGTTCTTTTTTTTTTCTTAGCCCAAACAACATTGTCTCTGGTTTAAGAGTGGGTTATTGTGCCATAATTATTTTTAGGTTTGGTTACTGAATAGTTAACCAAACAACTTTCGGCCTGTTAGAAATGGTCCTGTGAATACCAGCCCAATATGGCTGTGATGTTAGAACAATAGATAAAAGAGTGATTTGAGCTCTGGCATTCTCAAAACAGTACACTCTGCAGACATATGGAACAAATTCACAACAACCTCTCTTCAAAATAGAAGAATTTATTAACCCAAATAATTCAACTCCAAGGTAAAATACTTCAGTTAGCAAAATCTTTAACTAGGCTACAAACAATTCAACTAAAGCCACCATGCAAAATGAAGGAATGAGGAAAACTGATGAACTATATACAAATAATATACAAATAAAAGGCAAAAAGGGACCAATAAAAATTATGCAATGATACCACAGTTCAGTGCAGATATTTTTGTTTGAGAACCAAGGTTTATTTTGCAAGAATTTGGAAATGAGGTTGAATTAGCCTTAAAATAAATTTAGGAAACATTATTTTAATAGGAGAATGATTTGCTGAATCAGAAATCAATAACCCTTTTGGACAATTTAGTCTAAATGTTGTTTTAATTAGCCACCTTAATTTTAGCAAAATAATATATAAATGTTTTTTATTAGAAATCAATAATCTTTTGGACAGTGGAGGTACTAGCCATCACATGGAGTAATAGACTAAAATGGCAGAGAGGAATGTCTATGGACTCTCACAAGATGGCAACGAGCTGGACATAAATATTTGACCTTCTTGGCACAGTTAATGATTTTAGCTAACAAAGGCAAGCTTATAGCTTATTCACAACTTTTTTTAAGTCACACATACCTTTAACTACTATTAATATAACTAACAATATGCATAGATGCACTGGCAGCGTGTTACGGGCAATCTATGTTTATGTGTTTATACCACTCTTTAATATTTAATATTTAATTAAGTAACCATTCGGTCTGTTACGTGTTGTCCTGTGAATACCAACCCAATATGGCGGCGGTATTAGAGGACAATAGATAAAAGGGTGAATCGAGCTCTGGCATTACTGAACAGCAAAACTGCACAGACATTAAATAAATTCACACAATTCCTAAAGTACAAAAATGTATAGGTGATGGTGGAAGGGGTTTTTCCTGTAAACAATGGGTTTCCGGTTTGAACCCCCCTTGTTGTGTCCTCGGGCAAGACACTTCACCCACCTTGCCTGCTGATGGTAGAAAGAGGGCTTGGTGGCGCCAATTGTATGGCAGCCTCACTTCTGTCAGTCTGCCCCAGGGCAGCTCTGGCTACAATGTAGCGTACCACTGTCAGTGTGTGAATGTGTGTCTGACATATTGTAGTGTAAATCGCTTTGGGGTCCTCAGACTTGATATAGCGCTATACAATGCAGGCCATTTAATGTTTACTACGGTAGAAAAATTCAACTGAAAGTTCCAAGCAAAATGAAGGAACAATGAACTATATAAAAACGAAGGAACAAGGGAATCAAACCATGACCAATACAATGACGCAATATTACAATACAGTGTTAGCTATATTTAAGAATCAAGGTTTATCTTTAGGAAGCTGGAAAGGAGGTTAAGTCAGTCTGAGAACTAACAAAGAACAATAATTGGTTTACCTCCAAACAACCATTCACATTGCAGAGTAGATTAAACATTATTTTAATAAAATAATATTTCAAAGAATCATTTGCTGAATAAAAGAACAACCTTCTAGATAATTAATCCATAATGTTAGTTAATGAGCTGTCTTTGTTTAGTGAAATTATATTTAAGGAGATATTATCTGGAATGGGAATCAATAACCTTTCTGGATAAGTGATTTTTTTTTTTTTTGTTGTGGCACTAGAGGGCTTTATTTAATTAAATTTTTTTTTTTTTTCGATGACAAGGCGGACAGGAAATAGGGGGAGAGAGAGGGGGAAGACATTCGGCAAAGGTCTCTGGGTTTGGGACTCCTGGGACCCCGGACGGCCGCTTTGAGGACTGTAGCCTCTATACATGGGTTGCGTGCTTAAGCCCTACACCACCACCGCCACACCCAGGATAACTGATTCTTAATGATGTTCACATAGCTATCACATATAGTAAAATAACATTGAAGGAAATATTATTTTCTAGATTGTAAGCTCAAACCCGTGTTATAATATTTGTTTAAAACCACATACTGGCCTTCAATTGTGTACAGTACAGTTCATGTTCCATCCATGTTTTTATCCATGGCTGGGGCCCAACACACTCAAATGGTATAGCTGTTAGCGCCACGAAAAAAGCAATACATTATGATATAAACTAATTTTCTCTGCCAAGACAATACCTCTTATGTTAACCATTCTGATGCACGGGAATGAAGAAAGGGTGTTGGGTTGAGTGGAGAAGGTGATGAACAAAGAATTTGCTCTCTGTAGCAGCTTGGTGCAGCAACTACTCCCCAGAAGGGCATGTAGGAAGGCGTGCAATGCCAGCAGTTCCTATACTGTCCACCCTCAGTGCAGTGGAAGAAGAAATCTGCTTTACAATGTGATAAGAGACACTGTCACATCTCTGTGAATTTCTGGTACAGATTATTTTCTGCTGAAGCTCAGAGAGAGAGGTTTAAGACAGCTTGTCTTAATTACCACTGATCACTAGCTACACAAACAGCAGATCATTACTTAACCTTTGGTTGTTCTTTGATCGATGGATGCACAAATATCAAATCATAGTCAACTTTGGATCCAAGGATTCTTCAAAGTGGAGTCTTACTCACCAGCAACTTTGAAAGACATTCAGGTAGTCACGCGCTGCCCCTCTGATGAGGTCAGGTGTGCTGCCATGGGTAAAAATGAAAGAGTTTTGCCTGGGAGAAGTGTTTTGTTAGTGGCTCAATGACATCACAAGGATTCCAGCTGTAACTCCTCCTTTCTGGGCTGTACTAAAAGTAGGTTAATATGGTGCATTTAGGGATTCAGAGTTTTTACCAGTCTCTTTGTGTGCAGTTCTGTCTATGTTTCATCCCATGGCTGGGGCACAACTGGGCTGACATGAGCAATGTGACATTTATAGTCCTTGTGTATGACTCATCTGTGCATAGTGGCTCTTGATGCACAGACTCCAGCCTCAGCCAACTCCTTGTGAAGCTCCCCCAAATTTTTTTATGAATTTTGCCTGGCAATCCTCTCAAGGCTGCTAATACCCCTGTGCACTCTTTCCTATCACTTTCTTTCTGGAATGAAACTTTATGAATATGCTTGGATACAGCACTCAGTGAACAACCAGCTTCTTTAGCAATGACCTTTTGTGGCTGATCATCCTTATGGAGGGTGTCAATGTCTGTCTTCTAGACATCTGTCAAGCAGCAATCTTCCCTATGCTTTGTACTGTAATATTCCAATTTTCTGACACACTGAATTTGGGTTTCATTATGTGTAAGGCATAATCAACAAAATTACAAAAAATAAAGGCCTGAAATATTTTGCTCTAAATGCTTACATACATAATATATGGGTTTCACTTTCTGAAATGACAATATTGCATAAAAAATAAGATAAAGGTTTAGTTTTAAACTAGATGATACTCAAGGCACAGCATATTATGGCCTTTCTGTTGTGCTTAGCTTCTAAGTACTTAAAATAGTGGCTGACCGAGTGATCTTAGTTAAAACAATTAGACATGACAGTTGCCTGGGTAATATGCTTGCAGTAAGATATTTTATTTAACCTAAACTAACTAGGAAACTGAAGCTTTTTCATGTTTTTTATTAAATAGAGAGTTGGGTGGCAGCCTTCTGGCACACAAGGCATGACTGACAGTTTTTTGCTATTGAGATTCTATTTAAGGTATTTCTTCTTTCTAGCAGAGATTAAGCCTGGACATGCCTTACTACTGTTAAACTCACCTTTCCAAAAAATGTTTTAATCACAGGTATTTAATTATTTTTTCATGCATCCCACATCCCAACACCGAGCAATGGGGGCAGGGGGGTTAGTGCAGTTATATTTTCACAAAAGGGTGTGACATAAACAAACAACAGTCTTTAAATTTGGATCTTCATTCCTATGGAGGTAAATTTATCTCAGTATTATTCAATCAAACCAAAAACTAATCTCAATCAAAAAAAACAAAAAAACTAATCTCAATAAAAAAAACTAAACTAATCTCAATCAAAAAAATAAATTGAGGTCAAAACGTTTGGAATATTGAATAAAAAAAAAACATCTCAATCAAACTTTTCAGAGTTGTAACAATTTTTTTTTTAATGGAATATTTTATTTTTGGGGAGAAAAAAAATTGTTTGGAAAAACTTTTTTTGATTAAAATGACTAATTTTTTCTCACAAAGAGGAAAAACGTTATTTACAACACATAAACTTTTATTTACGCATGTCAAAAATCTTTGGTTATGACTCTCGCCCTTTTGTTTTTTTATGCTCTCTGTTTTTGGTTGAACTAAAATAATTTTGAGTGCTGGGAACATGAACATCTTGGATGGGGTCTAAGGATGAATGATGTAAGACGTTTCCCTATTGGCTAGCGCTGACTATCATTTCCATAATTTCCCATGATTTATTGCGGGTCGAAGCAGATTGGTCAAGCAGGGGCAGCCATGGCGGACCACAGCGGCAATAGCTGTGATTAAATTGTGAAAAATTACACTTTCTGTGACACAAATGAACTTCTACAATGTTTTTAGTGTGGGAATATAACTGTGTAGACGTGAAATATCTGCCTGATTTATCTAGACATCGCTTAATTTTAAATGTGCTCCGACTAGTTCGGAGTTTTTCGCTCCCGCCGTAGTAACTTCCATCTTGCCTCGCCAGCCTTCCCAGCGGTGGGGCTAGACCATCCCAATCCGCAGCTGCTCACTTCCGGCCTCTGTGGTTTTAGCGTTCGATGAAGGACCCAGCCCACATTGACCGGGTCCTTCGAAGGATGCAGGCCCTGAATTGAGACATACCCTAGAGTCTGCTGCTTTAGTAAGCGCTAACCAATAGGGAAACGTCTTACATCATTCATCCATGTTCCCAGCACTCAAAATTATTTTAGTTCAACCAAAAACAGAGAGTCTTAAAATCAAAAGGGCGGGAGTTGTAACCAAATATTTTTGACATGTGCAAATAAAAGTCTGTTTTACAAATTACTTTTTCCTCTTCATGAGAAAAAATTAGTAATTTTAATCAAAAAAAAGTTTTTTCAAACAATTTTTTTCTCCCCAAAATAAAATATTCCATGAAAAAACAAAATTGTTACAACTCTGAAAGTTTTGATCACAACTTAATATTTTTTGATTGAGATTAGTGTTTTTGATTGAATATTCCAAACGTTTTGACCACAATTTATTATTTTGATTGAGATTATCTTTTTTTTGATTGAGATTAGTTTTTGGTTTGATTGAATAATATTGAGACAAATTTACCTCCATACATTCCTAGTTATATTTTGTGGTTCATAACAGATTTTGGCAGGTTTGGTGCTTTGATCTGAATTTTTTCATCAAAAACATATTTAAAATGTTGAACTTTAAGTGTCAGCAGTAAGCCAGAACAGCCAGTATGGCTGTGTATCAAAGACTTTTGAAGTGTGATACTGTCAATGAAATCACTATATGCAAGTCATATAAATTTAAATTTCAACACTGGTAAATTCAGATTCAGGACTTGCATGATGCAGTCAATGTAAACATAACCATTGTTATGTGAAAATATTTCAAAAGCCTGATTACATGAAGTAGGAAAACATTAGAAACAGGGACCATTGCAACTTCAAAAAACACTTGGAAAACACGAGGCAATTGAAAAACATTCAAGATAATAAAATGTTTTACACAATGAAAACCAACTAATCAATGATCAACACAGTTTAGTTTTAGACTTTTATTCACTTAAATTTTCAAGTGTTAAAGCAAGAACAAAACATTTATAATGTCCTTTGGTGGGATTTTAATACACTTTATTAATACTGTATATGTAAACTAATATTCTTTGATGCCAGCACGTTGCCAATACAAAGGGAAATCAACTGCACAACTAAATTAAAATAAATTAATGATTAATAAAAAAATTAAATAAAAAGAGAAGAATACAATTGCTTCTGCATTTGGATGTCTTAAATAGATACATTAAAGGTTGCTTTTTTTCAATCACAGTTTGGCAGAGATACAAAAAGGACTACATGACTCTTTTTTTTCTGTCAAGAAAAAGAACTTGCAAATACACTGATGGTTCTCTATGCATTTCTTGTCTGCTCGGGGTAAAACCTACCCTCTGTCCACAATTGCAGGGAGCGAGGTGGCTCTAAGAAAGAGGAGTTGGACAGCTTTACTGAATTATCTTTTTGGAAGTAGAGGAAAGGATGAGAGGGGCCGGGGGCGCTTCTTACACATGTGCATCACTAACATTGGACAAAAGACTCTTTCAACCAACGAGGGTTTACAGAGTAACGTTCACGAATGCACAGGTCAGTGGCAGCATGGCATGGGGATGTAGGTGGAGGGAGGGGGATTTGGGGTGTTGGGTTTAGAGGTTAGAGGGCAGAACAGGAGAGAAGATGAGACAGTTGAGGCTTGGGTTAGCATGGGTAAAGTTTTTGCATTACAAAGAGACAGTCTGGACAGATTTCCTTCTATCCACAATGCACTGACAGCAAAGAATGTTTTTTTTTTTTTCAGCTCTCGCCGTTCGACATTGCCTTGAAGTGTAACAATTTTGTCTCTGAGGACCGTCCTCTTCGCTGCTTGGCAAGGATGGTTTTTTTTTTTCTTCTTCGCCATTGTCAGTCCAGCAAACATTAACTCACAGATACATCCCAAGGGGGGAGGCTGGAATCATCGGGCCACCTTCAGCTTGTGCAAGAGCTGATTGGCTGCAGCTGTGGTTGCCGTGGCAATAAGAAAGGCGTTGAACAAGTCTGTCATCTTGAGTTGTTCCTCTTCAAACTGGAAGGATCTCATGTACCTGGTATGGCTTAGAGGGTAGGTGGAAGGGTGGGGGTAGACTGAGGGGGTGGGGGTGGGGGTGGGGGGGGGGTGGGTGGTTTCACCATTCTTTGATTTTTCAGGCAAATGCTGAGTTACTCATACTTTAATTAATGCTTTTTTTATTTTAGATGTATACTCTTTACTTTTATATATTCTTTGAAATTAAATTAAAGTTTTTGCTTAAGTCTGGCACATTCCCTTCATTGTCAGCAACGAGTCTGGCAGCGGAGAAACTCAATATGTCACAGTCCAGAAAGCTAATGCTTGTTCATTTTTTTAATGGTTGTTGGTTATCTGTAAGGGAAGGGTTGAGAGGACTAAGGTGGAGGCGGTGGGATTGAGTGTCGTTCCCACTCAGGAACAGGTCACTTCAGAGCATTGTGGACCAGCAGGGGGTTTCTCTCAGCATTGCCACACCCAGCAGCAGCAGTGTCAGCAAATTGTAGAGCGAAGGAGGCTTCAGGGGTCCCTGGCCTGAATTGGCCCCCTTGCAACCCCCCAGCTCGGACTCGCAGCTGGGCTTCTCGCACAGCAGGCCTGTGTGGGAGTGGGGACAGCTACAGCGGTTGTTCACACACTCCCCACCATTTTGGCAGCGCAGGAGTTCGTTGTCACACACCCGGGCTGTGGTGAGAGGAATGTTAAGAGAGAAAGGAAAGGTCAGAATCTCATACACACAAGCACTGGATGACAGTTTACTTGAAGGTACATGGTGGTCATGATACTGCAACATATTAAATTATATTTTTTGAACATGTATAAAAGTTTTAAAAATTACTAAGTTGCCTTCAAGTAGACTCTCACCACAATTTATCAGACATAATACTTAGCATTTTAAATGAGTGTTTTTTAAACATGCTTATTTATTATTTTGCATATACTACAGAATGCTAAGTTAGTATATGTATCTGACTAATTAGTACCCCACAGTTTTGCCAAAAAGGCTTGCATTAGGAATCAGTATCGAAGTGCCTGCAAACGCATTCGACTTTTCACATTTTTGTCATGTTGAAGCTACAAACCCCAATATACAGTATGTTGTGGAAATTTTATGTCATAGACCAACACAGATTATGTGCCGTGTTAGTTCTCTTTCACACATAGTGTTTTGCATGTAGACGGAAATATTCAATTTTTAAGTCATCTCAATCACATGTTTGCTGTGTTCCCTTCATGGTCTGTAATAAACTGCAAACGGGACTTCTCAAGGCTTCACAATGACTTTCTTCTTGCTATTTGTACAGATTTTTCCCCCACCTGAGCTCTGGTCTGGCCTGTCAGGACCATGATGTGGTAGGTTTTCAGTTGTGCTATAATCCTGACCTGTCTGCTTTGTTTGTTGGTCTATATGATGCTTTTTGTTAACTAATGTTCTCTAACAAACCTCTGAGGGCTTCACAGAACAGCTTAGATTTACTAGTCAAATGACTTCTAAAGGCAACTTGTATTAGAGAAGGGGTGTTAATCTGTTCCTGGTCCACGCACCTAAATCAAATGGCCAATTTTACCTTAGCATACAGTCAGTTCTACCGAATCCTGCTAATGACCTAATTATTTTATTCAGGTGTGTTACAGAAGAGACACACCTAAAAGTTGCAGAAAGTCGGTGGAGGACTGGAGTTTGACACCAATGAGTTAGAGATATTAGAGAGAAGGGGGCCAAATACATGAGAACACCCCACTTTTCATATTTATATGTAGAAAAAAATTAAAAACCAAGTCTCAATTTTCTGCCACAAAGTTGGTCTATCAAACAAAATTCCAACAAAATACACAAATGTTTGGGTTTGTAATGTGACAAATTGTGTGGAAAAGTTTAAGAAGTTCAAATACTTTTGCGAGGCACTGAATCTGAGATTCAGTTTCACCTAAAGTTAATTTGTGAAGGTACATAACACAGAGATGACCAATCCATTTTAAAGAGATTGACCAGTTTACTTGACTGGTGCAAATACTATAGATACATTATAGATGAACATTTTAATTTGACTTTAACAGTAAAAAAGATGAATGTAACTTTCTTAAACTATTACCTAAGCTAGCAAATCCTTTAGAAATTCTTCAATTCTTAAAATATGGGAACCTC
Organism: Girardinichthys multiradiatus; assembly: GCF_021462225.1. Taxonomy (NCBI): domain Eukaryota; kingdom Metazoa; phylum Chordata; class Actinopteri; order Cyprinodontiformes; family Goodeidae; genus Girardinichthys; species Girardinichthys multiradiatus. The sequence continues at coordinate 14,436,595 of NC_061813.1, read as the reverse complement.
TCTCTCCAGTTTCACCATCTATCTTGTCCAGTAAATAACTGAGCCAGTCATAAAACTGCAGCAAGTTCTGGGTGAACCCTTAGGCCTAATTCTAGTGGGTAATGCCGATAACATTTCCTTAGGAAATGTCCAGAAGGCATTCTTCCCAGATGCCCAAACTCCTCCAGCCTCTTCTATTGGCTGGAGGAGCAGCCAATGATGGTGATACGTTCACCATGCCCCTAAGAACATTCGGCTACTTCAACTTTTTTTATCTAATATATTTGGTATAGCTAATGATGATAGATAAAGACGGATCGAATGTTAATTTGATAGCCTTTTTGTCTGTTCAAACCAGCACTGCACACTCTCCCTCAGTCTCCAGCTTTGTTTTTTTTTTGCTCACAAACAACATACCAAGATGCTTGAATCGCATCTCTCTTGCGCGGCAGCTCAGTCTTAAATAGAATTGGCACTAAAGTATTTTGTGATTGAGGAAAATAACTTAATGTGAACTGCTCTTCAGTTAATTAACACTCATCTGCTCCATTGTCTAATGGAGGTCTCTGCTCAATACAGACAACAGAATCGCATCATCTACAGCTCAGATGCGATACAAAGCCAGCCTAACCAAGAACCCTCTGCTCTCTGGCTGCTTTCAAAAAAAGTATTTGCCAAAGGGGAGTCATGTCACTTTCTAAACCCACTGGAAACAAGGTAGACTACAGCTCTTATTTTGATCATATAGGGACCTCATGGTACAGAGTACATGGTCTTACACGTGAAGCACAACACTTTGAGAGCCGTGGTTGTTAGTCCACAACACTGAAGGACTAGTTAGGTAAAATGCTGACACTCTCTCAAAACCCTCGCCCTTCTCCAGAGGTAAAAGAATAAAAGTTTTTTTTATGGGTAAGAAACACTTGGCCCATCAAGTCACTGGCAGTATATGCTCACCCACATTCCCAAGGTACAAAACAGCTGATTGTTATTTTACAAAGGCCTCGTTCATTGAACTGTAAGATGCTTGTATGCACATCGTTTGACACTTTTCAAAAGAGCCTGCTTTGTTTTTATTAATTACAGCATTTGTGCATGTGACATGTGCAGCATTAATGTAAAGGTACTGTTTTGAAAGCCTTAAGCTGACATTTGGCCTTCACATCTTTTACCTTTGGGAACTGTAGTGTAAATGACACTAACAATGCATAACTTTAAGTCAAATCACAATGTTCATGGGCTATTCATTGGTGCCACTCCAGGTACCATTTAGAATGCATGTTATTACGTTAGGTTTTAGAGATGTACCAAGAGATATTACGACAGTTCTGATTTTCTAATTATGTAAAAGGTAGCAAAAAATATTTTGCTGTTATTTATTGTTTCAGAGGATAAATCCTAATTTGCTACAATCTGCATCGAAAGGTCAGAGCTTTTGCAAAATAGGTAATCATAAATAGGCCATGAATTGTCTGATTGGTGTGTCTCTTAATAGTTTGCTGTTCTATGGCAACAACTGTAAGGCACTGAGATGAAAATTATTTTTAAACATTAAGTGATCCACTGCAGTCATTTTGGACAATAAGTTTTTAAAAAGGTTATGTTGTAATTGGTATCCCAGAGTCTTGGCTCTAATAAAAATACGTTTTGAGTAATGATAAGGTTTTATCACTCTTGACCTTCAAATTTACAGTATTTGTTTTTAATTATGATTTAGAAAATGTATGCAATTGTTCCATTTTGGCTTTTTTTCCCAATAAAATTGACAAAAAAATAACATGACAGTTAGACTGACAGCCAAGCATCTAAAGTTTATACAAAAAAAATCCGAACATTTTCAAGTTTAAATGTGAGTGTCCAACAACAAGCATGTCCATTTAACTACATGTCTCTAACTAAACTTTCACTAAATTGGTTCCATTACGACACAGAAAAATCCACAATCTCCTCAATGCCTTCAAGGGCTCTCCTGGACAGTGCTGACTTTAAACAAACTGAACATTAGGTGAAAATTGGTGTATATTTAGAGCTGGGACACCGAGGCCACTCTATTCCCAGTGGAGGCAAGCTGTCAAGCAAGCTGGAGGCAAACAAAGCTGCACAGCACAAACTAATAAACCAACAGAGACACATAAACAGTGATAAACAAAAGGGCCACTTCTGCCCATTTCAGTTGGTTTATGGTAGTGGAAAACAATGCGGTGTCTAATATATGAAGTCTGCGGACCATAAATATCACAATAACAAATATAAGATCTCTCTCCTAATACTCAGATGTGGGTGCCTGCCATCTCCCAGGAATAGCCAAATAGAGCTTTGATGAAAACCTTTTTATAGAGTCTCTTTATAATGCATGACGCATATTTGTGTATCTTGAAGGACAGAAAAGAGGTGCTGCATGGCTCAGAAAGTTAATATTACTGTTGTTTCAGAGATAAGGTCAGATCAATAAAGCCTCTCTGATGAAAGGAGAGTAAAAAGCTATTAAGAAAATAATCAATCATTAATGCAAAGCCTTCTATGAAAAACTTTTTTTTAGCTGGCTTTACTTCTTTTGATAATAACAGCATGATTATGTAAATATAGTGTCTACTTTAAAATGATTACATAGACCCTACTCATGTAATAAAGATGAATGATGAGGAAATAAATAATACTACTTTATTTAGCCTCATTTTAACCATTTTAATCTTCCTTTCTGATAAAATACAAATGAGTATAAGCTACAAAAATACTTGGATCAAAATATTTCAGGAATTCCCAATGAGAACACGAGAAGCCTAAAAAGGAATCCTTACATGAAATTAAGAATGTGAAGCATCTTGACATGAGGAAGATTAATGATTACACAAATAAAGCAGATTTTGTCAATGTTTCACTCTAAAGGAATGAGTGGTGCTAATCTTAAACCTGTTATTAATGTTCAGAGGCTAATATTCTCCTTCAGCGTCTTGTCACATTACAACCACAGGTTTCACTAGAAATACAGCTGAAAGTGTATAGGGTATGCCACTTTCAGCTTTCAATCTCACCATAGATTCTTAATTGGATTTAGGACAGGACTGTGACTGGGCCATTTTAACACAAGAATATGCCTTGAATTAAACATTTCCTTTGTAGCTCTGGTAGTAATGACCAAGGTCGTTGTCCTGATAAAAGGTTAACCTCCATCCCAATTTTACGTTTTTTTTTTTTTCTGCCACAGGTAAAATTATCTTTACAAATAGAAATGTACACTGCAGATTTCTGGCTTTAATTTCCCAAAAAAAAAGCAATATACGCTTTTCCTTCCTCTTTACAACTACAGTACAGACCAAAAGTTTGGACACACCTTCCCATTCAAAGAGCTTTTTTTATTTTCATGACTATGAATATTGTAGCTTCACACTGGAGGCATCAAAACTATGAATTAACACCTGTGGAATTATATAATGAATCATATACTAAACAAAAAAGCTATATATTGAACAAAAAAGTGTGAAAATATGTCTTATTTTCAAGGTTTTTCAAAGTAGCCACCTTTTGCTTTGATTACTGCTCTGCACACTCTTGGCATTCTGTTGATGAGCTTCAAGAGGTAGTCACCTGGAATGGTTTTCCAACAGTCTTGAAGGAGTTCCCAGAGATGCTTAGCACTTGTTGGCCCTTTTTCCTTCACTCTGCGGTCCAGCTCACCCCAAACCATCTCGATTGGGTTCAGGTCCGGTGACTGTGGAGGCCAGGTCATCTGGCGCAGCACCCCATCACTCTCCTTCTTGGTCAAATAGCCCTAACACAGCCTGGAGGTGTGTTTGGGGTCATTGTCCTGTTGAAAAATAAATGATGATCCAACTAAACGCAAACCGGATGGAATAGCATGCCGCTGCAAGATGCTGTGGTAGCCATGCTGGTTCAGTATGCCTTCAATTTTGAATAAATCCCCAACAGTGTCACCAGCAAAGCACCCCCACACCATCACACCTCCTCCTCCATGCTTCACGGTGGGAACCAGGCATGTAGAGTCCATCCATTCACCTCTTCTGCGCCGCACAAAGACACGGTGGTTGGAACCAAAGATCTCAAACTTGGACCCATCAGACCAAAGCACAGATTTCCACTGTTCTAATGTCCATTCCTTGTGTTCTTTAGCCCAAACAAGTCTCTTCTACTTGTTGCCTGTCCTCAGCAGTCGTTTCCCAGCAGCTATTTTACCATGAAGGCCTGATTTACACAGTCTCCTCTTAACAGTTGTTCTAGAGATGTGTCTGCTGCTAGAACTCTGTGTGGCATTGACCTGTTCTCTAATCTGAGCTGCTGTTAACCTGCGATTTCTGAGGCTGGTGACTCGGATGAACTTATCGTCCGCAGCAGAGGTGACTCTTGGTCTTCCTTTCCTGGGGCGGTCCTCATGTGAGCCAGTTTCTTTGTACCGCTTGATGGTTTTTGCGACTGCACTTGGGGACACTTTCAAAGTTTTCCCAATTGTTCGGACTGACTGACCTTCATTTCTTAAAGTAATGATGGCCACTTGTTTTTCTTTACTTAGCTGCTTTTTTCTTGCCATAATACAAATTCTAACAGTCTATTCAGTAGGACTATCAGCAGTGTACTGTATCCACCTCCTGCACAACACAACTGATGGTCCCAACCCCATTTATAAGGCTTGAAATCCCACTTATTAAACCTGACAGGGCACATCTGTGAAGTGAAAACCATTTCAGGTGACTACCTCTTGAAGCTCATCAACAGAATGCCAAGAGTGTGCGGAGCAGTAATCAAAGCAAAAGGTGGCTACTTTGAAGAACCTAGAATATAAGACATATTTTCAGTTGTTTCACACTTTTTTGTTCAGTATATAATTCCACATGTGTTAATTCATAGTTTTGATGCCTTCAGTGTGAAGCTACAATATTCATAGTCATGAAAATAAAGAAAACTCTTTGAATGAGAAGGTGTGTCCAAACCTTTGGTCTGTACTGTATGTGCTTATTTCTGTTGGTCCGTCACATCAAATGTTATTGAAATACATTGAAGACTGTGGCTGAAATGTGACAAAATGCAAAAACCACAGGTATGAATTTTTGGCACATCACTGTATTAAGGGTAAGAACACTGCAACAAAGCAGTGTTCATATTTGTGCGATTTCCACCGACATGTCAATGTTCATTTACAAAGCTGTGAGCTAAAACCCTTTTTTAGATCACTTTTTTGAAAATAAATAAATAAAAAAGGGACCCATTTACCCAATTTCTCTCATTTTAGTGTACTAGAGCATGAAGACAAGTTTTAATCAACAGCAGAGAGGCATGTCAGCACAGTTTCCCAGTCTATAATAAGATTTTCAGTCAGTCTTTAAGTTTTGTTCTGGCATTAATTTACACAATTTGCAGCCAAGCACATTAATCTCTGAGTAACCGAAACTGTCTTTTTTTATTTATTTAAATTTTAGCAGTTTGTTTAGGGTGTACCTCCATTTCACTTAAATGTTGTAAATTCAGGCATCTAGCAAGTAGAAATAATTTTGGTAATCCTACCTGAATTTAGTCTGATTTATTGTCAGATATGGATAAAAATGCTGTTATGTAATTTTCATTGCAAATTAATAAAGATGTTATAATTAATTTTCTTTTTAAGTATTACCCTGTTAAAAAATAATTTAGCGTGAGGCTTGAGGCTGAACAGCAAGTTCAGCTGAATTCAAAGGTAGGTCCTGGTAATGACCATCCCCTGCAGGCAGAGTGCTTCATCGCCTACCAATTAAGCAGAGCCAGAATCTAACATGAAACACAAGTATTGATTATTTGAAAACGAGCGTCAATAACCAGTTGTGTCAGACATGTAAGTTCAGTAAGATTAAAGGTGCTGTAGCACCAATGTAGCCTCAGAACTCAGCTTCTTTCAGAGCTCTGTGGCTTTATCTGCTTTCAATCTCCTCACATCGACTACTTTGCATTACTGCCGGTAAACAAAGCCGGCACAGGCAGTAAATGACAAGATTTGTTGTGTTTGCTTTTGATATGAGTGATAATATTTAGAGAAGGAACCAGTGAACTAGGTGTGCGTGTCTGGGAAAATTATGTGTTTGCGGAGACATTTAAGTTTTAATTGCATTTTTCAGTCTGACTGCAGATTGAATCTTGGTCATGAACAGAAATACTGCATCAACAAAGACAAAAAACGACCAAGACTGAAAAGCTTTCCAACTCTCACTTGCAGCTAGCTTGTTACTGTAGTGCTTGCCACCAAAAGAAACACCCTCGATTTACTTTAAAACTATTACAGTGGCTTTCAGAAGTGTACAAAAATTAAAGATTGGATTTTATTATGCTACTGCAATAAAAATGTAGTTTATTTTTAGACTTTTGTCACATATTTGCCAGGATTGCCAATAACCATGGAAGGTGCTGTACATGTTATAGCAGTGGTTCACAAAGAAGGAGTCTAGATCGTACTGTGAGTCATAAGGAACTAAAGGTGGGGTCTTGAGATCTTGATCTCCTGTCATCAAACAAAATATATAAATTATTTTTAATAAAACAGAGAAGAACATAATTCTGACACAGCTCCATGACAAAGGATGCAACTGATCTGCTGCCTAGTTTCTAGCTATTGCTAAGTTTCAACTCTTGTCCCTCCTTGAGCTTTTACATATTTAACAAAATAAGATGTAGACAACTAACTAGGTAAAACTACAATAAACTCAATAATAAAATACATATACATTCATAGCAGATTTTGGTCTGTTATTATGGCCTTCTTTAATTAGCTGTTTTTAACAGTGTTTAACTCTTCAGCCAACTATAGTTGGGTAACAAGTCTCTGTCAATATTATGTGGGCTGGAAGCCATATGGGAAACTATGGTGTAGTGGTGCAATCTAAATCATAAAGGTAGCTGAACATCAGGTGATTATTTGTGAATAGTCATTATGATATGTCCATTTCTATCCTTTGAGTGTAAAATTCTGATATAAATAGAGTTTTTTGGGATATGAAGTAAAGGAAATCTCAACCTACTGAAACAGGAGATTCAGCTAATACTGTACAACATTGGTTATTAGTGTGTGATTATTGCCTTGATACTAATCCGTCTAAACAAAAACTTAAGAAATTCTACCAAGTAGTGCATTAGGATTTGTACATGAATTCACCCTAGGAGGGCATGAGGTGCAAGCTATGCTTGCTTCTCCTTTTCAAATGTCCCTTTGTTTAGAAACAGATGTGCACGCTGACAATGTGTGCATACTCTGTGCACACTGAATATATTAGCAGCCACCAACAAGTTGCAGTGGAAAACAGTGCATTTTAATGAAGACCCATCTGTGCCAAAATGACAAAAATAACCCAGTGTATTTTGTACTGAATATAAATCATAATGCAGCAGGTTTTTGCTTTTTTTAAATCTCGCAGATAGCAAAAAGGTATCATTAGATTGCAGTAAGTTTTGCATTATCTTTTTTTGTATTCAGCTATGAGTGTTGACCTATGAATGACCTTCCATGTCACATCTGCCTCCACAATAATTCCATTGATAAAGGGACGTCTTGATGTATGGTGCTGTATTAGAACTAATAATGTTCAGGAGAAGTTCTTGCCTCACCGATGTGCCTGTTAAGCTTATGCAGAGTAGTGTGCAGATTAACTATTAAAAATGTTCACTTTTTTTGCAAGAAGTTTAACATTTTACTGTGTGTTTTTATTTTAAGGACTGTAAGACCCAGTTCTTTATAGGGGTGTCCCAGTAATGATTAATTTGCCAATATAGAGAAACAGTCCAATACCTGCATCTTTACAGCAATGACTTCAACACTATATCCCACAGGTACAATAAATAGATAATATTAAACAAGCATCAGGAATTGCTCTTGTCCCTCTACATAGGTTAAAGATGGCTAAAATGACCGACAAGCTTCAACTCATTTGCCACTGTTTCTCTGATGCTCCTCTATGAAATGTAACACATATCAGCAGTCTAAGACAAGAAAAAAATAATGATTTAATGTGAAATTATTTAATATTAAAAACAGCACTGGCAGCATATTCTTTAAGGCCATTACTGTGAGAGGTGGTGACCAGCAATCTTTTCGAAACTGTTCTATGGAGAAGTGATAATGCTTCTGTTAAAACTGTCCATGCCTAAAGGGAGTAATCTTTTGTGAAGTTGCAGACTGATGCAGGTCTACTGATGTGATTAACCACAATGCCCCTGATGTATGTTCCCTGTTGTGCAAACCTACCTAAAGAAGTCTATGCTCCGCCTTTCTGTCATCCATCCCTTTAGTGTGTTTTTTGTTTTTTGCAATAACAGGTAAAATGACATTTTAAAGCTCTTAGTAGTTTTCTGATCTGTTTACAATCATAATGATGATTGCTTGGATGCTCTGCAGGATAAGATCCAGGAATTACCTGAGTATAGAGCACAAGACCTGATCAATGAATAATCCATCCAGTTTGCTGTGAGGCTAAGTAGTGACACTGGGCAAACCTCTGAACTTCAAACGTCTATTATAAAGCCAGTAGCTGTCACAGGAGATAACACTCCATAGGCGACATACAGTAGATCTTATTTTTCCAGCCTGCACTGTGATGTGTTGGTTGTATCTCGTCGTGAACAAACTAAATTATTTGGCTTCAGCAGCTCACAATGGTGTAAGACACACACAGATTTTTTTTAACACATTTCACCCAAATTGGTGATGTCTGGTCAACACCGTCCCTTTTGAACCTGTTTCTTTCAGTAGCGCTAAGACTTTTTATAAAACTTTCAGAATCAGAATCAGAATCAGAAAAGCTTTATTGCTAAGTACGTTTTTGGACATACAAGGAATTTGTTTTGGCGTAGTGCAATACAATACAAATTAAACAGTATAAACATATCTACAATATAATATAAATATATGTGCACAGTTTTAAGTGAGTGAGAGTAAATATAGAGCATTATTGGATGTCAGAGCAATACAACAGTGCAGGCGATCATTGTGCAAGTGTGGCAGTGCAAGTAAAGCAAGAGTCCAAGCTGAGCGTTAATGTAACGCATAGAGTTACAAGTTACAAGTGTCCTGTCAGCAAAAAAGGGGGGGTGAAGACCAGTGATCTGTTCTATCTTAGTGCATTTCAGCATGATGCATCATTTATGTTGCTAATGGTGTCTACTGACACATGTCTATTGAAATGGTGCATCATAGTGCACCTCATGTGCATCCTCCCACTACATTTTGCCTTAGAAATACATACCCACTCTTTAGAGTTAAATCTTAAAGTGTTAGGCTTATCTAACCTGTAATCTAAATTACCTTTAAGAACTTGCTGTAGTCGGCCATGTATCTCTTTCACTGACCCCTAAAAGAAAAACCCTGAAATCCTAAGTTTTCTATTTTAATTTCTGTTTTAAAGAAGATTCAAACTACACACAATTTTTTGGTTACTAACCATTTTTGGCTCATTTTGTCTTGTAGCTTGCAGGCGACAGCAAGTTCTCTGTAGTCAGTACGGATCACTCAAACATGTTGGATCAGGATCAGATACTTGGAATTGAATCAGGACATCCCTAGTTTTTATTTTTATTTATTGTAGCTCTTGCTACAATAAATTATTTATTGTAGCTCTTGCCTCATACATTCTTTCCTCATACAACTCTTTTTATTCTGTAAACAATGTTTTAAAAAAAAGCTTTGATAATTCTAAAAACCAGAAGGAAAGTAAAAATAAGAACTTAATAACCATCTCATACCTGGAGCATAATCAGAGCAGGCATTGTCTTCCATCTTTAAATTAGATCTGTAAGTTTAAATTCACTTCCCACTTGAAGTACACATCTTTCTCTCTACCTGTAGGTTTGTCACTGAAAGATTGGCTTAATGAAAACAATGAAAAATGGGTGGCATTTGGAGAAAAAAACAAAGACTTTGTGGGGCATGCTTGTAAAATGACTGGAGGAGATATAAATGCCAGAGTATAATGGATGTGTTGGACCTGAAAATGACCTGTATTCCCCTATAAAAAAAAACAAATGTTAGTGTTGGACGTCATTGTCCTGTTGTGTGTTGGCACAGAGGATCGCAGGCAGCCTGTCAAGCAGTTAATATTGACTCAGCTGTTGTGTTGATTGTGTGCAACACGCCTCTGTGACTAAGTTACAGATCAGCATGCATCCGGCCATGCCATTGCTTCTTTTTCCTGTTTGAGGCCATAACAGGCACCTACTGATCCTACATTAGTAATGCAGCCATTGAACGGGTGAAATGGAGGTTCCGGTAATGGCACTGAAAAGTATGAGGGGCATCTGTCTCAACAGTGATGTCGCACATGTGCAGCACATTCCTCCAGCCAAAGCTTGGGATCACACAGTGAGAGCAAACATCGGAGAAAGACAGCAGAAGGACATAGAGCTCAGGAGGGAGAACAGTCGGGCAGTTTGGACATAGGGAGAGTGGTGGTTCTACTTACATTTGCAGCCATTTTCCCACAAATAGCCGGGTAGACACTCCTGACACTTGGGGCCCGTAGTGCCCTCCTTACATATACAATATCCTGTGCCATTACAGCGATCACTGACTGAGCCAGAAGGATTACAATTACACTCTGAAAAAACAAGACACACACACACACACACAGGCTGGAGAACAGGGTGGTGCTTTGACTGCCCGGCACACGTCTAGGATTCTCACATTTTGAGTTCACATCTCGAGTTTCGTTAGCGGCTTCAGTAAATTAGAATATCATAGAAAACTGAGTTTATTTCATTAAATCAATTCAAATGGTCAAGACTCAAAGATAAATTCATTACACACAGAGGAATATAATTCAATGATTTATTTATGTTAAATTTGGATAATTCTGTCTCAGAAGTAAGGAAAATGAAAATTCTTTTTCCAATAAAAAATGACTTTAATACAGGAAACCTATGTTATGATCATGCTACAGACTAAACAATCAGGGGCACAGCTCATGACAGTTGTCCAGCAGAGATTCATTGACACCCTCCACAAGGAGTGTCAGTCACTAAAAGTTATTGCTAGAGAAGGTTGTAGTTCATAGATTAAGCGCAAGAAAGTTCATGGAAAGTTAAGTGAAAGAAAAAAGTGAGGCACAAAATGTCCACAAGCAACAGGGATAACAACATCCCCAAAGGAATTGTGAAGAAAAGCCCTTCAAGAATTTTTGCTCTGATCTCCAAGGTTTGAACTGCAGCTGGAGTCAGAACTTCAAGAACAACCACACACAGATGTATCCAGGACAAGAGCTAATACGTTTCTTTCTTAGTGTTAAACAACTCCTGAAGCAGAGACTACATCAGAAGCATGTTACTTGGAACGAAGACAAAAGGTCGTATTTTCAAAAGTCAAATAAATTTGGCAATTAAATTGGAAATCAAGGTCCTGGAGTCTGGGGGGGGAAGAGTGGAGAGGAACAGAATCCAAGCTTCTTGATAATTTGAGAAGACATGTCATCTGCTGGTGTTGGTTTATTGTGTCTTCTCAAGTCCAAAGTTAGCACAGGCATCTGGCAAGAAGTTTCAGATCACATTATGCTTCCCTCTCCTTATAAGCTTTATAAAGATGCAAATTTCCCTTTCTAGCAGGACTTCCCACCTGCCCACACAGGTGAAAGCTTCAATACCTGCTTTAATGACCATGGTATCACTGTGCTGGATTGTCCAGCAAACTAACCTGACCTAAACCTCCATAGGGAATTGATGGAGTACTCCTTAGAAGAAGACGAAAGACACCAGAGCCAACAGTGTAGACGAGCTAAAGGCTGTTATTAAAGCAACCTGGGTTTCCCTAACCCCTCAGCAGAGCCACAAGCTGATATCCTCCATGGCATGCTGCACCGATGCAGTCATTTGTCCAAAAGGAGGCCCAAACATGTAATGACTGCAGATATTGTATAGTACATAGACAAAGCCTTTCAGTAGCCTAAAATTTCCATTTTAAAATCCTTTAGTTTCTTTAGGTCTTATGTAATGTTCCTATTTTAGGAACATATTTGTTTTGGCTTTCATTAAATAAAGCATATCTCTCTGTGTGTAATCAATCTAATATATGAATAGCAGTTTTTAAATTTAACTACCTAAATAAATTACCTTTTCTATGATATTCTAATAAATGGAAACATCTGTATTTTAACTGATAAAAAAGTATTTCTAGATAGACAGAGAAAAATGCTACCATTTCAACGGTAATGAGAATAGAGAAAATGAGCAGAGTGAAGTTGATTTTAAATGCATGAAACCTTTATACACATTACAACATATTTGTAATTAATATTTTAATGGTTTAGCCATTATATGAGAACCTAGCATGCAATGAGCCTTTATGCAAAGCAATATCGGTAGATCTGATTTCAGATAGACTAAGAGAGCTTTTGTAAGCATGCTTCTGTAAAATCAGAATCATTCATACAGAGATAAAGATGGACAGATAGAAGATGGATGGTGGTGTGAAACAAATGAATAATTTAGAATGAGAGAACAGTAGATTGAAATGGGCATTGTTGTAATAAATTATTTAATTCAAAAAATTTGAAAATGCTTCTAAATTTGTATGTCTCTCCTTCTGAGGTTAACAGGGAAGAGTGGTCTTACTTACCACTTTAAACTGAAAATAAAATAAATAACCTGTAATGTCTCTTTTGACCTACACTTGATTGACCTTTCCACAGAAAATAGAACACTCTGCAGTCAAAATATCACCTATTTTGACAGTCCCTGACTATAACATTGCACCTTATGTATCTGCGTTGCATGTGGCTTCACCTGACTGAGATCCAGGGGTCAGGCAAGAGGAGAGAGGTGACGGCACATGACAAACTGGGGGGTTCACAGAGAAACACAGTCAGGGTGACGGCGAGCTCAACACTCAATAACGCCTCTGTGACTCTTAATGCCAAGTGACGGGCTTCAGCTGCTCCTCCTGAGGCTATTTCATGTATATGACATATGCACTCGACTGGCATCTTTCACTGCCTGTGTGACTTCTCTGGAAAAATTTCTCTCAGAACTCCTGTTACCTGTCAGTCTTCCCCCTCAGGACGTACAAATGCACCTGACACTCAGAGCTGTGAATTCATCCTCGATATGCTAGGAAAATATTTCAGAAGGGAACCAAACTATTACCTTGGGAGTTACACGAGTTGTAGTACACAAGGAAAAAACAGATGTTGTTTAAAAATGCTTGCATATGAGTCATGACAAAAATAGAAATACTAGGTGTTGATGGCCCTTTTTTATGTTGTGTACTACAAAAAAGTGAGCATTGAATATAACCAAGTGAAGTTCAGAAATAGTTTGTTTTTACTACCTATGGTTATATCATACAGCTTGTGTAGCTGCTACTATGGTACACAACCCCAGGTTAAATGTGGTATTCCTGCTAACAAGTGCAAACTGCTTGATTAACTACAATCTTGGCATCCCAGGACAAAAGCTGTACTAAAGATTTTCTTATCTTCAGTCCATTGGAAAATCAATACATTGGAAATTTGGAGTGTTTGGATGAGTTTAAGACAAACAACTGGCAAATATTCAGCAAAATGAGCAAACATTTTAAATTTAGCTACAGGTCCTTCTCAAAATATTAGCATATTGTGATAAAGTTCATTATTTTCCATAATGTTATGATGAAAATGTAACATTCATATATTTTAGATTCATTGCACACTAACTGAAATATTTCAGGTCTTTTATTGTCTTAATACGGATGATTTTGGCATACAGCTCATGAAAACCCAAAATTCCTATCTCACAAAATTAGCATATTTCATCCGACCAATAAAAGAAAAGTGTTTTTAATACAAAAAACGTCAACCTTCAAATAATCATGTACAGTTATGCACTCAATACTTGGTCGGGAATCCTTTTGCAGAAATGACTGCTTCAATGCGGCGTGGCCGCATTGAAGCAGGTGCTTCTGCCGCTGTTTCTGGTTCAAAAGTGGCTTGACCTGGGGAATGCGGCACCTGTAGCCCATTTCCTGCACACGCCTGTGCACGGTGGCTCTGGATGTTTCTACTACAGACTCAGTCTACTGCTTCCGCAGGTCCCCCAAGGTCTGGAATGTGCCCTTCTCCACAATCTTCCTCAGGGTCCGGTCACCTCTTCTCGTTGTGCAGCGTTTTCTGCCACACTTTTTCCTTTCCACAGACTTCCCACTGAGGTGCCTTGATACAGCACTCTGGGAACAGCCTATTTGTTCAGAAATTTATTTCTGTGTCTTACCCTCTTGCTTGAGGGTGTCAATAGTGGCCTTCTGGACAGCAGTCAGGTCGGCAGTCTTACCCATGATGGGGGTTTTGAGTGATGAACCAGGCTGGGAGTTTTAAAGGCCTCAGGAATCTTTTGCAGGTGTTTAGAGTTAACTCGTTGATTCAGATGATTAGGTTCATAGCTTGTTTAGAGACCCTTTTAATGATATGCTAATTTTGTGAGATAGGAATTTTGGGTTTTCATGAGCTGTATGCCAAAATCATCCGTATTAAGACTTTAAAAGACCTGAAATATTTCAGTTATTCTGCAATGAATCTAAAATATATGAATGTTAAATTTTCATCATGACATTATGGAAAATAATGAACTTTATCACAATATGCTAATATTTTGAGAAGGACCTGTATATTCTCTAGGAAGCTACTGTGAGTGATACGGTATAGCTATCATATTTATTTAGAAAAGTGTTTCTTTTCTAAATATTGTACCTAGTTTATTTCATACCCTTTGATTACAAGCTAACATCTTAAGTGTAATTGAGCATACTTACCTAGCAACTAAATGTAATGTGAATCTGTGCTTACTTTTTTAATCCATGAAAGAAATTAAAATCACTTCAACATAATTATTGTAATTGTAATTCTGATCCTTGTAATGACACTGTAGTGCTTAAGGAGAGGAGAATAACAGAAGGGGGAGAACAACTCTGGAACATGAGGACAGGACAATGTACTTGGATGACTAACTGGTGTAGCATGGAGTGACACTACCTTTTCTGAGGAGTCAAAGACACGAAGTGAGGTGGAAAACATGTATAAGCGTGGTGGCAGTGAAGAGGGCCAGGTGGGGAACTAACCTATGCACACATTTTCATCGTCCAGTTCTGCTGAGGCATTGCGGTAGTAGCCCAGCTTGCACAGCTGGCAGTGCTGGCCCCTAGTGTTGTGCTTGCAGCTCACGCAAATGACGGTGTTTAGCACCTCGATGTAGCTACATCGGTTGGAGTGGCCGAAGCATTCGCAGTCTTGCGAGAAGAGAGGAAGTGTGGAGGGAAGAGACGGGTAAAAGAGGGTTGAGATGTTCGTGCTGCAAGTGCTACAGCGGAAGGATAAGCAAAGGTCTGAGCGAGGCGCCATGGCATGCGAGGTGAAAATGCTGATGCTGCATGTTGGAGATGTTGGTAGATCATGGTCAGTCTGGCAAAGGTACAGCCAGAGTTAGAAACACACAATCACAAAGAAATACCATTGTTAGTAGGATTTGAGAGGTCACATTACTTCAAGCACATCACAGCACAGGGCGACAAAGATGGTACAGAGATATGATTACAACTGAACACCACAAAGCATAAGGCAGGTCAAACCATGAATGCAATGGATTTTCAACTACTTGCTAGTAGTAGGAACTTTTGTTTTCCTTTAATGGACACGTTAATTAGCTCTGAGCAGATACGTTCACAAGTTTTTCTTTCCAGGCACAACTCAAGTTTGAACTATTTAGGGGCAAGTCCAAGTCAATGTTCAAGTCTTTCACCTCAAGTTTAAGTCGAGTCTCTAGTCCCTAATAACTGAAATTACAAGATGCATGCATAGTCTACTCAATTCTCCAAAATTCAACAAATTCAGGATATGAAAACAAATTAATAACTTATAGCCTATTATTATACTCCATTATGTAGGGTATACAGACTTTATTTTTCCTTACATTGAGTTGGAGATTGTGCCAGATTATTAGAAAAACCATGTTCTCATTTTGCATTTAAAACACTTGGTTTTTACATCTAAACACTAAACAAGACAGAGCTGGGCCCGATGTAGTGAGTGGTAGTGAAAGAATGTTGAATTTTCAGAATAAACATCAGGAGAAAGAATGAAATGCCAAAGGTAAGTTACGTTCATTCTGTTCTAAAATGCAACAAACTTGTTTTTCTGGCACGTACTGTTGCAGACATCGATGTACATGCTGTGCTTAACATTGCCATGACAACCAGTCATTTGGTCCACCCAATAGAAACTCAGAGGGAGCAACATTAATCAATAAAATGAGGAAAAGTATAAAATGAAGTCTCGAGTGTTTAAAGCATGAGTCCAAGTCAAGTCTAAAATTGTAGTTTTTGTGATTTTTGGTAATTTTTGCAATTTAAGTTTGACTTCATTTAAGTCTCAGACCTGAGTTCTCATCTCTGCTTCAGAGTAACTAAAAAGTAAAGAAACAATTCAATACCACCTAATACCTCAGTCTTTATTAGTGCTGCTCATATATTAATAACTAAGAAATACTTAATTCACAGGGTCAGCTGAGAATGTTCAAAACCTAAAAGGATATTTTCTAAGCACAATAACACAAGTTAAATAAAGAAGTATGTAGTGATGCTATGCAGTATTATGTCATGTTCAACATTAAGTATGAAGCTGGTTTGCAGACCGGGGTCACTCTATGTAACTTTATGGCGCTGCTGCCTAAGGCACGGCAGTTGGTCGGAGAGCAACCCCAGCTAAACACTCTTCAAGTGAGGTTCAGTTTGTCACACTGAGTGACCACTGGCACCATGTGGCACAGCTCAGACAGATGTGACCCTTAAGCCTTGTTGGCAACCGAGTGGACTGACAGCCTACTCAAAGTTCCAGAACAGGGGGGTAAGCAGATGGAGCGTTCTTCCAAGGGATTTCTGTTATTAAGAATCTGTATTAAGGTCAGTTCTCTCAGTTCAACCAATACCAACCTGACAAGGCTTGAAAAACAAAAGGAGCAGAAAGTCAAGTCCATTCTACCTCTTGACTAAATCAGCCAGTCCAATCTGAGTGTGAGCTAAAGCCTTCCACACTACATCTCTCACTCCTTCAGACATAGTTTCAGAAGACAAATATTCTCTCTTTGCTAGAAATAGGCTAAGGTCATAAATCATGCACACGTTTCCCCAAAAATAGTTGTAGCAGAAACAGCCATTTTATATGTGCTGAAAAGAAATGACTCCTTTTATAGTGTTTAGAATCCATTCTCTACAACAATGAGCCCTTCATGTGCTGTTTACCCTGAAAGCCATCAGTCCAGCACTGAGCTGAAAATACAGATGATAGCTTTGGAGCTCTCTGCCACTGTGATATGAGGATCAGAGAGGTTACAAGTCAACATAAACATCAGTGCACACAGGGGAAAGGCTTGGGTATCATCTGGGGACGATGATGAATTCCAGAGCTCCTACCTCGCTTGCTGTTCGCAGCATGGACAGAAGGGGCAGTGGACAATGCAACTTGAGGAGCTACTAGACAAATTAAAAGAAGAAACAAACAAATGAAAGAAAACATATTGCAATCAAATATAACACATGTAAGGTCAGAGAAATGAAAAAAAAAAAATGGTATTGTGCCCAATGACGTTAAATAATGATACGAAAGCAACATATTTAATGATGACAATGACAAATAAGGAGATGTGCCAGGTGGAGCTGAATGTTACAAATGCCTTAGATCAAGAACAATGAAAATCTCATTGTTCCTTTTCAGTACTTCATTTAATCACTAATCCTTTTATGTGTATGTTTCTCCAGACAGAAAGTATCCCTTCACAAAACTACTCTATAGTAAGGGGTAAGGAAACCAGGAATGCTTAGCATTTACATTTGTGAATAGTAGCCGGAAGTAGCGGTAAAGAAACTGGCCAGAAGTGAATACATTTATCCACTGATTTCTTCAGGTGAGAAAAATAACCATAGATAAAACTAATGCTAAGACGAACCTCTGCTTTTGTATTTGGTGACATAAAGCCTCAACATATACTCTTCATGAGTTTATTCATAGCCATAGAAACAGAGAACAGAGTGTGCTCGCTCTGTGCAAGGTTGAGCCTGCACTATGAAAAAGTGTTTGCCCCTTACAGATTTAATCTGTTTTTGCTTTTTTTGTCACAGATAAATGTACCAGATCATTAAAGCAAATTTATTTTCTGAAAAATGTTACTTGGGTAAAGACAGAAAGCTTTTTTCATGAAGTCATATATTGAAGGAAAAAAATAACTATCCTAATGAACCTGGCCATATGTAAAAAGTAATTACAACCCCAAACTCCTTAAAAATCATGATTAAATTGTGATCAACCACAAGTTTGGGAAAACTGAGTTAGTTTCATTAATTAGACCCAGACCTGATTACTGCCTGACCTGTGAAATACAGTTAACCCCAAAAGCATTCATTCATATCTTTTTTCCACATGCCATATTTTTTAGAAGATTTTATTGGAAACAGTTTCTTGAAACCCTTTTTACATTAATTAATCATCAATGTAATTCCTATGCAATTCCTATCAGCAACAAACTCCTTCTGCCAGGGCTGTGAACAATTTTGAACTAAATTGTGAAACTTCTCTGGCAATATGAAGTAGGCTGAAAGATCTCAAAATGCAACACATCAATGAACCAATGAACCACATTAAAAACCATTATCTAAAAATGGAGAAATCATGTAACAGGTGTGACCTGTCTCGGGATTTACTGGCAAACCAAAAATATTCCAAGAGAGCTGCATAGGAGGTCACAAAAGAACCTAGAAAACTTGCACCAGTAGACATAATTCAACACTAAGAAGGAAACAAGGTATAGAGGCATAAATGGGAGATTTTTGTGGCCAGATCCACTGCTGACAACAAAGATCCACCTCAAATTTACCAAAAAAACAATCTTGATGATTCCCAAGACTTTTGGAAAAATATACTGTAGATTAGAAAGACAAGCAGGTCATGTTTGTCCTATTAGATCTGGTGTAAAACTAACACAGCCTTTAAAAAGAAAAACATGCTGACAGTCAAACATGTTGGCAGTAATTTGATGATGTGGAGTTAGTGAGGTTCTGAACCTGGACCACTTGAATTCTGCTTTCAATCTGAAAATCTAGACAATCAATGTTCACCTCTTAATGGCTAAAAATAAGCAAATTTTAAAAATCTAAAATTTGGAGTGGCCTATTCAAAGTCTGGGATGAATTTTATTTGAGATACTGTGGCAGGAGTTTCAACAGGCTGGTAATTCTCAAAAATCCCTCCTATGTGGCTGGACTAAAGGAATTTGAAAAGAAGAGTGGGAGATGATTCAGAGCCATGTGGAAGACTCATTGCAAACAACTGATGGCAGTTGTTGCGAAGGGTGGAACAAATAGTTATTAGGTTTGGAGGGTAAAAACATTTTCACACAGGGCCAGGTTTTTTTGGGCAGCTTTTCTACCTTGATAAATAACATATTAATTTGAAAACTGGATTTTGTATTATATTGCATTATCTTTGTTGATAAAAAATTGTTTACTGAAACATTTAGGCTTGACAAACAACAGAAGAAAGCAGAAAGGAAGCACATATTTTTTATCAAGACACTGCACATGATGGATTAAACAAAGATGAGCCTGTCATCTGCATAGAACATCAGTGAAACCCCTTCGGTTTTTTTCAACTAAATAGCTGGTTGTCTCTTAGATTCTCTAAACCTAATGTATACATGTACAGTGCAAACACTGAAGGCTAGAGAGAATAAAGCATCATCGTGTACCATACTGAATCCACAACTCTCTTTAAAATCTTCTTCATATTCAGCAAAAGCCGCAGATAAAGATCTTTTAGTTTATCTTGAAGCCCAAAAAGATGGAACACAGTACTCCAGGAAAGTTTTGGCTACCGAGAGCCAGTCTTTAATTATCATACAAAGATCTAAAATAAATGAATCCGTGGAAAAGATAACTGTGTCATAATCTTAAATGCCTACCTTCTTTTCGGTTAGCAACACCTAGAGACGAGACATTCGGCCGTACTGCGTGCAATTAGAAGAAATCAGGAGTTATTCATTAATCTTTGTGTGATGCACTTAACAGATTGTCTACGGGAAAGGGGGGGGGGGGGGGGGGGGGACTACGTGGTTGTTGACACAGACAACTGGAGACATGAAGATATCCGGCGTGACTCAGTAGGTCAGAAATCTGCAAATACAATGGGTCAGGGCTGACATGGACGAGCAAGAAGAATGTATCCAAAGACCCTTTAAAAGGACATTGGAAAAACGTTGTATGTAATTGGTAACTTCCATGGGCTTGTTGTGTATGTGTATGCTTGT
This sequence comes from Girardinichthys multiradiatus, assembly GCF_021462225.1. Taxonomy (NCBI): domain Eukaryota; kingdom Metazoa; phylum Chordata; class Actinopteri; order Cyprinodontiformes; family Goodeidae; genus Girardinichthys; species Girardinichthys multiradiatus. Next base: position 14,416,345 of record NC_061813.1, on the reverse strand, counting down.
AGACATGACAAAAATGAGAACAGAACAAAAGAAACAAAGATAAAATTCTCATAAACGTAATATTTCATACATGATTTATGCAAGGAATTTGATACTACATATAGCAATTGAAGGCGTTAGGGGGCATTTTGTTTAATTCATCACATTGACTTTGTAATCAATATCTAATTATGGCGTATTTCTGGTGGAGGAATAACAATGAATAAATAATGGCAGGTGCTGGCACTTGGAATGATGGACTGCTGTGGGTAGCATAACCTCATAATTACATACAAGTCAGTATTTCCGTGTCAGGGAAATACTTTGCGGTTGGAAATGGAGAGGACTCAGCCAAGCTGGAGGAATCTGGATATCTTTCCTCATTGTGCCCCTTTTTCTCTTCACTTGATCTTTCCGTCCTTTTGCTATCGACTCCATGAATCATGCAATCTTTGCCAATTAACATCCAGCGGTGTCTTGGCAAGAAGTCTATTTCCCTAACTATGCATGCAAAGAGTATGTGAGAGCTGTTCATGAGGTGGTATTTCAATAAATTATTTATTTATTAATGATGCAGGACCTTGCCAAAGTATTTTTACTGCTGAAACCTTTTCACATTTTGTCATATTATAATCACAAACTTTTATGGATTTTATTGATATTTTCTTTGACACTAAAACAAAGTAATACGTAATGCAGTCAAAGAATAATTACATTTTTCAACATTTTTTTAACTTCAGGTTTGCCATAAATTCCCAATTTAGGTTTAGGCTCTTCTAATTCATGAACATGCTTTGATATAATCCCTTCCATTGTAGCTCTGGCTGTATGTTTCAGGTCAGTGTTCTACTGGTAGGTAAACCTCTGCCTCATACTCCAGTCGAGGGGTCTATGGAACCATTTTTGCCCTCAGTCCAGGCCATTAAAGCTCATTTAGAGGCCCAAATTTGACATGACCTTTTGAAAAAAGACAAGCTCTATTTGATAAATATCTATCTATAATAAAAAATGCGTTGTCTTTAAAAAAAAACCACATTTTTAATTTTCAAAAGGAATGTGGGAAATAATGTAAAAAAAAGCACTTAGTTTCCAACATAACAACAAGAAAAATAGATCTGAAGAAATATTACCACCATGTTTCACTGTGGGGATAGTATGTTCAGGAGGATGTGCAAACCTTAATAACCTAACTCTGCTTTAAATATTTCTACAACTTTATTCCTGAGCTGTCTGTTGCTGTCACGATGCCGTTCGTTCACTTATGTCCTCCTACAAACATATGCGACCTTCACACAACAGGAGGATTTATTATACTGATACAGACAGGTGCACGCAGTTTACCAACTTCCAAAGGCCACTGGTTGCGCTGGATTTTATTTAGTGCTATCAGATAAAAAAAAAACTGATTACAAATGCACAGCACAGATTTTCCACACTGCATTTGTTGGTCTACCATAATAATATACCACTAAAATATACTGAGGTTTGTAGTTGTAACATGACAAAATGTGAAAATGTTCAAGGGCTATGAATGTTTTTCAAAGGCATTGTGAGCTTGGTATGTCTACACACAGTCATGTTTGAAGTACCTCAGAATTACTAGTTATTGATTCTGAATCTGCTTATTAAGTACAATGTTCTAATCCCTTTTTTTTCTTTTAAAAAATATTAAAAGCCATGCCTACATGGAGAGCCTGGTATCACTGCTTACTGCGACATCTCCAGGGGTTTAAAGTCATGTAAGTTGCCAGATGAGAAGCTCTTTGAAATGACAGATTAACAAATAAAGAGCTTAAAAAGCAGGGCATGCCTCATCACCACTCAAACTCAGGTCTTATATCTTACAAAATGTGAAGTGCCCTGTTTTTTTTTTCATTGCTTGCATTTGTATCCATTGTCGCTCTGTTGAGCACATCTCGCTGAAACTGCTTCCTTAGACTTGCAAGGAAACTGAGGAACAAAAATACACATGGGAAAGCTGCATGCTTCAGTTGGACTTGATAAAGCCAGCTAATTTTGTGTTTGCAATTGACTGAATGTAATACACATCTGGGTCCCATTAATTATTTGGCTATGGAGAATATGCAGGTAAGGCGAGTTAAATGAGTGGTGACGGATTTTAATCAATTCCATACTCATAATGAAATGCAATCTAGCAGGACCAGGATTGTTTTTAAAATATTAATTTCACTTTAATGGTCCGCATTAGGCAATTCTGCCCGGCTTAATAAACTTGAAATAGAATTGAGAAAAGTCAATAAGGAATTCAATTACCTTCAACCAACAACATGAAAAGCGTATTGCTCCGTTTTTCCCCCAATGCACGCTCCGCCTCGAGTCCTTTCAACAACCTCAAGGACGTCATAACCTTTTCCCTCCCCCCCGCTGCTTTGTTAACAATGCCGACATAAACTTGATATTTGTTTGCGCTCAAAACACCTTCATCCTCTTCAATGTGTTTTAGAAAAGAAAGGCAGTCAGCATGTTTAGATTTTACTGTTAGCCCCCGTTCTGTGGGGGGGGGCTGCTGCGACAAAACAGCTAGTTGTGAGAAATCCTAATCCCCCCCCCGGGGTGCCAATCTTCTGGATGAGAAATGAAGACTTTGGGTATGTGTCCAATCTATGTCACCCACCCTCCAGACTCACACACACAGATCAGGTTGGACACTCTCCATGGGAAGGATTTGAGGACAACAGTTGGACATGGTGTGGCCTGGCATATTGGATGTGCATGTGCAAGCATGTATGAAGACCATCCACACACACATACGCACACATCCTACACACACACATAAACACACACACATAAACACACATACAAAGCTCTAGTCCTGCCATGTGCAGAGAAGAGGAGTAACTTCTACAGATGTGATGATGGAGGCAAGCAGTGGAAGTTTGTTAGATGGGGGTGGGGGCTGTGTGTCCATTTCTGACTCTTCTAATAGCATCGCACTTCAAAGTAGTGTTCTCGTCCTGCGTAAGCCTGATTAAAAAACCTCCTGGGAACAATCCGTTTCCATCTTTACTTTGAGACAAACATGCTTAGAGAAACTGTCCAAATGCTCATCTTAGCTCGGGAATAAAGAAAAACAAGCTGCATGTATGCTTTAGAAAACCTTAAGTTGTTAACTTTGCATTAATTGAAGCACCCTCTACATTTACAGGCACCCTTGGTAAAGATCTATAAAAAGTCTTTAACTAAAATGATCTTTTACTGCGGTTGCCTAGTCTGATGAGGTTTGAAAACATTTCTATCTCCTTAACAATCCTCCTTACGGTATATAGTGGGAAGACAAACTCAGGTCGTCATCCAGCCTTGTTTGTCACAGTTTCTAGTGGCTATTTTCCTGTAGCCATTTCCTGACTTCTAAGGATCAACAGACCTCTGTCTTACAAGAATGGCATGTTCTAGATTAGATTAAAGAAACGGGCTACTGTTTCATGTCATATTTACATCCAAAGGAAACAGGATATTTGCTCCTTTGGGATGTGTAAAACATTTTAACTATATATATATATATATATATATATATATATATATATATATATATATATGTACATATATATGAAACACAAATTTGATACTTATTCAATCACTGTTTATCAAAATTTCACATGATCATTTGCAACAATTTAGAGAGATTGTACACGCCTCTTTAATCAGCCAGTCAATAACGGCAAAGAATCAGGCAGGGAAGAAGCAAATTACTAATCAATCTGGGAATAGAGAATACTTGCTAAGAATCTGGGAATAAAGAAGATTAAGGAGACTTGAGTCTGGCAGTGGATGCACTTTGGCTTGTTCAATACAGTCATATGGTTCCTTGCATCACGTAGCCTTCCAGGCAGCGGTAACATGAGACATGGCACCTCTTTTCTTGCTCCATCCTCCTCAGGGGCTACTGCTTGACAAAGATAATACCAGCCAAGGCGTTTGAGGCTTATATTAAAATGACCCCTCGTGACATTATACTGCCAGAGAGGTCTCGGCACTTTAATAAAGTCTAGATGCCATTTATTTATAATGCATGGGAGGGTTGGGGGGGGGGATGACATTGGGCATGCAGAGCTGGGCAAGTGCTATCTGGTTGCGTCTGAATGAAGTAAATTAATATGCCCGCTTCATGACAATATAGCCTACAGCTATTGCTTACCACCTCACGCCAGCCCCCACCAACAAAAATGTTAGTCAATAGTTGTCGAGAGACTTTTTGCAGGGAGATTTGAATCAGAAATGAACACTTGGCACCACAGTTAGGGATGTTCGATGAAGGTCGGAACAACAAGCAAAGCAAAGCAAAGCCAAGCAAAGCATCAAGCATTTATATAGTGCCTTTTTAGTATTAATAATATTCTGATGCTGTTTACTTACTAACTGGACCAATGTTATTAGGAACACCTGCAACAGAAGAAAAGAAAAAAACAACTTAAATGACAACATATCATTGACTTAAAGTCAGCACAACCAACATATTTCTTAAATTCTTGAAGTTAAGCTTAAAATCTTCCTGAGCCTCTAATCTTTACAATGTGAATTGTGTACACCTGAGTTAACATATATAATATATTTTAAACACTGCTAAAAGTCAACCCTTTAAACAGTCTGTCTTGTAAACTTTAGTGCTCTTGTATCTTCCATTTTCTCTCCCTTGGTGACCCTGTGATGACCCTGTCAATGGTCAATGTTCTCATCAGCCAAGTAAAAAACTGAAACTCTGCAGCCACAATCCCAGCCCTGCTGAAAAAAGACCTATTTCAGTGACTGCATCATGCTGATTTGTGTCTGGCATTAGAGTACAAAATTAGCCTCTGAGTCAGTACTTTTTTAAAGCCTCCCTTTGTCCCAACAACAACTGCAAGTCATTGCAACATCTAGAGATGTCTTCTTTTCAAAATAGGTCAAGCTCTGCCAGATTTGAAGGACAGTAGTTGTGGACATCCATTTTCCAGTCTTGCCACAGATTATAATTTGGATCTAGGTCTGGGCTTTGACTTGGGCATTCCAAATATGCTTTGATCTAAACCATTTCACTGTAACCCCTGCTGTATGTTAACGGTCAGTGTTTTTTGGATGTCTCTAGACTTCTTACAGGATTCCCCTGTGGTCAGCTTCATCCATCCTTCCACCAACACTGACCAGCTTTCTTGACGCTGCTGTAGAAAATCCTCCCCACAGCATGATGTTGTCATCAACATGTTTTACCAGTAAGAAAGAGTGATTTGCAGTGTGTGTTTTTCACCACAAATTGTGTTTTGTATGTAGGCTTGTTGGGACCCCAGCCATGGGTTACAACATAAAAAGCCAGTAAGGCTTTTTTTGGAACTTTCAAAATAAATCACATTAACCTACTTCCAGTCAGGAACAGGAACAAGAAAGGTAACAGCGGACTTCCCATGACATCACTGTTGGAATAAAAACCCCGCGGTCCAACGAACAGATTTCTTTCCATTTGGATTCCAGACGGGAACTTGACAGGAGAGGCACCAAACAGCAGTTATGTTTCCTTGCTGGCAAGCAGACATAACTCTACAAACTGGATTCAAGAGTGTCATATGATCATGCGATCATATGCAACAAAGTTAAGTAATGATTTGTTGTTTGAGGATCCGGCATTCATTCATATAAAGGTTGTAATGAGACAAGCTTGACTTGGCTTTTCTTTTGAGGCCTCCAGAAGCAGTTCTAATTGAAGCGGATTTCCACACGGTCAGGAAAAGAAGGCCCGGACCGCATAGCATGCTTCCTGTGTGCATGTCCTGGTAACGAGACCTACCCCGCCACATCGTGGTCACTCAAGGAGCCGAATGTGCCTTGTCGTACAGTTCAGCCGGGCCAGCAAAAAGCCCTTCCCCACAGCTACGGAGGTCCGCTGCAAGCTAACCCTTTGTTTACCCACACGTGGATGTTTTCCTCAACGCCCAGGACAACTCCTCCTCAGCACGGTTCACGTAAGAGGTAGTGTTTGGGCAGAGAAGATTAGTTTGGAGTTCAAAAATCTAAATAATGTTCATTTAATGACGTTTGTTTTGTTTGTGTTGAGAAACTCAGCTACAATAAGTTGTAGCAGAGTAGCACTCAGCTAATGATGTGTTCTGTGTTGTGTTTTTAAAGTTAAGACAAACTTTATTTATTTATTTTATTTTGGTTTTAAATACAGAAGACCGGCCATAACTAATTAAACACCATTAAGACCCAATTATCCAGAATTTTTGGCTCTTATTCAAAAAAATATTTCCTTAAATATTATTTAAATCCTGTAGAGACTCACAATAAGAAACACGAAAAGCAATTAGAGAAGTTACACAACGGATGTTGTTTGGTGCTCAGACCCCAGAGGAAGACATGAATGCTGAGAATGACATGAACTTGAATTAACGTCTTAGAGTTAGAATTAGAATTGTCTTCCCCCCGGGATCCGACACTGGTGATGGAGTGGAGGCCTGATGATAAGATAACTGGAGAAGCTGAGAATCCCATGGAGGCGATGGGGTGGAGGAGGGTTGAAGTTCTGCTGACAGCTGGGAGATCCATGAATGGGAAACTTTAAATGCGGAGCCTTGAAGGATCATTGGCTGAGGATTACTGCAGACTTGAGACTTGATGCTGATTGGTTGGAGCGGAGACACACGGAGGAGCCATTGGATGAAGCTGGAGGAGTGGGTGAGTCTCCCAGATTGAATTTTCGTTATCACTCCATTTTAATAAATAAAGGCAGCTAATTAAACACCGTTGATAATTAGTCATCCAGAAGGTTGGTTTTATTCAGCAAATCATTCTTTAAAATGTTATTTTATTAAAATAATCTTTTATCTGATCTTGCATTACTGCCTAAATTGGTTCCAAGATTAACTTAACTTCATTTCCAGATTCTTCAAGATAATCCTTGGTTCTCAAACATAAATAACATTGGTAATATTGCATCACTCTTTTTGCCATAGTTTTCAACCATCTTTGATTCACTTGTTTATATTTTACATAGCCCATTAGTCTTCCTTATTCTTTCATTCTGCTTGGTAGTTTAGTTGGGTTGTTTCAGCATAGCAAAGAGTTTATTGATTGAAATATGTTTGATTGTGAGTTGACTTATATTTGTTAATAAATACTAATGTTAATAAATTGTGTGAATTCATTCTGTTTGTGTACAGAGTTTTGCTGTTCAATAATTCCAGAGCTTGGCTCATCCCTTTCAATTTTGTCCTAATACCACTGTCTTATTGGGCTGGTATTCACAGGACAACCCTTAACAGACCGAAATATTATTTAATAAAATATTAAAGTATTAATACTAAATATTAAATAATATATTCATATTCATAATCACGGCAGGCTAAAAAGCTACATTTTGGTTTTATCCGACCAGAGCAATTTCTTCTACATCTTTGCTGTGGTTCACAACTAGTGGCCATGGGACTTCTTCTGGTTTTCTTTTGGCCACTCTTCTAAAAACTCCTTATTTTTGGGAAACTCTGTTTAATAATTTAATTACTTCTCTAGACAATTAATTCCACTGAAGTTTATTTAGGGGTATAGGAGTAAAAGAGGATGAGTAAAGTATAATTTTTCTACCACGTTACAATTGTGCACTACACTATGTTGGCACATCAAATAAAATATGATTGAAAAATATTGAAAGTTTGCAGTTGTAACGTGACAATATGTGATTCAGTTCAAAGGGGTATGAAGAGTTTTGCAAGGCCCTGTATCAAATAGTGTCATTAATGCCAAACTATGGCTTTGACACCCAGACAGGACATGTCTCATTCTGCTGCCTGCTCGTCCACCCCTCCATCGAGCAATCTCTTGAGCCAGGCAGCCACTGAGCAGATAATGCAGTCTGTCTCATCCCCATGGTGACCAGATCTCTCCCACACCAGGACCTTGGCTGGCTGTAGATCTGAGGACACTAAAGACATTAATGCATCCGTAACTCCGATTGTTTCCCCAATCTGAACCAACCATGGACATCTTGGTTTGGTTTTTAATTAGCACTGTAAATGCACGCGTTCACAGTTGTGACAGCATCAGACACAAACCACAAAAGATAAGCTGTTTTTCCCACCTCAGGTTTAAATTCCTCAAAGGTGTGTGAACATGCCAGCTGTGCATATTTTTTCGGTCAGCTCTGGTCTACAGGGGGATTTTCTGTGAGGACATCAATACCAGCTCGAGTTTTTTCTAATCGTCCCTTTTAGATGGAAGCCCTGCCTCTCATTCACCATGTCTCCATTCCTTCAATGAGGCAGCGTGCCCACCAAAAACAAACAACCTCCTCTCCATGGGAAGGGAAGCATGCTGAGCAACTGGAGACATGCTTTCACATTCCTTTCAAGCTGGAGGAGATGAGATGAAATACAAAGAGAGCCCTCTCTGCTCTGTAACTCAGATCTCTCATGTCATCCTCGTGCTAACACACCTAAAGCAGAGCAGGCATGTGTGCGGGATCTTCAGTGTGGCCTGTTTTCATGTGATGGAGCCGTCTCCAAATCTCTCCAGGATCTTAAGGGGGAAACATGAGAATTTCATGAGTGTGTGTGTTTATCTACGTGGACTTTGATCCTGCTGCTGTCATTCAGTCATTCTTCCTTTGATCTGTGCCTACCAGTTATGTTTAGGAGCCAAATATGTAAACTGTGTGAAAGCTGTGTAGTGCAGGTTGCCACAATGACATACGGATCTCAAACCCTCACGGGGGTGGGCAGATGCTCAGCCGGGGACAGGAAGGACAGGGCAAGGATAATTGCAATCACGCTCTGTGACACACCGGAACAACAGGACAGTGTCAGTGCAGAGGAGTAACAAGCGTGTTTTCAAACAATTGAACTGCATTATGGTCCGTGGTGTCCAGGAAATCCATTTTGACAAGACAGAGACAATATTCAAATTTGATGTGCAATAATATGCATGACATATCTATCTGTGTTACAGTATTCATCATTTTAATTTATTTACACAATACAAAAATACTGAATACATTACAATATCATGCAGTATTACAAACGTAACAATCAATGATTCATTATAATGAGAATTAACATAGGCATATGACAATAAATTAGAACATCATCAAAAAGTAAATGTATTTCAGTAATTTCATTCAAAAATTGTATGTCATTTATTATATAAAGTCAGTGTAAGCAGCGTGATACATTTCAAGCATTTATTTATTTATTTAATTATTGCAACTTGCAAGGTCATGGTGAAGTGTTAAGGAAGACCAACGTAATTACTAGTTGCCTTCAGTTTGTCTGCAATTGATGAATCTGATGTCTCTCATCTTAAATGAGGCCAGTTTGCTGACCAATCTAGCACAGTAACACCAAGGTAATTAAAGGAGGCAATGATACTTTTGTCAGTATGGTCAAGTGCCAAGCACTGCTGTAAAATGAAATCAGCATCTCTAAATAGCTTAAGTTGATGTGTGTACTAGAATTTCCAGGTAAATGGATGTGCTGACATTGAAGTTGAGAAAACAAAATATGACATTTTCTTTAGCAATTGCATTTGTGGTGTCAGTTATTATCTACTGCACAACTTACAAGATAATAGTCTTCCGCATTATTGTATACGCTGTAACAGAGCTTTGCCGCATTAACATAAAACATTTTGGCTCTTATATATTGTTCTGATTCTGTGAGAAACCAAATTTCTGGATTTCATGAGCTGTAAGCAATAACCATAAACATTTACAAAAATAAAGGTTTTTAATATATCACTCATATACTACATGCATTTGAGTTTTTGTTTATTATTTACTGAAGAAAGTATCTTTTTGAGGACATATCTCACTTTGTAGAGTTGTACCTGTACTTATTGTAAATAAAGAATAAAACAGCCAACCATTTAAAGCCTTCCTCAACTAAACTGATCTCTGCTTAGCTACTCTGCTTGAGAAGCATAGTTACATTTTTGTTTGGCCAAGAAAATATAGAAAATAAATAAACTTTAAATATTATTGACAAAGATTAGTGCCTCTCAAACATTCTATACCAAGCAGGACAGCAGTCAGTACTAGGTTTTCCAAGTAGCACCATATCTACAGACATTATAAATAAAACAAGACTTGACACTTTTCAATTTGTTTTGTGATAAACATAAAGAAAAGATTAAAAAGGGTCATTCTCATCCATTGGCTCTGCATGACTGGATGAAAGTTGCAGTTTTATTATATGCTCCGTTTTTCTTGAGAAGTTGAAAAAAATTAGCAAAATGTCAGATGAAGTTGAAACTCCAAGTGGTAAAACCAAGTGTTTCCTATCAACCCTGACCTCAAAATCCAATTTGGTTGCCAAGCATATAGTAGGTGGAGTAAAAGAAAAAAGATTACTTTTAATTTGATTAGTTATATAAATAATAAGTCTTTAACACACAGTACTATGCAATCATTTTTGGGGAAGATGTCGCTACAGTATTTAAAAATACCAATGTGGAGAAATACATTGTTATCAGAAAATCAATTAGTAATTACTACTGGCTTTGAAGAAGTAACTGAAACAAGGAAAAGTTCTGTTTGAGGTCATTCCTTGATCTAGTTTAATGATTCAGAGGTAACTAGAATACTGTATAAGTTGTCAAAAGTACTTGTTCCTGGTTCACTGTTGTCTTCTTCGAGTTGTAGAGGGAGTTTTTGACATATCTTCAACTACGTCTGCCTTTAGATATGTTTCTGGTGAAGCAAAAATATATGTGCTTGAACCATTAATCCTTTTGACTCTCTGTGTTTATTAGCTGTACTTCACAGTTAGTTCTTTACCTTGCAGCCAGGTAGCGCAAGTACGGCTGGTGCCAGCTACATCTCAATAAACACTGGCTGTCATAACTGTACAGGATTGCACTTTATTTTGCCTCTTTTTTTTTACATTGTTACAGAGTGCTTAACAAAAGAGAAGTTGCCAGAATCTTTGAGTTTTTGTTTGGTTTTAAACAACTAAAAATAATGACTTTTGGTTTATTTTTCTCTTTAAGCACACAGAAATAAAATGCTACCAATTGTCCATGAGCCTTCCCTGGCATGACAGAGACGTATCAGATCCTTGCAGATCAATACTCCTGTTTTGGATTTTCTGGAATACCAGCTTTTAAAGAATTTAACAGCCACTATTTTTTTCATTATATGCTTTTGTCAGGGTGTGACATCCTAGACTTTGTTTTATGGTCTCTTGTGATGGTTTATTTTGTCTAGATGTCTCTATTTTGGTTTTTGTATCACGTTTATTAGTTTTTTTTTTTCTCCCTCTACCGCCTCCTGGTGTTTTGTTGTTTTCTTCCCTTAGGTTTCCTTTATGGTTGTTTCCTTGTTACTTTGTATGGTTCTCTTATCATTATTATTATTATTATTATCATTATTGACTGTACCCCGACTCTTGCCCAATGACAGCTGCACCAGCCCTCAACCCCCGGCGACCCTGCAAGGACAAGCGGGTATAGATGATGGCAAGATGCAGCAGACAAGCAAGCAAACAATTCAACTCAGATAGCTTACGAAGTAAACAATAAAGTGCCAGTAATGTAATGATTGCAGTAATGTTTCTATGCTAACCTTTGTTGCTTGGCATCACCTTCTTTAGTTACTATTAACTAAGCTTGTGTTTGGAAATATACTTCATGACGTGTTGCCATTGTAGACACCCAAATCTTTTTCGCCAAGGCACTTCGATGAACCAAATTAAACAACAAGAAAGAGAAGCCCTCTGCAACACAGTACTTAGAAGGGTCTTGTTAGGCATCTGATAGAGCAATAACAAACAAAAGCTATCTACATCTAGTTTGGAAGATTAGCAGGGGACCGACTACATTAAGTGGAGGAGCATATAAGAATAGAAAAACAAATATGACTCTGGTTATTGAACCAATTACTTACATTAGTGTGCAATAAGAAACAGTTTAGGTTCACAGTTTGAGCAGGGATGTTCTTCATAACAAGGTTTTGCAGAGAAAACATTCACAATGTACTGCTGGTCTACCAGCTGCACAAAAATAAAGCTTTGATTCAACAAATTTGCAGTTACAAACATAACTGGAGAACTGTTTAGTCTTACATCCAACAATGTGCTGTATATATAATGAATAAAGAATGGCAAAATGTTTTAATATGTATATCACAACAGAGGTGTTAATCTGGTTATATTCTTGATGAAATGCAGTGTGTTGGGACACTTTTCCACCATTTTCTCCGTAAATATAATCATCTGTTTTACAAACAAGTGTTTGTCGAATTGACTCTTCATCTGTCAATTCGCTGTCGCTGAGTGAAGTTTAACCTTTGCTTCCAGTGGCACCAGTGGCCTGTCAGTGCAATTATCCACTGCTTTATGAACAACCTGCAGGGCACGAGCACATCCGCGGATCCCATGTCGGGGTCATTCGATTAATTTTCAATCACCGTCAATTTCAATCCTCTTCACCTACCCGGCCATGCCATTACGGGCCACGGCAGCAATCTAATTCCGTCCTATCGCACAGGAAGAGCATTAGGAGCTGCTTATGTTGACGGTGTGCTCCATTGATTTCTTTTTTTTTGCATGCTGAGCAGAGATCAGGACGGCAAGCTGCTGGGTAGCAAACATGATCTCTGAGGGTTGTACGCTTCGCCTCATATGACATCTGCATGTGCTGGGTCAGCACAAGCCACACACAGACACGTGTACAATTGAAGGCACTAAAATAAACTATAGCTTGAGCAAAAACGGCCATCAACTCATTTTTAACAAACCTCAACGCATAAAGCAGAGTGGTAAAAGGTCTCAGAGCCTGTGACCTATATTCATACCTCTCAATGTATTTTATTTGTTTTAATGATAGCAGAACAATAAACAATAAACCAGGGAATTTTATAATATAATTTATTAATAGTTTTTTAATTACAAAATTAGACACAATCTAACATGTTCATCAAACATTTTTGCCTACATTCAAAACATTGTGTTTTGAAAAACTGACACTGCACATCACCTAGGACCTATCACCCCCGTAGTAACACATAGTGAAGGCAGCGTCATGCTGTGAGGATGCTTTCCTTCAGCAGGGGCAGACTGATTTTGACTCTGGGGCCAAGAAAAGCCCATAAAAGCTCCATCTTTCCTTTAATATGTGTGGAGGTCTTCTGTCCCCCTTTGTGCAACCAACATATTCATCAGCACAGGTTTCCACACTACATGGTTTAATTTGATTATTTATTTCATTGTAAGTTAAATAATCTTTATTTCAAGTATCTTTACCCATGCCTCTCTATCTTTTTTTATGGTTTTTGAGCCATGTCGTGACAAAGCGGGGGACTCTTTCCATTCTTTCTTGGTCCATTTAAACACAGTAAATTGTTTAAATTAACAGTGATTGTTTTGCCTCTTTCTAATTTGTAAATGACGTTTCATCACATTACATCATTTGAGGATTCCCTGGGCAATTCCTTAAGATCTCTATTCTATTTAACGTTGATTGTGTCTCTCAATCTTGTGACATGCCTGTTGAGCCAGGTCGTGACAGATGGGAAGATAAATGGAGATAAATGCAGGGCAGAAACCCTTTTGGAAGAAACCCTGTCAGAGGTGGCAGCTGATTTTAGACTGAGGTGGAAGCTCATCTTTCAGCAGAAAAATAACCCTAAACATACAACCAGATAAACAATGAGATGGCCAAGGTCAGACCTTGAAAGAATTATGCTCCATCACCCTGAGTATAGTGTGCTTCCAAGTGGTGTAGGATGGTGGTAGTCATGGGAATGCCTATATCCAACAGAGAACCCATGGCAAGACTTGTGAATTAAGATTGAGTAAAAACTAACACTCCACATCACTCTAACTACAGCCTCCCGCTGCTAAAAGATGGTGGTGTTTGAAATATTAAACTAAGAATATGTAGCAAGACTTGAAATTTGATCTCTGCAGTCCGATAATAAAAACTGGTAGAGAAATAAAGCACAAGATACTTCAGCAGGATTCTACAAATTATTGACATGGCTGAATACGAATGAATGACACAGTTCATATTTTTATTGAAAACCTTATATTAAAAAAACACTTTCTGTATACTTAGCAAATATGCACTACATTGTGTTATTTTATCAAATAAAATCCTAATTAAACACAACAAGGTTAGTTATAGTAATGAAATTGAAAATTTGACAAATCTTCAAGCAGGGGTACTGTTGCAAAACAGTGTACACAAATATTGGCATTAGAATAAACTTAAGCTTGAGTCATCAATGATATCCACTGAATTTAATTAAAGCTTAGTTTCCACAGCAGAGCAATAAGAGAGCCCAGAATCTAGTGATTATTATTCAACAAATCATTTCCAGGTTACAGTAAAACATCTCTTTCGAAAAATACACCATTGTATCTACATTCTGTTTCCCCTCTGAACAGTTAATCACTCCTAATGTGTCTCTACCTGTGCAGAATGAATAGACCTATTGGTTAAATTCACCACATTCTCAATGTCAATAACATTTGGTTGTTGACATGAAAGTTGGATTGCAGCTGTATGACTGTGGGTGTCATTACATTGTTTCTGTCAGTATTCATTCCTCTCTGACCTTCACCTGTTTGCTTTGGCGCCGCAGTTCGAGTGCTGTGGAAAAGAGGCTTATCTGCTGAATTTCTACCCCAGGCAAAGTTAGTAATTACTTTCCCCTAGCCGGCCTTATTTCATAGCAATCCATCATCATCTGGACCTTTTTGGCTATATAGAGCTCGGTGATGGTGACAGGCATTGCTAACTGGTTAGCAGCAGCAGTGGCTGCCAAAACACAAGCACACAGTAGCGCACAGGCTGTTTGAATTCCTCAGGAGCAAAATTACGGCTTTGCCTTGCTGGAGTGCCAGGCTCGCCGGCTCCGACTCGACGTGTAGATGTGAATTAAAAGTGGCAAGCCTTAAAGTGCCCAGGAGCTAAGTTGGAAGAAAGACAGCTTAAGATTTAAAGGAGGAGAAGAGGTGTACGCTGGTGGTGTCTGCAACACGGGTAGAAAATCTAAAGATGGAAAAAAAATTATATTTGAAAGAAAGATTAGCGTCACAGCTGCACAAAGCTGGAACGTGGAAAAGAAAGTGTAAACAAGCTTGCTCTCTGGGGTAGCTGGGGGTGTTGTGGAAGGGGGGAGAGAATAAGAGCTTGAGAAATAAAAAAGTGCCAGAATGGGTAGAGGTAGAGGTAGAGGTGGATAATGGGGAAGAGCAGCAGTAGGAGGAGCAGAATGACAAGATGCAAAAAAACAAGTGCCACTGAGTTTTACAGAGAAACAGAATTGGGGTAAAAAGACCTAAATAATGGTGAAGGAAAGAGTAAAAGCAAAAACTAAGTGGGTGTGTTGAAACACAATGAAACACAACCATGTGTGTATGGCTCCACTTGTACGCAACTTAAAACTGTAAGTTTGATGATCATAGCTTATTTTTACCACAGAGAATTCAGGTCTACAGTGACTAGTCTTCTAAAGTTTAAAAAAGCAACAACCCTTAAATGAAACCAGAAAAGCACCAATCAGTCAGCCAGAAATTCGAAACAGGCAAATTTCCCATGATCAGCAGGTCAAAAACTACAAGATCAGATTTTTTAACAATTTAATGCATCCTTCAAAATTTATAAAACACCCACTATTATCTGTCTGTAAACACACTAAGCAACAACCTGTGCTTTGATGCACAGTTTGAGCTTCATGAAATAATTAATAATAAAAGTTAAGCACAATTGCTTTGGGAAGCAGGTACACATTGGATACAAACTGTGTCCTACAAACGTTTGCAGATTGCAGATCACTCCAAATGGCCTCCTAGGAACATAGATTTAGTCAAAGCAAACTCTTATCCATGTGGATGGTGAAGAACCATGCAGAATAATATGAAGAGGCCATGACTCTCCTGGCCTGTTTTCACCAGCTTGTTCGTCGGAATGGCTGATAGCACATAAAATGAGACAGAGCAATGAGTTTATGAAGGGTAATCATCTTATTTGGTTGAATTTAGAAATCCATAAAGCTTTAAAGTAATCCACAATGAATCATACATTTAAAGGCTGCTGGTCAAATGTTACAAACTTGTATAACTCAATGTGAAGGTTTTTTTTATTCTTTAAAATAATTACATGCCTTTAATTAGGATTTATCTTGCAATGTATTAACTGTATCAACGAATCTGTGTCATATTTTTTCTCTTTTATTTGTTTTGAGTATTGAGCAAAAAAAAACTTGTTTTGACTGAAACAAATTGGTTTCAGTCAAAATTGAAATTAGCAGGTCAGAGCTCAAAGAAAACCAAAAATCAGTTTTAGCCGGGAAAATGTTTGCATCTCTAAATTAAAAATTTAAGATGAAATTCAAATTTAAATGTCTTGATTTTAAGTTATTGAAAAGGAAAGGTAAAAAAATATAGATTTTCCCTCTTAACCCTCTTGCTTGAGTTTTTCTTTTTAATAACTGTTCAGTCAGGACATTTGCTGACACAAGTAATCACATTAGTGTTTATTAGTGCCGTAAAGGCAGTTTGTCATAGTTTTTTGTGCCAAACTGAAAGGCTTTACACTAACCTGAATGTTAACATAAAAGACATATTTTTTCTACCCTTGAAATTTCCATTCCTATGGCAACTCATATAACTATTGAAATTCTTCCTTCAAATAATAAGATCAACACCTCCGATTTGGACAAAAGAAGAGATAATCAGATTCTAGACCCTGGAAGCTTTTCATTAACATGCTCTCACAAGACAAAAATGCTATTTGGCAGCTGTATTATATTTCACTTTTTGTTGTATCTGCCATCTTTTGACGTGTCAGCGCTCCTCCTTATAATGCTCGTAGGACTGTAGCGGAAAGCAGGTAAAGGATGATGATAATGGTTATGTGGCTGCATTTTATGTGCAGGAGATCAATTAATCAAGATAAACCCAATGCATGCTTGTGGCCTTCACTGCTTGTATCAATACAGATCCATAAACTCCTAGCATGGTGTGAGCTACATCGTAACAAGTTTCTCTTAACCCTGCACTGACAAGGTAACCTACTCGTTTAGTCAGGGTGCAGACACACAAGGACTTAACGCTCAGAAATGTAGTGCCAAATTATGTAGACCTGTAATTTTCTGTTTTCTTTTTGCCTCTTTTGGTGGTCCCTTATAAGCCCAATGATTGCACATGTCTGGAGGCAGTTGCTGCTTTCATAAATAATATGATTCAAAAACTGATTGCTTACAGAGCTTTGATTTTGCAGCAAAGTCTAATTCCCTTCATATGAGGTTGTAGGTTAAGAGAGGTCACATCATGTAACCGTTTCTTTCATTTCTGTTATTTGAACCTTTCTTTGTTTATCTAAGAAGGATGACTAAATACATATTTAAATGATACATGTTTGAGTCATAGGGGTGTAACAGTACACAAAAATGAAAGAGCACAGAGGACACAGACATGTTTTGATATGGGCAGCCCAGGGCGAAATAACAAACTTCTCTTTTGCACTTTTGCATGTACAGTCAATGAGCAGTTAATGTCTCATGCTTCCTGCTGATAATAGGGAGACTATTTTTCCTGCTTTGTGCAGGACAACATTTAATTCTATCCTGCCTCAGAATTTGGATGATTTACTGCATTTTGACATCTGCTATTGATCTCACTACTGATTATACCGCTAATCTAAATACAAGAGCAGAGGTATATTTCATATTCTGAAATGAACTATAATGATGCTATGTATTTGTTGTTTAAATTTACCAATTTGTTTGAAAACATTTATTTTGAAATAGAAAAGCTCCGCCTCATGCTTTCTTCATGGATGAAAAAGGTATAACATAAATACTTTTGTTTCTTCCTTAATGAAACCGTACCAAACATATATCAAACTATGATTTCAATACCAAGGTACTTGCTAAAACCTTTGTGTACTGTTAAACCCCTTATGGATGGATGGATGGATGGATGGATGGATGACCATTAGATGGGTGATTAATTATTTATTTCCCCATATCAGAATATTTTTCTTAAACAGCAACATTTTTCAGGTCAGCTTTAAGTATCATTAAATACAGTCATGGTAAAATAATGTACCACCTGTATCATTTCTACAGTTTTAAGATGGATGTTACAGTATCTGTTCTTTATCAGGCTCTGAAATCTTTACAATCTAACCTTGAGCTTTCAAAACCACACACCACAGATTTTTCCATGGCCTTATTTATTAAGTAAATATGTAAAAATTTGTAAATGATTAGGTAAACCCCATAAAGCACTGAAATGTAAGAAATACATAATATTCTAAAGTTTAAAGAGGATTTACTCTCTTTTTAATCTTAACTGTACATTTTAATCACAAACAAGGCCTGATTTATTAAAATGTCATTGGAGCTGAATGTTTATAGTTTAGCTTATAAAACGTTTTTTTTGTTGTAAATGATCTATATCAAAAGAAGAAAAATTTCAGACTAATTTAAGGATCTTGACAAAAGCCATGTTAAACAAAAAAGCTGTTTAAGGGGAACACAGATAATTACATACATTTGTTTTTCTTATTGGACGACATTAAATCGGACAGAATGTTTCCTGTTTTAGGCAGGTTAGGATGAACAAAATAGTTTGTATTTGTTAAATCAAGGAATAATGACAGAAACGTTTTTTTATTTCTTTTTTTCAGATTCAGAAGTCTACGTACACTAAGAATATGATGCTGATGGTTTGATAAAACCAAAATCCAACTCTTTAGTCATAATGACATTGTCACATTTGGAGGAAAAATGATTAAGCTTGCAAGCCTGCAAACACCACACCTGGAGTTTGGAGGTGGCAGCATCATGTTGAGGTGTTTTTGCTACAGGAGGGACTGGTGCACTTTATGAAATAGATGGTATAATAAGAAAAAAGCCTTAAGTGGAAATATTGAAGCAACATCTCAGGACATCAGCCAGGATGTTATACCACCAAATTAGCTACAAAGTGGCTTAAGTAAAGCCCTGATCTAAGGCTCAAACAAATTCTGTGCACAGAGCTGAAATGGTGCAAGCAGAGCAGCCTACAAACTGACTCAGTCAAACCAGATCTGTCAGGAGGAATGGGCCTCAATTCCAGTGAATGTGGAAAGCCTGGAAAGATCTGACTCAAAACAGGAAATGTTTAGTCTGATTAAATGCTAGACAGTAGGAAATAAAAGTAATGTATCTTCTTATAACATGTATGTAAATATCTGGTTTCAACTGTATGTGATGTCATTTCACTCTGTATAAAAAGAGAATAAAAACAAAAATAATTCTCAACATTAGCTGAATCAGTTCAATTGAACATTGTTTGGCTTTAAGGTAAGGTCCAGGACAAAATTTACCAACAGAAATAAAGATTTTTAAGGTGAAGAGTTACTTCTCTCCCCAACGCCAGCTTCTGTTTACCTCAGTTTCCTTCAGTTGTACAGTGAAATGAACTGCCATGGTTAATTCTGCAACTGATCCCTCTCCTTCTGTCTCTCCAGAGGAAGGAAGCGAGAATGAGCCAGGATGAGAGGAGGGTGGGCGTGTGTGCCTGGTGTGGGCAAGCAATATAAACGGAGAGAATGGAAAGAGACAGAGACAGAGCCCCCACCCCAGTAGGCCGAGTTAGCTGTGACATAGAGTGATGCCCGCCTCCCCTCCTTCCGTCTTTGCTATCCATTTCTTTCCTTGTCACTCTTTAAATCCCCGTTTATTTCTCTGCACTACAAACACAGCCCCATTATGAGGCGACACATTAACACCCTCAGCACCACACCCCCTTCCAGATGATGATTCATTGACCTCCTTGTCTCGTCAGATGATATGATGGGCATAGTAAGAAGAAATTAAATCTTAATTGCGTTTTCATATTTGACAAATTTGCCTCGGCGGAGATGCCATATGTTCACTCAGTTTTAGCGCAAACACTGAGAGACATTCGGAGATGTCAGCTCAACACAGGGTACAGTTTTCTGTCAGCTTTGTGTGTTTTCTTCTCTATTCAGCAGGGAAACCTTGCATTCCTATAGATTTTTCACAGCGTTATTACATTATGGATTTTTCCTCCTCCAAGACAAAGTATAATAATGCGCTTTATACTGGGACTGTTTTCATCACCAGCAGGGCCAAAGGAGTTTGTGTGTGCGCCTCTTGTGTGGATAGATATGAAGGTGTGTGCATGTGCTGTAAGGAGGTCTGGATGAGCACTTGTGTTTTTATGTGTGTCTCTCACCTTTTTTAATAATGTACTGTCAATCCAGGCTTTGGGAATGGCTATTTCACTAACCCTTCCTAAGTCTCATAACGTGGATCCTTGGGGAGGCAGAATAAGTCATCAGTGGCCAGTGGCCAAGCTGCGAGTCCCCAGGCAGGAAGGCAGAAATCGCAGTAATAAAGAGACAGGGTGGGTGGGATGAAAGTTGGGAGCATATTTGAACCTAAAGCTGTGTCATTTTGTTAGCTGAATAAGGGAAGAATGCTGATTGTTTTTGAGCTTCTGCTTGATGGATTTTGTAAGATGATAAAAAAGGTAAAAAAGGGATACATAAGTGCAGGTATAATGATGTTAAAATGCCACAATGTTTGTATTGTATAGTAGACAAATGTCATATTGTAGAAAGTTTTTAGGAACTTTTTTAGCTGTTTTTTGCTATTTAAAAAAACTCAAACTGACTCAAACGTTTGTCGTCATGTTTGTTCTGTTTTTTAGCCAAACAACTTCTTGACTCCACACAGAGCGTTTCCATTACTGTTTTTTGCCGTACCGGTGCCTACTTTTTCGGTCCCTGCTACTGAGCAGGTCCTACCGGGGCTGATTTGGGACCACATGTTAACAGACTCCTGTTCACTGATTGGCAACGGGACCAGGAGAATGAGAAGATTTTTACTGAGGTAGAGCAGCGAAATGTTAATACAACTCAAGAGAGACTACAATAATATTAAGTAACACAATGGCCAGAGCGGGTCCTACCGAAATGTAATTTTACTGTTTACTAATTATAAACCATGCCTGAAAGCTGAAAGAAAAGAAAAATGACATTCTGAATTAAATGCAGACAGGGCACTGTATTTAATAACATCCTAAACCAGCTGATCACATATAAAATCAGCTGTTAAGACGCACAAAATCTTCCCCCAAACCACACAAAACAATACCACCATGAAACATTGCTTTGATCAAACGGGAGGAATTCTCCGCTGAATCTGTGGAGCACGAATACCTAATATCCAACCTAAAACTAACTTCACTGTGGATAAAAGTCAGCAGTTTCGCACTTTAAAGTCCTTGTCCTTGTTATTGACATGGCTTAGGCAAAAACGTCCTCATAAAGCTAAAAATTGTAACTTCTTCAGTCAAACTTCACCAGTCCAGACAGCAGCGACTCACCTCTCTGCTTCTCCTGCCGCGCCCTCCTCATATCCATCCATCCATCCATCCATCCATCCATCCATCCATCCATCCATCCATCCATCCATCCATCCATCCATCCATCCATCCATCCATCCATCCATCCATCCATCCATCCATCCATCCCTCCATCCATCCATCCCTCCATCCATCCATCCATCCATGAATTTTTTAAGCCAATCCTTCCATATTGGGTCGCGGGGGAGCTGGTAGCTATCTCCAGCAGTCTACAGGTTGGAGGCAGGGTACACCCTGGAAAGGTCACCAGTCTATTATTCCAGTGGATCATTTTATACATGAAAAAACATATATAAGACATTCTTGCAAATACAATAATACAAACATCATTATTTTTTTATTTATTTTTGTTTTTAATTTCTGTTTATTTTTTGTATTATTTTACTCAGATTAGTTTAATGTGACAATGTCACACAGTAATGTTAATAGCGGCAGTACTCTACTGGAGGTGGAGCTTCAACAGCCATAGTTGGGATCATTTTCAAACATCTGGAAAAGCTATGAAGTGTACTATTTTTGTACAAACACCAGCCTGTCGCAGAAACCAAAGGTTACATCTCTCTTGGCAGGCTTAGAGCGACTGGTAAGTTGCTGCTAATGATATGGCTTGACATGTGAATGCATGTAGTCAGATGCTGATCAGCTGAATAAAGAGTGGCAAACTGCAACAGTCTTTTGTGAATGTGTAGATGTTCAATGTCCTACAATATAGTGTTTCACCTCACTGTATAATATCAATAAAAAAATTATTTTCAGTTTGAGTTTGTTTTTAATTGAGAAAACAGCCTCCAGACTGACTAGCTGTTCTCTCCTTTTCCAAACCCACAGCAATGTCATATTTCTAGAACCGGTAATGATAGTAGTTCCACAGAAACCTCTCCTACAATAATCCAAACTTCCCTTTAAGCTTGACTCCCTATATCTATGTTGAGACTCTTATTTAAAGAAAAGAAAGGAAATATTTCCTAAGTTGTGTCCCTGTTTTGTTGAAATAGGTGGTAAATACAGACTTGTAATCTGTCTGGCTAACAACACTTGGTTACAAAAGCATTAAGGAAGCCTCCACAACTCATCAATTGTGTGGCAGCATTATGGGTATTCGGTAGAAAACAAACTGTCAGACAAGATAAGAATAATTTGCAAACACTGTGAGAATACAATAATGACTAACAGTTAGTCGCTAATGAAGCTAAAGTTGGCATTTGCGTCGTAGCTTCCTAATGGTGCTAAACCAAAGGCTATTTAACCGTTTCTAATGAGTCTGGAATGCATTTTATCATCTTTCATTCAAAATCGAAAATAATTAGATAACAAACTTGAACCTGATAAACCACTGAACAGAGACTGTTTAAAAACAGGTTGAGACTGAATAAACCTTTATTCAGTTACTGAAAACGCAAAAGGAAATTGTTCTTTTGTCATTATGAGGTATAGTCCAATTGAACTTGGACAGAATTAATTTATGCTGATACAGATTCTTTAAAACAATATCACCACTGACTTCACACTGGACTTCAAGCAACGTGGATTCTGTGTCTCTTCACTCTTCCTCCACTCTGGGACCTTGACCTCCAACTGAAATGCAAACTTTGCTTTTATCTGAAAATAGGACTTTGGACCTCTGAACAACAGCTAAGTTATTTTTTTCTCCTTAGCCCTAGGTAAGACGTTTCTGGTGTGGTCTCTAGTTCAGAGGTGACTTGACACAAGGAATGGGACATTTGCGGCCCATGTGTAGGATTCATTTGTCCCTAGTGAATCTTGATATGCTCACTCCACACTTTGTAAAGCTCCCCAAAATTCCTGAATATAATTGCTTGATGATCTTCCTAAGGCTATATTTATCCTTGTTGTTTGTCTACCTTTTTCTATCAAACATTTTTCTGCCCCTTATCTATCCATTGATATGCTTGGTTAAGCCAGCTTCTTTAGCAATGACCTATTGTGGATTACCCTTCCTGTGGAGGGTGTTAGTGACGGTCTGTTGGACAACTGGCAAGGCAGCAAACTTCCAAACAATTGTGTAGGCCATAATATGGAATTTCTGGATTAAAATAATATCCTTTATCAATGAAATATATCTAATATTCTGACTCACTGAATCTTTAGGTTTTTTGGTAAGCCATAATCATCAAAATTACAATAAATAAAATGCTTGAAATATTTCACTCTCTGCGTAATGGTTCTATATAATATAAAAGTTTCACTTTCTGACAGAAAACACTTTCTACAATATCCTTATTTTTGGAGCCGTAGTTGTATTTATCCTCTGACCAAAAAGCCACACAGGACAAAATCTCTGTGCTGTGACTAAGAAGCAGGGCATCTATTAATCAGTGTTTGCACCAAGACCATAATTACCCTAATTTGTGACTGA
Source organism: Girardinichthys multiradiatus (assembly GCF_021462225.1). Classification (NCBI taxonomy): domain Eukaryota; kingdom Metazoa; phylum Chordata; class Actinopteri; order Cyprinodontiformes; family Goodeidae; genus Girardinichthys; species Girardinichthys multiradiatus. The sequence goes on along the minus strand of NC_061813.1, from coordinate 14,392,624 downwards.
CAGAAAAAGCTCTTTACGTAAGTACTTATAAAGTGGTCTCCCTTCACTTTAGCAGCACCAAACTACTGGATGTGGAGAATGTGGTCTGACGCTGCGTCCTGGCTCTGTTTGCATCGACAAAAGAGCAAATAATATTTTTCTCTGAGGGAAAAGAGCAGAAGACAGCAAAAGCTCCATGGAGTAAAAAAAGGAAATAGAGATCATTACACCATAATTTTGTCATGCCGGTAAAAAGTTCACATTCCCTCCTCCATATCAGGATGAATTTTTCTCAGAAACAGCAAGTCACATATCAGAACAACTTTGTCGTTTTGTACTTTAACTGTGGCTTGCAAGAACAATTTAAGGATTTGGCAAACATATTTCCAATATATCCTTATTCTTTTGGTTGTTTAAAGGCAAATTATTCAGATTCTAAAGATTCAACATAATCAGTTTATTTAGTTGTCATAAACACAAACCTAATATTTCTTATTTAGTTTGGATTTGTTTGAATTCAACAAAAACTTTAGTATCATCATTAAAAATGTTTTCCATTTAAAGGAACACTGGATAACATTCTAGACCCAGAGTAACCTTTGTGGCCAAAAATTACAAATGTTTTTATTTTCCCTTCTCTCTTCTTCTTTTACTTCCACCACTAATTAAACATGGGAGAAACAAAAAAAAAAGTACTTTTACCTTAACTTTGCATCTTCGTTTTGCAACCAGATGATCCCTTTTGGAACATCGTCCTTTGACACCATTACTCAGTGGGATATATGCAGTAGATGTGTTTAAGTCGACTTCCTTGCACCTTTATTTCATGCCATTTAGATGGGAAGCAACAGTGTCTATTCCATGCAGATTTCATCAAGAGGGTTGCTGTTTCTAAAAGACTTCTTGTTAGAACCATTTTACGAAAAATAAGGAAAATATCATAAGCTCGTTAAGCTTTTATTGCTGCTGATCAAGTTTTTCCTATAAGATTTAAAAGTAGACTTCACGCTTAAATTAAAACAACATAGCCAGGTTTTGAAACAGCTTTGTCATATCACAACATTTGGTAGCAAGAAAATCTGGATTGATCTTTCAGTTTAACAGTATAATTACAGATATTGCATTATAGAGCCCATATATATGTTAATAAGCTAACATGTTTCTGGATTTATTTTGATGCATGTGTGTTTGTACTCACAGATATTAGCCGTGCCCTTGGGAATGGGCAGGTAGGAGCCGGCACTCCACGTTCGCCCTTGGTAGTTCCTCTTACAGCGCCCGCAGTCGGGCCCGGTGGTGTTGTGCTCGCACTCGCAGCTCAACTTCTCTTTGTCAAACACGCAGCTGTTGGCATGAAGGTTGCACTTGCACCTGTCAAAGAGAAAGAGTAGCTGTTCAGGATGGGGATGAAAGAGAACAACTACACCAATGGAGGGAAAATTTTGCATCTCCGAATGAAGAGCGGTTTTATTTATTTTGTCGGACAGTGGGGCTGAAAGGCAGAGCGTCCTTGACAAAGAGGTGGCGCTGGAACAAACAGCAGCTACTTCAAGAGATGCTAGTTCAAAAAGAGAAGGGCAACTGCACAAACAAATCTAACATCATTATTTCCTCGATCCCTTTGTTTCTCTTCTCCTTTTCACCGGGGAAGCCAGCTCCTTTTTAATTGTCCCACAGGAGGATGCATAATTGTCACAGTCAAAAGGAAAGGGAACAGGGTGCGGGAGAAAAACAACCACGGCAGATCGAGGTGGAGACGGAGAAAAACAAGGCAATGTAAATTGTGGAACAAGCTTTCAGAGAATGAAGGCCTGTAGCCATACGAGACAATGAATAGTTTAGAATAAGCCAGAGGGCTGCAGGGAGTAACAGTGAGAATACCTCCTCTGTGACAAATTAACATGAGAGGAGATCTCACATGCATATTTTCAGTATGGGAGGAGGGACTCCCTTAAGGTGCACTAAATTCTCCCTCACATCCTATTTCACTGGAGGCTCTGATTAACAGTAAACTCTGGAGAGTCAGCTGTCGCCGTTGCTAGATGATTCTGAGGGGATATCTGTCTGCTCCATTAATTTATGAGGCTCGTGCTTCATGAAGTGCTTGTTGGCGATCGGGACACTTTGAGGCAGCAGTTAGATGACAACATTAATGAGTGTTGCAAAAGAATTAAAATAAAATAATACAACACAAAAGTTTGTAAAATGAAGTTTGAAAAGTCTTTTTTTCTACTGGTTTTATGCATAATTAGAAGTAGAGGAATAATGGTATTACTGTCTTAATTTGTGAGTAATTCATTGTGGACATTGTGTTCACATTAAAATGCCCATTTGTTATCTGTTAGATTTTATTTCAGATGTCTTGATTTTACCTGTTGAACATCACTGCCTAATACCATCCTGTGCGCTCACACCACATGTAGTCTCCTTTTGGGCACTTCATGATAATACATTTTTAGCCACATAGTAGGACGACTACTAGGTAAATGCAGCTTTATAATGTTTAATTTCTTCAAAATTGGTAGCATGTTTTATTATTTTTATATTAATTTTCTTTTTTATATTCCATTCCACAGTACCACCACAAACTTCTATGTATTTCACTGAGATTTTTTGTAATAAAACAGCATAAATGTTGAAGTGGAAATTGAGTTTTTAATTTATGTGATTTCATCCCCACGTTGCTCCACTTTGGTACCACTAAATAAAATCCAGCACAGTTGATTTGCCTCAGAAGTGACCGGTGTGAAATTTATTCTCAGTATGAATCAAAATGTTGATGGCCTCAAAAGGTTTGTTAAACAGCATTAGTGAACAAACAGCATCATATAGACCAAGGAACACAGCAGACAGGACAGAGATAAAGCTGTGGAGGATTTAATCAGGGTTAAGTTACAAACCAATACAAATGCTACCTTTGAATGTCTCACAGAACCATTTTCAATCTATTATCCTAAAACCGAGTGTAAAAGACAAGTTGTAGCCTTGGAGGAGCTGTAGAAATCCACAGCTCAGGTGGGAGAAACTGTTGATGGGTCAGCTTTTAGTTGTGCACTCCCACAATCTGAGCTTTAAGGAAGAGTTGCAAGAAGTACATTATTGAAAGAAAGTCATGCTAAATTCTGTTTTGAGTCACATTTTATGTAGGGGAAGCACCAAGCTCATGGAAGAAGATACTCTGGTCAGATGAGACCAACATTGAACTGTGGCAAAATGCAATGTGTGGTTTGAAAGTAACAATGCAAATCAACTTGAACACACAGGGCACACATCAAAACAGGAGGTGGTATCATCATCCTTTGTTGGTACCTTTGCCCAGCAGGGATAGGAAAACTGGTCTGAGTCTTTGTAGCTAAATACAGGGACGTTCTGGAGGAACACCTGCTAGAGACGGCAAAAGACTTTAGACTGGGACTGACATTCATCTTCCAACAGGACATTGACCACCAACATACTGCAAGAGTTGTAATGGAATGATAAACTTCAAATCATATTCATGTGTTAGAATTGCCCACTCAATGTCAAGACCTAAATACAATTGGGAATATGTAGCAAGACTAGAAATTGCAGTTTTGACATTTTCCATCCAATCTGACTTAAATTTCTTCCATTTTACAAAGCACAATGGGTAGAAATGTCACTCTTTAGATGTACAAATCGAGTAGGGAGATACCCTACAAGGCAGCAGCAATTGCAGTAGGAGTTAGTTCTACAAAGTATTGACTCACATATGCATGCAATCATTTTCTGATTTTTATTTGTGAAATAGTTTTGTGAGCCATGTTCTCACAATTTTGAAGTACTACAGAATTTCAGCATTTTGGCATCTTCTACTTTTAAGTCCTACTTTCAGGTTTTATTGTGTAGTTTGTGAGAAACGGCTCTGTTTCTTGAGTTTTATTTAAAACTTCAGTAAACTGAGCCCAGCTGGAATTGAGGAGGCAACAGGAAAGGACTCAGATTTGATGAGATGCAATCCAACCTAAAGCTGACCAATACTGCCAGAACGATGCAAATATATTGGCTCTGACACTGACTGCAACGCTTCTAATGTTACTGCCACTCTTTGCAAAGCTCAAAAGTCCTTTCCCCGATCCATAATAATAAAATCACAGTTTCACCAAAGGTAAACAGATACAGAAAGCAGGCTGTCACATTATTTCAGCTGTCCGCCTTTGTCTTCTGACTTCTTGAGATTTCTAACTTGTCTATATAAAAATATTGGAGCTCACATATTTGTAGACATTTGATAGGATTGTTGTGATTCGATGTTATGTACCCACTAATGTCACAGCTTTTTTTTATTATACACTTCTCAGTTTTTTTTATTAAATGTAGATTCTGGGACTTGGTTGGTTAAATAATGACCTAAGGAAGTGGGCTCACTCTTAGATCATACTCGCCCTTTTGGAGTCCCCTGTCGAAGGTCACCTTGACTGTGACAGTCTTAGGTTCTGCTGGATTATAGCCCCAGCATCTTTCAAAGAATTTTCTGCTGAGACATAGTGGGCATCATTGAAATGAAAGTTACTCAGGTTGGCCAGATAAAGTCAAGGCGAGATGAGCATCCCTTCCCACACGGCTATCACTGGGTTTTTTCCTCTGTTGTAGAAGTCAGATTTTGTGAAAACGCAAGTGCAGATGGCTGCACATGCACCCTTTGTGTTTGACCTTCAGCTTCTTTCAACATCGGCAACATTTTAATCAGCGTCCAGAAATGATAGCGCCGTCGGCATAATGATGGAGTCTGGCAGTGTGGCCCCGCAGGGTCTCATAGCCACCAGCGCAGTTATGTTTCCAATCACGCAGCCGCTTCCTGAACACACCTGCGGGGTGAGGCCAGCAGTGCTTCCAGAGGAGGGGACAGAGCAGACGACTACTTAACAGTATTTCAACAGCCAGTTCCCCGCAGGGCTTCGAATGCTACGTCTTCACCTTCTCTTTAAAAGAGAGCCACTGCACTGCCGTTGCCGTTTGTATCTTACTCCTCATGTCTCTTCTCTCTATTCACCTTTTAGTCTGCCTTTTAAACTCTGCTTCTGCATTTCCAGTTCATGAATATTCATGTTGCTGAGATGTCTTTGTTTTTCTGCGGTGCCCTCAAAGTGAAATTGCTCAAGGCATTACAGCCACCAGTGAGCTAAAGATCCTGATATGTATTCATGAAACTCCCCATGAGGTAGGGAGCTCAAATTGCACAACTAGCAGAATAATAATGGTAATAACAATAGTGGTATTAAAAAGACTTCACAGAAGTTTATAGTCATTTAAAGTTTTCAAAGAGATGTGATGAACAGCTGCCAATGTATTATTTGTTTTGTGTTGGTTGAGCAGTGCTGCTCACTGAGAATTTCCACACCTGGACGAGTTTGTGTATGACCTCTCCAGTAATGGGATTCTGACGGATACGCAGCTGGAGACAACTGCTTCTCCTTCTTACTGATTTGAAGTTAGCATCAGCAAACAAAAATGAGCCAACACAAAGTTTTTCATAACCCCAAGCTGAGGTAATTTCCTGGCACTGGGAGTATGTCCATAAATGATACACTTACATCCCACTAAGTGGCAGGAAGACCCATGAGAACGATCACAGACTGGATAAGCAACTTTGAAACACAAAAATGGTTCCCCAATTTGGTATTGAGGTGTTTTCCTTCCTACTTCCATTTATAACCCATGTGTTTTTTTTAGTTATGTGCCCATGTACTTAATCATTAGAAATGTTTTCATGAGTTGGAGTGATTAATATCCATGTAGTGCTGTGAACATTGTATAAATCAGAATATGGCTTCAGACGAGGCTCATTTTTCAGATTAAAAGCACCCTTTGAAAATTACAACCATTAAGCAGGTATTATATATGTTCTTAATTAAGGCCATGTTTCTGTATTAAAATTGTATTTGTTTATTGGTCCGATGTAACATTCTGATCTTAAATGTCATGTTTTTATGAAAATCATCATAATTAACAGAAATAAAGGCTTGAAAACATCACTCTGTGTGGAATTAATATGTATAATGTGTTTCATTTAGAGAATTTAGTTACTGAAATTAATGAATTTTTCAATAATATTTAATATGACTGTATAGTGCACTAAATACATAAAAACCAACCCAGATCAACCTTGACCTGTGAACCAAATAATTGCCTGCCAGCATTTGTGGCTTTAACTGCCATCAAGTGTTTCGAAAACTGCCAATTAGTCTTTTACATTACTGTAGAAGTGTTTTGGCCTACTCCTCTTTGAAGAAACGATTTGATCCAGCCACACTGAAGGCTTTTGTTCAGCATAAATGACCGTCTTGATGTCATGCCAGAACATGTAAGTCCGAAATTTGACTAGGCCACTAGATGCCCTTGAATTTTAGCTTTGCTATCAAGATTTTATCATATCAAGCTACACAGGATGACACAATGAAGACCCGTATGGGTCTGAGATCACACAATATAAAATAAATGTGGTGAAAAAGTTGACAAATTTATATTTTTTTCAAAGTAAGGCTAACCAAACCTTTGTTTAGGACAAATTTGAAAAGGACATACATGGAAGGAAGTCTAATTTCTATTATACATGGGATAAATAATGACAGTGACCCCATAAGACCCCATTACATTGCCATAAACAAGATGTGCAAGACAGCTTTTCTTTTTTCTGTTTATTTTGTGGCACTAGTGGCCTTTATGTTGTAAGTTGACCAACAGGAAATTGGGTGGAGAGAGAGAGGGGAAGGCATGCAGCAAAGGTCAACAGGCTGGGACTCAGACCCATGACAGCTGTGTCGAGGACTATAGCGTACATGGGTCGCATGCTTTACCCCTGTGCCACCGCCGTGCCCTAGACTGCTTTTCTAAGAGTTGTATATTTACACCATCCTCACTGGAACATTGAGAAAAGAATTGAAAATTTTTGCAAAGGCTGTATGTTTATCCCTGCATTTTCAATATAGTTCAAAAATATTCCAAAATAAATAACTTTTCACTTTGACTCCATGTCTGGAGCATCACTTGAACAGTGCTTGAAAGGATCTAAAAGTGCTCCAAGTGACCTATTTCTATTTCAGCAACTTAATTCAGAGAAATTCCTTCTTTTTGCTCAGAGCAACATCAAAACCAAATGTACAAACCACTAATTAATAATAATTACCCTCAATGCCAGATTACAATGTAACTGATGAGCCGAGCCGCTGATCGCAACAAATTGAGCAGACTAAAGTCAACATGGTCCTTAAGTGTGTCAAGTAAGTGAAGCAATTACATTTCCGTGTAACGCCCAGGTATTTTCATACACAAGCCAATTGGGTCAAATTGTGGGCTAATAGGCCATTTTTGCACGTGTCTGTATTCAGCGTGCGTGTAAAATGCATTGGGAATGCGAGAGGCAGGAGAGTGGGAGGGGGTGAAGAGCAGCTGGTTCAGAGGTATTTACAGCTTAATTATCCATGAAAAAATAAAACAGGAAGAGAGTAGTGACTGGAAAAAGTAGAGTAAATTCTTGTTTACATAATGAATAATTACATACAAGGAGAACTGTCTCCTATCTTTTTTAAAAATGCAACTCTTCAACCTGCACTGCTTTCTTCCTCTCCACTGAGGTGCAGCTTGCAGCTCTGTAGTGACTTGAAGGGAAACAGTATGCTTGCTAACATGTTGTCTGCTAATTGCCTTCTCTACCTCTTGCCACCTGGCCCTAAGTGCATCCAGGTCAGGGAAAGGTGTAGGATCTCAACTCCAGCTCTCCAGGGATAGATCTTAGCATCTAACTTTTTCCCAATTAAACCCGTCATCCCCATTTCTCCATGTAGTCTTCCTTGATAGAAATGGCAGTTTTGCCGAAGTACTCCTTCATTAAATATCAACCTGTGATTCATTTGGTATAAATGTAAATTTAAGATTAAAGATGATGGATATAGATTACTTCAGAAATAGAACTGCAGGAGGAAAACTAACACTGCCCATGGCTCTGGACACAACATCTCCGTGCTGGCGCATTGTGGTGACAGCGTCATTCTGTGGAGATGCTCTTCTTCAGCAGCAACAGAAAAACTGGTCAGAGTCGATGGGAAGATGGATGATCTAAATCAACTCTAGCCTTCACCACGCTCTGAATCATGAATACAGGCTGCTACCATCAGGTCAAAGATACAGGGTTCCACAGTTTAATTAGGTTTAACTGAAAAATGCTTTTGTACATCAGTCAATCCTGAAATTAAACATGAACCATAAACCACTGTGGAAAACCATAATCTTCTCAGCTTATAATGTGTACTTTTGATTCTGGCAGTGTCTGAGTATGTATAAACAGTATGTCTGTAAACAATAGTGCTGTGATACAAGACTTGATCTGCCAATAAAGGAATATCGTATCATAAATAAAGGGAAAGAAAACCTGTTAGAGGCTGTAAAAGACTTGAGGCAGGGTTGGATGTTTACCCTACATACAGCTGGAGATATAATGGAATGGTTCAGATCAAGCGATATTTATGTGTGAAAATGGCCCAGTCAAAGTCCAAACCTAAATCTCATTAGGGATCTGAGGCAAGATTTTGATGTTCATATAAGTCTTCCATCCAAACTAACTGAACTCATGCTTTTTTCCCCAAAAAATTCTCAAATAAGTCAGACTCTAGATGTGCAAAGCTACTACACACATACCCCAAAAGACTAACAGCTATATTTGCAGCTAAAGGTAGTTCTACAAACCATTGACCTAGTGGGGCTGAACTTAACTGCCCACCACACCTTTCAGATTTTTGTTTGTGGAAATGTTTTTTTTTTTCCTTTTTTTGTACTTTACATGCATGGCATTGTTTGTGTTGATCAATCACCCAAAATAAAATACACAGATTTCTGTAATGTGACAAAATGTAAAAGCACCAAGTAAAGTGCAAATACTTTTACAAGGCACTGTATTTGTGAAAACACACAAAAGATGAAATTCTGAGTTTTTCCAAAAATATCAATATCTGCTTGTGCCTATTTCTCATGAAGATAATAGTACATATTGTCTTGTTTTGTAATGCTGACATATCATCTAGCCTTTTTACAAAGTCCTAGGTCTGCAATCTCCACCTTTTTGAATATTTCTTTTACTTAACATAGCCTCCTGCTCTGCTCTGCGTAATTCGTTTGCACAGTTGGTCAGTGGGGAAAAAAAGATGCAGCATATTATGCTTTGGGGCTAGAAAATGACCTCCAAAATGTACTCCATGCCGTGGAAAGTTTCTCCAAACAAGCGTCTACCCCCTGTTTCGCTGTAATGCCCGACTGCATTCCTGTTAACAATAGTGGATATTGGGAGCAACATATTTAGGCTACCAATTAGGGATTTAAATTGTGGCACCCAATAGAGACCCACCTGCTTAACTATGCATGCAAACTTGACATTTAATGATACATGAATACATTAAATAAAAGTAAGAATAAGTGCAACACTTTGCTAAAATAAAACACTGACTGAATGGCACTGACTGAATGGCAACCTCTAACCACCTTCTTTTAAGTTCACTTCTTCTCCAGTTCTATACACAGTGGTAAATGTGCCTCCTGCTTGCATCAATCTGTCTGAGCCATCTATCTATTGAACCCTCAGCATTACTAATGTATGCAGTTGGACATGCTATCCAAGCAGGAGTCAATCAAGAGGTCTTTACCGACTGTGACACGCCAAGCCGGTTCAATAGAATCGACAGGCCGGACCTTACTGATGCTGCTCTTAGGTACAGAGAGATGCCTGAAAGGGCAGCGTGTAAAAAGTGGGCTGCTGAGGTTTGGGAGAGCTCCATCACTAGGAGAACAGTGCTGTGTGAACCTAAAGGCATTTGCAGCCTTTAACCAAAGAAGACCAGAGTTCTCAAAGAGGATGCAGTATTGATGGTGCAAGGGGGCTATGTTTTACTACTGAATTTGTTTGTGCATAAGAGATAGTGTGTATGGTCAATATCTACCAAATTGAACTGATTTCATTCTCATTTATTAATTTGACATTTCATTATAAGGCCTAAGAGACAGGAAGCTGCCACATTAGGTCATGAAAAACATAAAATCTTTCGAATTGTCTTCATGATGCCTTGAAGTGTCACTAACCATTGAGGCTTGGCAACCTTCTCCAGTGTAACCTAATCCCAGTGTCTAAAGCAGGCGTTTTGCATTCCTTTACCCACTGAGGCCCTCCATCTGAAACCAGGGTGAGACCCAAAGAGCAGGTGTAATTACAGAAAATGTTGGCAGTTTCCCAGCTAGCCGAGGGGTTACTGTTGGAAACATTTAGATATCTCTTTTTTCACTTAAACCCAGGGCGAAGGTCATTAGTAGCTCAGGTGGCTACTGTGTTCACTGTTTTGGTGATAACAAGATCCCCTGGTAAACCCAATGTTTTCACTGAATAAAATAAGAGTCTGTGTGACCTCCTGCTGATTAATGACTATCATGAGATGTAAGAAATACCTTTGAGTGGGTACAGCTGTGTGTAAAAGGGAAAAAGAAGGAGGAAATAGGCTCATTATTTTGGAGAACAAACAGGTTTTCATATTATTTGGCCTTGGTGGGATTATAACAATTTAAAGACAGAGATTAGTCAAGTCTACTACAGAATAATTTCATTAGGCAAAAGAAAAATAGAACCATGTTGCATTAATATGTGAAAACTTTATTGTTCTAACAATATATTTTAATGTGAAGAATATGTCAGGTTATTGCAATATTCATATTTATCACGTTACAAGAAAAAACTTTTTGTGTTCTCACAATGTAATATTTATATTGTTTGAACATGATCATTTATTGTGCAAACGTCAAAAAGATATTGTTAGAACAATATGTTTTCTTGTTATGACATAAAACATTTCATGTTCAGAAATGCCATCAATCGCTACATCTATACATATTCAAAAGGGTTCAGTTTGCCATAGGAGTCAAGTAGCCTCCATAATTTGAGGTAATTTTTGGCCAGTTTTGAATTTGGAAAAGCCCTGTATGGGTCCGTGAGAACACAGCCCACCTGGATGCAGGTCAGGGGTGTAGTTTGTATCTATGGAGCTTCTCATGCCCCTCTAGTTGATCAATAAGAAATGTTGCCATTTCAGTCAGATCAGACTCATTCTCCCCCCCAGTACTGCCCCATGTGTTAACAGCAAAATATCCCCATTACTCCAAGTATGAAATAGAACTTAATCAGTTCCAGTAGAGGAGACATTTTCTTAACCCACTTATCTGTACCGTCATCAACATCATTACGTTATAAGGTAAATATATCTTATGTTCTAACAATGAGGAGCATGATTTTTTCACGTGAATACCTTATTGCTCAAAGAATATCATTTTCATGTCCATGCATTATATTATCATGGTAGTACAATAAAAAAATTACATTGTAAGAAATTTTAATAATGTGATATTATATTGTAGATACAAGTTTTCTGGGGCTGCACGGTGGCGCAGTTGGTAACAGCCAGGGGTCTTTCTGCATGGTGTTTGCATGTTCTCCCCGTGCATGCGTGGGTTCTCACCGTGTGCTCCGGCTTCATCCCGCAGTCCAAAAACATGACTGTTAGGTTAATTGCTTTCTCTAAATTGCCCTTAGGTGTGTAAATGAGTGTGTGCATGGTTGTTTGTGTGTTGCCCTGCGATGGACTGGCGACCTGTCCAGGGTGTACCATGCCTCCCGCCCATAGACTGTTGGAGATAGGCACCAGCTTCCCCGCAACCCACTATGGAAGGAGCGGTATAGAAAATGACTGACAAGTTTTCAGGTTATAAAGTGATATATCTCTATTTTTCTTTTCCATGATTTTTTTTTTGCTGCCTTAGTGGACTTTATTTTATGTTGTTTGAAAGTAGGCAGACAGGAAGTGGACTGAAGAGAAGGTGAAGGCATGCAGCACAGGTCTCTGGGTTCGGGACTCAGACCAGGGACAACTGCGATGAGGATTAAAGCCTCTGTAAATCGGTCGCGCACTTTACCGCTACCACGCCGTGCCCCTCTATTTTTCTTTTTTAGGGTCTCAGTTCTACCTTTGTGTACAAAGAGACAAACTATGATTGTTATTGTGATTCTTATTTTAAGTGGACAAAATGACACATTATACTGTATCACTCATAACTGCACATATGCTTGGATGTAAATTAGGTTGACAGAATATTTGAAAGCAAAACGAAAATGTGTGCTAATTCTCAGTTGTGACTTTGATGTGTAATTATAACTAAACCACTGTGATTTGTGAAGTTTACTTTTGGGACAACATCTGGAAAAATCATCATTGTGTGCAAAGTGCAGACCTAAAAATCTCTAATAACCAAATGTATAGCACTGTGGGAACGTTAAAGGATTGCTTAAAGTCTGTCTTATAGAGATCTAAATATCTGGGTATATGTATTCAAAAAGGTCTGATAAAACCTGAATGTAACTGTCATAAAACAATATAATATAGTAAAATATACGAAATATATTTGTAATATTCTATAACTGCAATTAATATTCAGTGTATGTAGTCACCTAATTGTCATAAAGTGGGTTTTTGCTGGACCAAAACACAGGTTTTCAGGTAAGATGAGTCTTTATTATCCATGGCAGGACACAGACAGGGTAGCCAACACACGAGATCGCACGAACACATAACATAAGGAACCAGCGGAGAACAAAAAAACCAAACCAAAACAACCCGACCAGGGTGGGCCTTGGAAGGAGGGCAAGAGTTCAGTCGGACGGCCTGGAATTCAGAGTTCAGGCGGCTGGCCCGGAGGCCATCCCCGGTAGATCTAGAGTTCAGGTGGACAGACCGGTGGCCGTCCCCGGCAGATCCGGCGATCAGTAGGCCGGCAACGTAGGGGCAGGCGATCAGCAAGCCAGCGACGTAGGCGCAGAAACCGCTGGGGCCTTCGACAAGGCTGTGGAGATCTGCGGCGGAGCCGCCGAGGCACAGCGGGCGGAGAGGGTGCGCCCTCGCACCCCTCAGGTACAGAAACAGGAAGTGGAGACAGCTCATCCACGAACTCCTTCGGAATGGGAACCAGGGATGGAGGCAGTTCGTCCTCGGAGCCCTCCAGGACAGGACTGGCAGCAGGAAGTGGAGGCAGTGCATGTGAGGGGCCCTAACGAACAGGAATAGAGTCTGAGGGCGGCTCGGCTTGGGACCCCTCCGGAACAGAACTAGGAACAGGATTGGGGTGTGGAAGTGGTTAATCCATGAACCTCTCCGGAACTGGACCAGGAACAGGAATAGGATTGGGGTGTGGAGGCGATTCATCCATGAACCCCTCCGGAAAGGAACCAGGAACAGGATCGGGGTGTGGAGGCGGTCCATCCATGAACCCCTCTGGAACTGGACCAGGAACAGGATTGAGTCTGGAGGCGGTCAATCCATGAACCCCTCCGGAACTGGTCCATAAACAGGATTAGGAGTCGGAAGCAGCAGCGATGGCTGATCAGGAGCCGGAAAGCCGCTTCCAGCTTCAGTGGAGAGGCGAGCGGAGAAGGGGGCAGGAGGCCTCCTCATTGAAGCGACGATTTCTCCCAGGGCCCTTTTTCGCTCGGCCTCAATGATATATTGAATCTGGGGATCAGGAAAAAAAATATTTTTTGCCTCGAGCCAGTCTTGGAGGCTGCCAGCTATCTCCAGCCTCCTCCATGGGGAGCTGGGAGAGGTAGCAAGGTGGGAAAACAATTTGACCAGAATCTCACCCCTCTTGAATTCCCTCACCATTCCTCCCGCTTGGTCCCGTTGGCTGGTTCCTTCTGTCATAAAGTGGGTTTTTGCTGGACCAAAATGCAGGGAAGAACTCCTGAAGCTTGAGGTTTTCACGTAAGATGAGTCTTTATTATCCATGGCAGGACACAGACAGGGTAGCCAACACAAGAGATCGCATGTACACATAACATAAGGAACCAGCGGGGAACAAAGAAAACAAACGGGCTTAAATACAAAAACTGGACAGCAGGGGAAACCTGACAAGACAATCAAGGGAAAATACAGATCAGGTGTGGGCTTGGGGTGCAGGGAGACAGAAAACAAAGGACTAGACCAGGTAATATAACAAAAACACAAGCAGGTATGACAATAATATACAGTAAGCTATGTGTTTTCAAGCTGTAATGAGACCATAAGGTAGTGCTGGTTGGTGGGCGAGTGTGCTGTCAGTTCTGGCAATTTAGTAAATAAATGATCTGCTCTTTATCAGCTTCTGAAAATATTTAAGTATACCCTCAGGTTTGCAATACCACAGACCACAGTAGCAAGAATGAAAAGGTTTGTACAAAAAAAAGGTACTTACAATCCAAAACCTTAGATATAAAAAAAAAACAATCACTGAAAAATATTTAAAAGGGTTGTAAATATCATAGAAAAATAATTTAAAATAAGACTTGACTCTTGAATTCTTGCATCATTTCAGCTGTTAAATGAACAATTAACCAGTAGTTAAGACAGAAACTGTTGTTTCTTAACTCCGATGATCTCTGTTATGTTACAGAAAATAGTTTTGTATCTCAATACTAACTAAGAAGACCAAAATGTATGCTGCCCTGGTTAAAGTTAACATTGTTGAACATTGTCCACTCACTGTAGTCATCTTCATATACAAAATCCTTCCCATCATCATCCTCAGTTAAGACCCTGACCCCTTGTGCTCCATTAAGTTTCTTTCACCTTGAACATGAAGCGATGGTCTGCAGAATTTCTATGCATCAATTTTTCTTTGTTTGATTGTATTTTCCTCCATCTTTGTCAGCCACCACTCTATTGAAGGATCCTGCTTGAAGGCTAAATCACCATTAGATGGCCATACACAATAAATGCCTGGAAGCAAAGGCCTCCGCAAATAATAACTCGCTTTTCATGACTCAAAAGAACCAATTATCGAGGAGCTTTCACCATCACTTTCTGTCGTCCTCGGATTAGAATCAAATATCTCGCTCGAGAGGATGGAGCATCTTGTCACATCAGAGCTATTGCTGTGACATACAGCGTACAGCAATAGCTCCAATTACACAAACACTGTGGTGACGTTGTTAACACCTTTCTGTCTGATAGAGATTCTGTAACTGCTTCAGTATGTGAGAAGGATATACCGCCATATGGTGTTTTCTTCTCCGACGAGGCTGTCTTCTCATGTCGCCCATACCAATATGGCTTTTTCAGTGGGACACATGAATAATGACTGGATGTCTTTTTAGCATATCAGACTGCAGACCTGCGTGCGAAGAATTAATCATAATTTAAAAATATGCATTTCTACTCTGTGTGGCAAATACTGTGATAGCTCATCACCTTTTACTGGTTTAGCACGCCACCTTCTAGCTGTAGGTAACAACGCTAGTCAAGTCAGGTCAAGTCAACTTTATTTATATAGTGCTATTCAGCAACAAAGGTGCTGTACATACAGAAAAACATTACAGTGATACAGAAAATCAAACAACAGAGGTAATTTAAAAATAAAAATAAAATAAAGAGAATAGAATGATGGATAAGAAAATTAAAGGAAAATTGGACTGAAAATGTAACTAATAATGTTTAGATAGCACAGTCAAAGGCCACACTAAATAAATAGGTATTTAATTCTGATTTAAAGCAACTTAGGGTTTCGGCACTTCTACAGTTTTCTGGGAGTTTATTCTAGATTAGTGGAGCATAAGAACTAAAAACTGCTTCTCCATGTTTGGTTCTGGTTCTGTGTATGCAGAGTAGATTTGAGCCAGAAGACCTGAGAGGTCTGGGTGGTTGATACACTGACAACAAGTCTGTAATGTATTTTAGTGCTAAGCCATTCAATGATTTATAGACTAACAGAAGTATTTTACAGTCTATTCTCTGAGCTACAAGGAGCCAGTGTAGGGACTTTAGAACCGGGGTGATGTTCTCCACTTTCTTAGTTCTAGTGAAGATGCGGGCAGCAGCGTTCTGGATCAACTGCAGCTGTCTGATCAACTTTTTAGGCAGACCTGTGAAGACACCATTGCAGTAATCAATTTTACTAAATATGAACGCATTAATTAGTTTTTCAAGGTCCTGCTGAGACATTAGTCCTTTAATCCTGGAGATGTTCTTTAGGTGATAGAAGGCCGACCTAGTTACTACCTTTATGTGCCTCTGAAGGTTCAGGTCTGAGTCCATCACTACACCCAGATTTCGAACCTGATTGGTGGTTTCCAGCTGTATTAACTAAAGCTGTGTGCTAACTTTTAAATGCTCTTCTTTTGGTCCAAAGATTATTACTTCAGTTTTGTTTTGATTCAGCTGAAGAAAATTTAGGCCCATCCATGCATTGATTTCTTCTAAGCATTTACCCAGCGCTTGAATGGGTTCAAAGTCACCTGGTGACATCGTAATGTATAGCTGTGTGTCGTCTGCATAGTTATGATAACTTACGTTGTTGTTTATTAAAATCTGAGTTAGGGGGAGCATGTAGATATTGAATAGAAGAGGCCCTAAGATGGACCCTTGAGGAACGCCACATGTGATTTTTGTAGTCTCTGATGTAAAGTTACCTACTGACACAAAAAAGTCCCTGTCCTTCAAGTAGGATTTAAACTAATTGAGTGCTGTACCAGAAAGGCCGACCTAGTTTTCCAGGCGCTCTAATAAAATGGAGTGATCAACAGTGTCCAACGCTGCACTAAGGTCCAATAATTCCAGCACTGTGGTTCTTCCACAGTCTGCATTTATACGGATGTCATTGAACACCTTGACAAGAGCAGTCTCTGTACTGTGGTGAGCAGGAAGCCTGACTGAAAGACATCGAAGCGGCTGGTCATTGTTAGGAAGTTGTTTAACTGCTGAAACACAGCTTTTTCAATAATCTTACTGATGAAGGGGAGGTTTGATATAGGCCTGTAGTTCTGTAGTAGCAGCTTGTCCAAGTTGCTCTTTTTCAATAGAGGTTTGATAATTGCTGTTTTCAGGGCTTGGGGGAAAACACCTGACAAAAGGGACGTGTTTATTATTTGTGTTAAATCAGATGTTATTACAGGCAAAGTTTTCTTAAGAAAAGCTGCGGGTAAAAGATCGAGACAGCAGGAAGAAGAGCTTAGTTGGTGTACGATTTCTTCTAAGTTTTTGTAGTTTATTTGGTGAAATTGGGAAATTTTGTCAAAATCAGTTCTAGTTGGAGACAACATTGGTACTGGAATTGATGTGGATGTGCCGACTGCCTCTCTGATCCTTTGGGTTTTTTCAGTAAATAATTTAGCAAATTCATTGCAGGCCCTGGTAGAGTGGAGTTCAGATGCTACAGTTACAGGAGGGTTTGTTAGCCTGTCGACCGTGGCAAATAATGCACGAGCATTGTTAATGTTTTTTGCTGATGATCTCAGAAAAGAAAGATTCCCTTGCTAGAATGGCAATATTCAAAGTCAGTGTTGCTATGGTACCCAAAATGTCACCATCATCTCTTGACATCTTTCTTGGATAATATGTCGATCCATCCACCAATTCAGACACTTTGGAACTTGCAGGTCTAACAGTCAACATCTTTAGCCTCATAGCATAATTGGCAAAGCCATTTTTGAACATTTTGAAAAACAAACAAAAAAAACAAATTTTTCAGCAAGCACCTTATATTTTTATTGATATTGTAACAGGTAGCCAAAATATGACTTGGTTAATTAGGCTATGAGGGTAACAATATGCATGAGAACCTGAAATGTACAAGAATGGATTAAGGTGGTTCTTGCATAAATGTAATCCTGTAAGTGTTTCACCCCCTACATATGCTAAATTGGGTAAACTTAATTGTAAAAAAAGTAGTCTTTTTTTTTCTGCTTTAAGATTTTTTTGTATTTTTTTGCTCATGTGTTAAAAACAGCAAGTTCAAGTGAAAAAATAATGATTCGATCATAAAGGGGAAGTTATGCTAAGAAGAGATGTCCAACATGTGAATGGTGTTATCTGAAAGCAAAAATCATCTGCAAAAACAGTCAAAATAGGCTCGAACCCCAAAGGGTTTTAAACAGCTATGTTCCAGTAAGGAACATGCTTTAATGTGAAAAATACACATTAATTCAATACAAAAGTAAAGATGCTGGCTGAACCTGGAATGAAAGAGTTAATGTCCTGAGTGAAATGAGTCCTGTGCTGACATGGTCTGAAAGGCCACTTGATAGGAAGAAGCCATTAGTCTATAAACAACATAAAATCTTACAGTTTACAAACGCTTGCAGGAGCAAAGACTTTCATATTTTGGGGGCAACTCCTGTGTTGAAAGTGAAACTGAATTGTTTGACCATAACTACCATTGTCACATTCAGATGAAGAAGGGTAGGTTTGCAAGCCTCCTATTTGTGAACTACAGCGGTACAGCATCAGTTAAGTTATAGCTTTCTGGACAGAAAAAAAAAAAGAATTCATGACGACTAAGTCTGAAGCCAGCACTTTATACCCTCACGTACTTATAGATCAACCTCATTGCTGTGTTGACCAGTTTGGTAAAGAATATCAGCATTGGTCATGAGCTCATGCAATGAGTTATGCATTATGAATATTTCCAAGAAATGAAAGATTACAACAAAATCTGTCTGAATTAGCACAAATAAATCCACATTTTGCCGGGTTATTTGCCGATGATGAAAGGCAAACAGACCTTCACAGAGCAATGAAAATCCTTAAAGGCAAAATGCACTATATTTACATTCCTGTGCACTAAAATTTGTTACAATCAAATTATGATGATATTTTAAAATGCTATGCACTGCTTAATTCTTGCCAGCTACCCCTAACCATTCAAACTCAGTACTGAAGTATCCATGTGGCAATGAGGATTCTACGGACGAATATGGTGTCAGCCAGTGGCTTACACATAAAAACCTTGACAGGAGGGCCCATTATAACAATGGTTGCGGTCACAGCAGACGGGGGGAGTTCCATTGAATAAAAGTGCTTCTCCAATAATGAAATAAGTCACCACATGAATGTTGAATTTGCTCCATGGACAGTGAGGGAAAGATAAACACTTCTGATATACCAGATCTCTGTGCCTAAGAGCATTTCTACAGAAAAACTAGTGACCTTGGTGAGCTGGTAGAAATAATTTATGGGATATCAGATGGAAAAATTGCTCATTGTACACATTGACAGTGTGATGATTTGATGCAGTTCTAGTAAACAGCCACATGTTATGTGCTATTAATAGGAAATTATCAGAATAATCAGAAATGCAGCAAGTGCATGTTATTAATACAAAGACTAGTTTCTGCCAATTATAGCTGTCAAAGTACTGTGCTATAAAAATGTATTTGTCCTCTTCCCTGACAAATTTGTTCTTCTGTTTTTGCTTTTATGTGGTTAAATGGGAATTGTTAATTTTGGGTTTCTCACTGTGAAAAGCCTGTTTAAGGTCAAACCACAGCATCACATTTAGATATACAGGGGTTGGACAATGAAAGTGAAACACCTGTCATTTTAGTGTGGGAGGTTTCTTGGCTAAATTGGACCAGCTTGGTAGCCAGTCTTCATTGATTGCACATTGCACCAGTAAGAGCAGAGTATGAAGGTTAAATTAGCAGGGTAAGAGCACAGTTTTGCTCAAAATATTGAAATGCACACAACATTATGGGTGACATACCAGAGTTCAAAAGAGGACAAATTGTTGGTGCACGTCTTGCTGGCGCATCTGTGACCAAGACAGCAAGTCTTTGTGATGTATCAAGAGCCACGGTATCCAGGGTAATGTCAGCATACCACCAAGAAGGACGAACCACATCCAACAGGATTAACTGTGGACGCAAGAGGAAACTGTCTGAAAGGGATGTTCGGGTGCTAACCCGGATTATATCCATAAAACATAAAAGCACGGTTGCCCAAATCATGGCAGAATTAAATGTGCACCTCAACTCTCCTGTTTCCACCAGAACTGTCCGTCAGGAGCTCCAGAGGGTCAATATACACGGCCGGGCTGCTATAGCCAAACCTTTGGTCACTCATGCCAATGCCAAACGTTGGTTTCAATGGTGCAAGGAGCGCAAATCTTGGGCTGTGGACAATGTGAAATGTGTATTGTTGTCTGATGAGTCCACCTTTACTGTTTTCCCCACATCTGGGAGAGTTACTGTGTGGAGAAGCCCCAAATAAGCATACCACCCAGACTGTTGCATGCCCAGAGTGAAGCATGGGGGTGGATCAGTGATGGTTTGGGCAGCCATATCATGGCATTCCCTTGGCCAAATACTTGTGCTAGAGGGACACGTCACTGCCAAGGACTACCGAACCATTCTTGAGGACCATGTGCATCCAATGGTTCAAACATTGTATCCTGAAGGTGGTGTCGTGTATCAGGATGACAATGCACCAATACACACAGCAAGACTGGTGAACATCTCCCATGGCCTGCACAGTCACCAGATCTAAATATTATTGAGCCACTTTGGGGTGTTTTGGAGGATCGAGTCAGGAAACATTTTCCTCCACCAGTATCACATAGTGACCTGGTCACTATCCTGCAAGAAGAATGGCTTAAAATCCCTTTGACCACTGCGCAGTACTTGTATATGTCATTCCCAAGACGAATTGACGCTGTATTGGCCGCAAATGGAGGCCCTACACCATACTAATAAATTATTGTGATCTAAAACCAGGTGTTTCAGTTTCATTGTCCAACGCCTGTAATTCTAGATTTGACTAGGCCACCACAAAACCTTCATTTCCGTTTCTTTTTTTGACCGATTCAGATGTGGACTTGCTGTTGGGCTTTACATCATTTACTTAAAGCATGTGTGCTTGAGCTTAAGGTCGTAAATTCATATGCAGAAATTCTTCCTCAGGATTTTCTGGTGGAGAGCAGAATTCATGGTCCCATCAATACCATCACGTCATCCAGGTCTCAACGAAGCACAGCACCAAAGCAACCAAGACGTTTTTTGGGAATAAATGCGATGGGCATTTGTGTTCTTTCAGCTCAGTAGTGGTTTTCACATTAAAACTCTCCAATTAAATCCATTTTTGCCCACATGTGATACTTGTTTGATGATCTGAATTTAAGCGTGAGAGAAAGCAAAAACATAAAACATCAATAAAAAGAACTACCTCATTCAGAGGATTTAAAAAGCTGTGGTTAAAAGAAAGTTTACCAAATTTTTCAGTCATACCATTCCTATTGCATTTTTAATGGAACGGCAGAGAATGTTCTGGAGTGATTGGAATTCTCTCTTCACTCCACCAGTCAACAGGCTGAAGAAGGCTATTACACTTATATCAAACATACTAATACAGGTTAAGCTGTTTGGAAATATTTCCATTCTCAAAACAACTGAGAGTCAGGCCAAAGGAAAAACACCAGTTAGTCTGTTTAATGTTGTCTGTTTCATAGATTAGTTCTGTTAAAGTAACATTCTAATTATATATTTATAAATAAATACTGTTAATAAGGTCATGCTGTTTTAAATAGGTGTTTAAATCACTCCACGCATTTTATTTAAAATGTCTGTGGCAATACTGTGATATATCATGGTATTTTTACTCAAAGTGATCATATGCTGAGATTCCCATCCTTATCATGCGTATTAGAGACCAAAAGGAGGGTCCTTAAAACATTAAAAAGTTGATGCTTGACTGCTGGATTTAGTGTCAGAAATAGGGGATATAGGTTGGTAATGGTGCTTCCAGTTCACGCCTATTGAAAAGCAGAAATGTGCACAGGTGGATAGGCGTATAGGAGTTTAAGGTTTGAATCCATCCAAAACAGATTTGGATTTATTGAACCAGCGTGGTACAAATATTGTCTGGTGGAAAGGTTTTCAAGAAATGTTCATGCACACATTAACAATATTCTGCGTCTGGATGTCTAGGCACTCTTTATTCAGGAGAGTGCCTAGACATTCAAACACAGTGCCATACGCCAATGAAGCATGAAGTGCCTTGTCTTGCGGGTCAAATCTGAGATGCTTTGTTCCGGTCTGAAACATTAAATTCGTTGTCACTGCTGACTTCTAATAATGGTAAACTCAGTGGGGGAGAAATCTAAGCAAAGAACACGAGATATGCTATATCACCAATGTATCACTCAAAAAAAGTGGGCAGTTGTGCATCAAGTTAAGCTGCAAACTTAATCTTTCAAACTAAAAAAAGATAACGACAAGGAGTGTTGCTTCAAATCCCGAGAAAGAGAAAGTGATTTGTTGAGATCATGCTCCTCCCTGCTGCTCTGCTGATAAAATCTTTTATATCAGTTGTGACTTTGCTTCTCATACCTCTGTCGGACCTGTAAAAAACAGGGAGGGATATCTTGTACATTTTCTGTGGATTCATCTGCAGTGGCATGGTGTCTTATCCCTTGACTTTGCTTGTATATAAACCCCCAAATATGTTTGGAACAATGTATTTCTGCATTATTTAAACCCTGTCAGAGCTTTTTTTGCTTCTGTGAAAGACAAAAAACATCAGTTGTTTTTACAGTAAATGTTTTATTTTGAATTATTTTATTAACAGTTGCATCTTAATGAATTATAATACCATTAAAAGGGTAATTTATTCATTTTAAAAAGCAAAAAAAAACTAATATGAAATGAAATGAAATGAAATGAAATGGCAAGGTCAAGGAGAAGTACTGTACCCAGTGATGATGCAGCAGAACACTATTAATTTCACTACTATGATCTCACTACACATGCTATTTAGAATGGCAATGTGAATGTGGATGGTTTAAATGTACATCTACATTTTGCATGTAGTTAAAGATATGATGTCACATCTTTAACTGTGTTTCTGGACAGTAAAAAGTATCAACTGTAGAAGCAAATCTACAGAATTACAAGACGTCTACACAAAAATGTCATATTAGGTATTTTTGTGAAAATAAATTAAAACATTTTGAATTTCCTTCCAGTTGTGATGTAATGTTATTTTATTCAACAAACAAAAAAAGCATCTTTGGTTTCCTTACCAGTCAAACAGTGTTCAGTTCTTTTTTCCCCCACAGGAAAAGTCAGTTCTCTAGATATAACCCACTATCTGCTCTATGATCAATAGGGTTGTATCGCATTGTAAAACAGCAACAAAAGGACTTTAATCACAGTTTTCACTATTTCTCTGTATGCACCTATGTTTGCAACAAATTACCAAGAAAAAATAAATTCTGTCATCTTGCTGACATCCCTTCCTGAAATTCTTAAATTTTTCTCTTTTGTTTAAATAGCAATACATAATTTAAAATGTAGGTAAACAGTGTACATTGAAGTACACACCACCCCATGCAATTGCTATGTGAATTCAGGAAAGCAGTATGATGATGTGGCTGCACTTTGTGTGCAGGGGATCATTTATTCCAGATAAACCCGCAGCATGTTCATAGCCTTTACTGCTTTGATCAAAAGAAATCCATAAACTCAGAGGCTGGCTTCAGCTACATCGGAACAAGTGCCTCCTAATCCTGCTCTGACAAGGTAATCTACTCATTTAGTCAGGATGCAGACATACAAGGACTAAATGCTCAGAAATAGTGTGTATAATTAGGTAAATGTGTTATTTTCTAAGGTCTTCTGACTACTAAAGAATCTGAACATTTTCACTAAAGACTTCTCTAAAGGTCCCTCGTTAGTTCAAAGCCTATTTAAGCAAAATGTAAGGGCAACTGCAGATGTCTGGAGGTGTACATAGCCGTGTGATGCATAATTTAATCTAAAATCCAAATGCATAAAAAGTGAGGTCACAGCAATTCAACTTTTCATTTGTCTCATATGAGGACATAGCCAACATCTTTCTAGGTGCAATTGATCAATGAATACACTTATGCAAGTGCTATGCAAACATCATAGGAATAACTCCGTAATGTTACTTCACCGCATATGCTTAAAATGGCCAACATGCAAAGGCAGTTCTTCTAATGCGCTGCCTACAGCCAAGCACTCACCCACTCACCTAATAAACCCAATTTGGCCAAAAAGTATGGACAGACGACTGACAATTTTGTTTCCCCTCTTAGAACACCCTGTGATGTGCCGCCGTGGGCAGAAAGCCATATCTTTCATTTTAAAACCAAAACTGCCAATATATGGAAGAGCATTCCGCCATAATTAAGAATATATACAGAAATAAATAAATGCTCTCTAAATAAATAAGCAAACGATTAAATACGGTATGTCGCAATGGAGGACCAATCCTCCATTGCGACATACCAGGAGACTATTACCTAATTTCTGATTTAGTCAGCATTTGGGGGCATTTATAGACTGTGTGTAGTGCATTAAAACTTGAGTATAGATAAGCCAATATATGTAGGATATAGAAACCGAGATACAGCAGCTTAGGAGTCCATGCCATAATAGTTAAGCTATTCATATTTTTGCAACCTTATATGCTTCCCGTTCGACATTCTGCATATGTTTTTATTTATTTTGTTCAAATGGACATACTTTAAATTAATTCATTTTTGTCAGAATTTTCACCAGCTTTCCCTTAGATATTTACACATTAAATAAAAGCTGTTGATATTGAAGAGTGAAGACTGTTTTTCTGTGATATCTTTTTAACAGGCAACACTCCAGTATTTTTCATTTTCCTATTTGCCAACATGTTCAGCTTCAATGACCAGATGCTAAATTGCCAGGTTTTATACATTCACCCCAAAATACACCAGCAGGGATTTCTTAAGGCAATCATCTACTTGAGTTGCACTAGATTCATTCAGAAGGGGAAAAACACTAACATGGTATTGTTTGTGTGAGGCATATTTAAAAGAAAATGAAATAGAAGGGGATTTTATGAAAGCATAGTACAATACATTTAAGCTGGATTGTCTTAGAAAAGGGGCAATTCAGCAAACAGAGACTCAGTAGTAGAAATCCATCCTTCTTTCATCCCGTTATTTGTATGTGAGTGGTAGGCAGAGTGGGGAAAGAAACAGGGGCTTTAAAGGGCTGTGGGAAAAAATACAAAAAAAGGGTAGTTAATACCTGAAACAAACAGGAACTCAACTCTCACACTCACCTTCTTTAGACAAACAGGTTGAATACAATATGCCATTAACAGTATGTACTTTAACACTAACTGTTTTTAAACAGCAAACATTTAGATTTCTTTGAGAAAGTTAATTAATATGTTACTTCTTTGTTATTTTTGAGATTTCTGCACTAATAAAAACATTATGATAGTATTTTTAATCACAATTGTTTCCAAATGCTATTCCCTGTTATTTGAGACTGGTCTTAGTCCTAAGGCAGGTCCTGACAACACTCGAGGACTTGGTCTCACCTCCCTCTCACTCTTGGTTAGGGTCTTGTCTTTGTCACAAGCTAGGTGGTCTTTACTATAATGCTACTAACTGTGTGCCATTCGAGTTCAAATGTGATTGCTTGAGTAAACACAGTATAACCCATTGTTACTCATATCCCAGGAGGAATTAGATTTAAAGTAATCTTTTAATTTTACCAATGTGTTTCTTCTGACTGGAAATATTTAGCCTATTAATGTTTTGGAGTGGCCCAGTCAGAGTCTTGACTTGAATCTGACAAAGAATGTGTGGAGGAAATAAAGATTAGGTTAATGCAAATCAGGCCTCCCAACCTCAAAGTCTTCATCATCAAAGATAAATTGTCAAAATACCAGTTAAAAAGTTGGTCAGTAATTATAAAAACTGGTTAATTGCTGTAAGGCCAATAAAGATTTTTCCAATGGTTATGGAGACGAGAATGAACAATTTTTTAAATTACCATTTTTAAAATAAAATATAAGTTATTGCATCATTACTCAATGGAAGTCATTGCAGTGTTTATTTCTTATACTTATTTTTCTAACTTCATGTATAGCTAGCTGTCCTAGAGTGCCAATAGTCAAATGTGTTTCATGAAATAGAGTGCCATAAACAACATATAAAATAATCTACATTCAACTCCAATATTAGGCATGGGTGCCATTCAGTGTATACATGTACATTTTAAAAAGTTAATCCCTACATTTATTCTGTGATACATGGTTATATGAGATGTCTTAATTGACATCTATGAGATAATTCAGTCATGACCACCAAGAGCCAAGCATCTCCTTTAAGAAATTATGACAAAAACATGACTAAAACTGTATCCACTTTTTAAAATCAAAGATAATTAAGCATTTCACCCAATGACTGATTGACAAAACTGTCATCACATAAAACATCCAGGAAAATACTCTGCCTTTGTCTGCTGACATAGAGGACACAGACAAGGCGACAAGTCTGATGCTGTGAGCAGAGAAATGCAGATAAACCCGTACAGGCAGCTGTGGCTTCTAAATATATTTGAAGAGTTAGTTAAAGCAGTTACTGTGGGGGAAATTAATCTGTAATCTGATTTTACGAATTTGCTCACTTATTAAGAAATGAAATGCCTCTTATTTGTATTGGAGCTTCATTTAAATGAAGAGAAATAGAACACCACTGGTAACACACTACAGCAAAATGTATTTAAATCGCATGCCCCCTACTAGAGAAGTCACACGTACAGTGTTGTTTTGAGTTTGTCTTGGGAGAAAGTGCTGTGGTCAGATGAGAACACAACTGGGGGGGTGGGGGGGGGGGGGGGGGGGGGGGGTGGGGGGGTTGTATCAACTTTACCTGCTGTGTTTGGAAGAAGAGAAATGTTGAGTATGAGCAAAGAACGACATCAGCACAGTCAGCAAAAGTTTTGTTTTTTAGTTAAAGATACAGGATGACTCACTCCGCAAAAAAATAAATAAATGCACACACAAAGCATAAAAGGTGCAAAAGAGGTGCAGACCGCCCCATTTAAATGAGAAAATTGCGTGTGCTACTGGCTGGCTGTTACTGCCCCCAGCGGATCGGGAGGAGAAGCGAATAGATTCTCTCAGCTGTGTTGCTTGAAACATTCAGTGTTGCGCTGCATCATTATGAATGATCCAGTTGCTGATTTTTTCCTTCTGTTCTGTTCTACTCCTGCTTTTCTGGACTGTTACAGTTTGTTAACGTTTGTCATCGCTATTCACAGCAGCAGGTTAGTCATCACAGCCTCTGACCTGATGAGATTATTTCTCCTCTCTGTTCATTTGCGGTGGGCGCCTCTGAGTGTGTAATGCAGAAGGTTGAGTTTGAAGTTGTTCTGTGAGCAGATGCTTCGTGTTTGTTGTCCGGACCGACCCAGTGAGGCAAAGACTACATCCTGCTTCACCTGCTTAATTCAAAATATTGGATTACAGGCTATTGCACATAAGGGCAGTGCTGTGTCCAGGGTGGTGCGCGCCCTCCGCCATTGTTGCGCACACAGGGCAGCTGGTCAGTGCTGCATCTAGGCTGACAACACCATAGGAGCGTGTACAGCTTGTTCATTGTGTTGCTGGACATAACTGGGAACGTTGCAGCATACAAATTGGCCAGTCAATATTAACAATAAAAAAGACAAACATGCCTGTCAATTAATTTATTACAGGTTTGTCTCCCTTGAACTTCTCATTCTTTTGCAGACTTACCGTGTTCTTTGTTTTTGAGAGTATATAGTTTGAAGAGTTTAGAGTTTATCATAAACAGCCATATTATTTAAGCCTGAACGTAATATTAGCAACATAAAATAGTTTGTTGTAGGAGTTGGCAATCTGTATATTATTGTGTTGCTAATTTTAAAACATACCTTCACATTACTGTCCTGCAGAAAATTTAAATTGAACATTTATGTACATAAAAATTATTTATTTTCCAATTATTTTACTGAATTCATTTTGTTTGTTTTGCCAATATTTTATCATGTTTTTGATTGTTTCAATTGTTTTTTGGTGACATGAAATATTTTTTTACAGTATAAAACTCCCCTGGCATATGTACGACCTGATACAACTTCAATTGCTCTGCAATGACACAATGTTACTGTCAATAATGCAATTTGCTTTGTTTAGCGACAAGGTTAAAGCATACACTCTTTTCCACCACATGGAAACGCCACCTTAATATGGTGATTTTTTACCTGCTAAAGGGGATTTTAGCATCCATTTAATCTGCCGTATGTCTTTATTTATTTCCAATTATATTATCAACATCAAAGCATAATAGGTCCTTTGCATGATGTGCAATTACAGTTACAGAGTGTGCGCTTTTCTCTGGCAGATGATCAGGTTTGTGCGCATTTCGCAATGATCAAGTTTGTGCTTCAGCAGCAGATGATCTCACTAACAGCAATGATACGCTGATTATGATCCAGATGCAAGAAAAAAAGGTCTTGCAAGGAGTTTTATCATAGAAGAAATGTCAGGACTTCTGTTTGTGATTGGCTCCAAATCAGACCAGATCAGATTAGATAATCCTACATAGAATCCTCTATTCTTATCTATTTTTTTATTTTTAATTGTGACAGTTCAAATCTGTTGACACATGTACAGAAGACTTTCTCTCTCCGTCATCTGTCATTCTATCTATGTTCCAGTTAGTACCTGCATTTCAAACATGCAAAATCTAGACACTTAAACAGCACCCACAATCCGTCTCTGGTTTGATAAATTGCATAGCGAGTGGTAAGGAATTACATTTTAATTTCCCCTTCCCATAAACTTGATCCGTCTGGATCATTATCATATGTTTTGCATATTCATAAAGGCCAACACGCTAAAAAGTTTGTGTCTGCTGATTTTTCACATGCAATCTATTTAGCACCTCGTTTACAAATCAGCTTTGCAGTTTGTGGTTTTGTACAGGCAAACTATTTGAAGATCTGGCCCTAAGAGTCCAATGGACAGCAAAATGTACCGTAAAATCTTGGACAAGGACTTTCTTGTTGAAGATCTTTACTGAGATCTTCAACAAGTCATTGGAGCTGTGTGAGTTTCTCTCCAGCTTCCAACGCTCCACCATCACCCCGTACCCAAGAAACCCAGCATCACAGGATTAAATGGCTTCTTTCTGTGGTCAAATCCTTTGAGTGACTGGTGTTGAAGGACCTGAAGGACAGCACAGGCCCCCTGCTGAATCCCCTGCAGTTTGCCTACTGGGCAAACATGTCGACAGATTATGCATTCAACTTGGGACTACACTTCATCCTGCAACACCTCAACCACCCAGGGATGTATGCCAGGATCCTGTTCATGGACTTCAGCTTGGCCTTCAACACTATCAACCCTATATCCTCCACCAGAAGCTCATTCAGCTCAAAGTCCTGGCCTCCACCTGTCAGTGGATCACCAGCTTCCTGAAGGACCGGCACCAGCAGGCAAGGCTGGGGAGCATCTTCTCCCGCACAAGAACCATCAGCACCGGCGCCCCACAGGGGTGTGTTCTATCCCCACTCTTCTTCTCCCTCTACACAAATAACTGCACCTCAGCGGAACTGTCTGTGAAACTCCTGAAGTTTGTAGAAGACACCACTATTATTGGACAGGTCCAGGACAGTGATGAGTACAAATATGACAATGAAGCTGATTCTGATTCTTCTCAGTCCTACAGAAAATCTGTAGAAGGGGCAGATATTTTAAGTTTTCCTTTGACAGTCAAAAAACCTGAAGGATTTAAGTACCTGGTGACTGACTATAAGAATAATCTTAATGCTGTTCTAGTTCTAGTTTGTGTTCAAATTCTTATTTCACTCAGTAAGGTGGAAATCAAGTTTTTAACTTTTTTGTCATCTTTATTTCTGGAATTTTAGTTCATGTACTGTCTCCTCTTATTAGAAATAAACTGCCATGATTCATGATTCATGTATTGCTTATTTCTTTACAAGTGAGCAAACCTACAAAATCAGCAGATGATGAAAACAAAGATTTTCCAAAAGTACTTTTTTACTATGATTTTTCTACAAGAGTGATGGTGACAAATCACTGAATGAACCCTCAGAAATTACAGTCACAATACTTTTAATTCAAAGCTGTTTTGGTAAAGAAAACATAATTTCACCAAGAATGTTTAATCATTTTGCAATGAAATAGGATGCAGATTAACGGGAGTGTGATGGAAGCACTATTAATAGATCTAAAAAAATTTTAAAATACTTAATCACACTGAAGTTAAAGTAATCAGCTTTCAATGATTTAAAAAATACCAGATACTCAGCTAGCTGTGGTCACAAAAACATTTCCAACTGCGCTGTACTCTAACTATGGCTACGTTCACGCTGCAAGTCTTAATACTCAAATCCGATTTTTGGATGCGGAGACACAGCTCAGCAATGATGGGGTAGGGATGTTATCAACTTTACAGAAACTGAGTCAGAACTTTATCACGTTGAGGGCAACTTTTAATCATATATGTCAGCTCCTCTCCTCTCAACTCCATAGGCAGAAGACCTGATGCAATAAAAATGTATCAGACTGCGGCAGGGGGCAGATGATCACATGCTCGTTAACCTCGATAAGGTCTCTAAGCTCTAAGGTCTCGCTGTCTCTCCACTGTGCAGTACTATTCTAGCCCCCCGTCTGTTTTGCTAACTGCTACCGTTTCCTGCTGGGCGGCGCAAAATTGTGACGAATGCGGTGGAAAGTGACATCAAAGTCACATCTAATGCCCCGTGGTCGCTGGAGTCACATTCCAAAAGATCAGAGTCGGATTCAGGACCACATATGAATATGGCTCAAATTTGACTTGAAAAAGTCCGATACAGGCCAGATATGAGCGTTCACACTTGTTCTAAAATGTCTGACCTGGTCACGTGACCCCCAAAAAATCTGATTTTGGGCCACATTTGCCTGCAGTGTTAATGAGGCCAATAACCTTGCACCTGGCAGTCTGTACATTCCATTTAACTCTGCCTTTTCCTTCACAGTTCACACATTCAAATCTTGGGGTTAGTTTTGCAGTTAATTAATCTAGTTAATCTAGTTAGGCTGCATGGTTTCGCAGTTGGTAGCACTGTTACCTTGCAGCAAGAAGGTCCTGGGTTCGATTCCCAACCGGGGGTCTTTCTGCATGGAGTTTGCATGTTCTCCCCGTGCATGCGTGGGTTCTCAACGGGTACTCCGGCTTCCTCCCACAGTCCAAAGACATGCCTGTTAGGTTAATTGGTCACTCTAAATTGCCCTTAGGTGTATGAATGAGTGTGTGCATGGTTGTTTGTGTGTTGCCCTGCGATGGACTGGTGACCTGTCCAGGGTGTACCCTGCCTCTCACCCATAGACTGCTGGAGATAGGCACCAGCTCCCCCGTGACCCACTATGGAATAAGCGGTAGAAAATGACTAATCTAGTTAATTATTTGGCATGTGTCAGTTTTTACAATAATCTCACTCAACAGCAACACCTCCACAAAATGTGGCTTACATTGAGGTAGTGGACTCTTAGAAGTACCTGGGTTTTCAGATGAACAATAAACTGGATTGAAATTACAACACTGATGCTCTTTACAGGAAGGGTCAGGGATTAATACCTGTTAAGGAGACTGAGATCTTTTGGAGTACAGAGGGTGCTCCTGAAGATCTTTTGTGACTCTGTGGTGGCATCAGCCATCTTCTGGTGTAGTATGTTGGAGCAGCAGCGTATCTACAGCTGAGAAGAAGCGGTTAGATAAGCTCATCCGGAAGGCCAGCTCTTTCCTAGGATGCCCCCTCGACCCGGTGCAGGTGGTGGGAGACAGAAAGACTAGCAAAAAGGAAGCTAGGGGAAGCATGAAGCATGAAGCTGTTGCAGAACTGTAAAGCTCCCTTAGTGACAGACTACTACATCTAGGATGCACAAAGAAACATTATCGCTGGTCCTTCCTCCCAGCAGCTAAGACTTTATTACTATCATTGCTCCCAACAAACTCATCCCTGCCATTATTTGCACAGTTATTTCATTTTTTTGTAAATATTCTGTTGTTTTTTACACACAAACACCCATGCACAATTTGTATGTTTTCAAAATCACCCTACTCAGTTGCACATTTCTTTTAATTTGAGTATGCCATGTTCAATAACTGTGCAGTATGTTTTTCTCATGTTGTACTTTTTGGTTTTTATATTTTTTACCTTTGCGTGTATTTGCATGCTTCTTTTTGCATTTTACTTTGCTGTTGGTACACTTGAATTGCCCTAGTGTGGGGCAATAAAGGATATTTCTATTCTATTCTATTCTATTCTATTCTATTTTATTTCTTTCTAAATGCTTCTAAGTGCTATATAATCAAGTCACTGAAAAAAAACAACATTTTAAACATTTAGGTCAAAACATTAAATAACAATGAGGGGGGTTGTTGTGTTTTGCTGACATTACTTCAGATGACACATAGAGAAGACAAATCATATTAAAATTGTTTTCATGTGAGGGCTTTCTCTCTTTGCTGGCTTGCTCCAGCTTCTGTGCTGCTGGAAGATGGTTTTGCAAACTCTTCAGAGGATCTGTAGTCCTGACAGCTGTAAATCTAGTGTCCACACTTCGCAGAGATCTGATAGCCTTATGAAATCGTCTCCTTCTGCACACATGATCTGGAAAAAGTTTCTGCACCAACTGATTAAAATTTCTTTTGAGCTACTCAAGCTGGCAGACCCCATGAAGGTATGCCGTTAGTTTGAGACGGACTGAGAGAGGAGGATCAAAAGTGAACAGATGGAAAGAGGTGAGAAATGACATTTGATGTGTCTGCTCATGGAACATGGAAGAAGGAAACTGTGCTAATAGAAAGACAACCAAGGCTGCAGGACTGGTAGGTGAGGACAGATGCAAAAGTTCAAGAAAGGCTTATTCAAGCAAATAAATAAAGATCAATAACAGGTCAAAAGCAGAACATCAATCAATCAAGCTCCAATCCAAACAGAAGAAGAATAGCTAACTTCTGTTGAATATACCTGACTTCAGGTCGTTTAATCTGGAACTCCAAGGCATGAAAATAATTTACTCCTGGCTTTAGTACATTTATCATGTTTCTAAGAATAAATATACAGCTGAACTGGTCTAAAACTTTTACCTTTAGATCTAGTTAAACCATTTCAGTCTAGATGTCTATGGACTATTTAGATGCCTTTTATATCTATTTTGAACTGGCAATCACTCAACAGACACGCCAATCTACCTAGAATGTAAAATTTAAGTAATTCATACATATAGGAATGTAAACAATAAGTACTTTGATAGAGTAGAACCCAGTCTAAGAATTTGACATGCCTTGAAGCTAGCCTCCAGTGGCTATATTAGGAACTGTGGTTTTAAGATTTCTAATCTAGTGTTCCTGGAGGTTTCTCCCAGATTGTTACTTGAGTGTACATCGGTACATCCAGCTCATGAGACAAAATGGCATAGAGATCCTGAGAATGAGACACGATGAGATTTGGTAGAAACTAACAGAGTTTTGAAAAATTTGTCTAATCATTGTGCAATATTCCAATTCAGGCTTCACTAACACATATAATTGTAGTTCTTATGTCTGTCTCATTCTCATGCAAAAAGTTCTGCTTTGTGTGTTTTCACAAATTTACATGTGCACCTGAAAAAATTCAAATATTATAAAAAAGATTCATATTTTTTGTCACTCATTTCACCAAGTGAAACATATATATTTTATAGCTTTATTACACATACAGGAACATATTTCAAGCCTTTATTGATTGTAGTTTTAATGATTATGACTTTCAGAAAATGAAAACCTAAAATTAGTGTCTCAGAAAATGGGAATATTTTGAAAAAGATTAATACTGTGTTATGATCAAAGACTGCATGGAAGCTGTGGCAAAAACACTTTTAGATGGAAAAGGACAACAACTTAAGGAAATATTAAGCAAACTGCCATGCTTGCCACAAGCACAAGGAGAGCAGAATTGTTCGACCAAGATGTACTGACCCAGCTCACTTGAACCATTCAAAGTGGGTTTAATATTGTTACTTAAATTGGATTGCACTTGTTCAGCAGATGACGTTATGGGCATGTGAATAATTGATCAGTAGCTAAAAAACAAAAACTCTAGTGTTAATTAAATGTAAAAAAAAAAATGAAAGAAAATATTTTTGTCAGTTTTAAAATGTTCGGACCCCAGAGGTTTGGATTATAGAGGTAGTGGACCTCCTGCTATTTTAGTTGGGGACCCCTGGGCTACGCCATCATGGGGAACATTGCTGACTGGAAGAATGTCCAGAAGACAGTCATTGACACCCTCCACAAGGAAGATAAGCCAAAAAAGGTCACTGCTAAAGAAGCTGGTTTTTGAGCGTGCTGTAACCCAGCAAATTTATAGAAAGTAGAGTGAAAGTGTGGTAGTAAAAAGTTCACCAGCAACATAGCAACAGGGATAATCACAGCCTTGAAAGGATTGTCAAGCAAAATCCGTTTGATCTAGTTCACAAGAGGCTGAGACTGCACCAAGAACCACTAGGCACAGACAAATCCTACATATGGCCTACAAGTGTCTTAGCTGGTCTGAGGAGAAAAATAACTGGACAGTTGCTCAGAGGTCCAAAGTTCTCTCTTTTCAGATGAAAGTAAAGTCAGAAACTTAAGTCCTCAGAATGTGGAGGAAGAAAGGAGAGGCAGGCGATACAATCCTGGCCGGTTCACCTTTGATGCATGTCTTCGCTTCCATCTCCGAACAATTTCCTGTAGGTCAACTTTCAAAATAAAGGTCACCAGTGCCATAAGAAAATTAAATGAACATACATGCCTTACATTTTTGTTAAAATGTCCTTTTATATTGATCTCATATAGTATTTTAATTTTCTGAAACGCAAAATTTTGGGTATCCAGTATCTGTAAGCCATAATTATCAAAATTACAGTAAATAAAAGCTTGATATATGTGTGTAAAACATCTTTGTAATATATTAGCTTTACTTTCTGAAATGAGTAACAAAAGAGATATACATTTTTTTTTAGATATACCTCAAATGAAGGTTGCCTGTGTAATTTTCTTTACCTTTGTTCCTTTATTTTACTGGAAAGCACTCTAAATTACCTTATGCATCAGTGGTGCTATACAAAAACCCTGCCCCTGTCAGGATCTGCCATTTTGTTCTTTGTTTTTGTTTACTTTGCCATTAAAGATTTTCCCTGTTCCTTTGATTAGTAGTTTACTTGGTTTAGTTTATATTTGCTTAGATTCTTGTTTAGCTTCTATGTTTAGCTTCTATGTTTAGCTTATGTTTAATGTTTTTATTGGTTTAAAAGCTGTGTTTATTGATTCCTTCTTTTTACTTTGTTCTGCCTTTACTCTTTGCTGTTCCCCTAGTAGTTCCTCCTCTTGTTCTTAGATCCCCTTCAGTTATTATTTACTCATTGTCCATTTTCCTTTTATATTAGCAATTCTCCCCAGCCTTATTTCTAGTATAGTTCTCCGTATTAGTCTTTACTGTTTAAGTTCCTTCCAACAGGTTATAGTTTCTAGTTATTTGTTTCCTCACTAGGCTTAGTTCCACTTATTGTTTACGTTTTACTTTATAGTAATTCTAGGTGTTCGTTTCCCTGCTCTTCCTTATCCGATTTTCTTATAGTTTAGTTCCCTCGTGTCCCTGTGTTTCCTAGTTCTTGTAGTCATAGTAACCATCCATTCCCTCACTCTCCACAGCCAGTTCCCGCACCTGCTTCCACTGCTCTTCTGATTAACCTAGCTTCTCCCTCATTGGTCCACTCTCCTTCTCTCCCTTGTAATGGAAATTCTTTTATTAAGTGTTTCAAAGTGTATGACCTTTAGGTTACCTCACTCCTCAGAACATGCTTTAGGGTGATGCCTCAGGAAGAGCAGATGGGTCTGTTCGTAGATAACTTTGTTACCTCTGATCCGAGGAGGGTCTAGGGCCATAAAACACAGACTCTTTGAAGTTGAGATAACACTGTCATGTTTGGTATAAATACTGTGTGTAAATGTTGATCGGGGCTCTGCTTCACTGACTAACCTCAGTGACAGGGTCTTCAAACGCTGAAATGCCTTTGTATAAAATTTATAAAGACAAAGTCCGGATTTTCTCTTGTTGTGAGTCAATTTCTCTCACACTTTGATAAGGAAATTCCACTACACCCTGCTTATATACCCGGTTCCTCTAATTATTCTTCGCTGGTTCCTCATTTCATGTATACCATGTTTGTCACGTCTCTCCCCGAACTCTGGATTATGCTTCTTGTGAATTCTCTTCTCTGAATCTCCTACGACCTTGTAAGTGCTGATCTCCGAGCCTTAATAAAAGAAGATCTGCTTTCAACATGCTGAGCTCAAGCGACTGTTTGCATTTTGGTCCAAAACAACCTCAGACCGTGATAGTAGGAACCAGCCAAACTCAGGACCAAGCAGACAGGGCGGCCGACCTACTTGGGTGGATACAGCAGCAGGAGGAAAGACTGAGGGAAATGTATGGGAAGAAGGTCTAGATCCTACCTTCTCCCCTGCTGCTACAAGGGATGGATGAGGTGTTTGAAGGTTCCAAATTGGCACAAGCTCCTCCAGGGTTTGAACCAGGCCAGAACTGCACCACTGCCACTCCTTCTGCTCCAGTGTCTTCCTCCTCGCGCCATAGGCGCATCGTCACCTGCCGTCTACACCTGCAGCGGCCACTGCCCAGCTCTCTTCGCCCGCAGCGCACGCTGCTCAGCTCTCCTCGATCGCAGCGTTCGCTGCTCAGCCATCCAGGTCTGCAGCGTCTTCAGCCGAGACATCCACATACGCATCGGCTTCAGCCGAGCCATCCATATCCGTGGCAGCCCCAGCCGCGCCATCCACGTCCGCGCCAGCTCCAGCTGCACTATCCATGTCCACAGCGGCCCCTGCCGAGCCATCCACGTCCACGGCAGCCCCTGTCGAGCCATCCACGTCCGCAGCAGCCTCAGCCATCGCTGAATTTCCCAGTCCTATTACGCCTTATTCCTTGGCATTCATGATGCGGGTGTTAAAAAAAGGCAAGGTCCTCACGGACTTAGCTATTCATCTACTGACATCGCAGAACTCACCAAAGCAAACACTAGAAGTTCTCGATCAATTAAGGGGCTGGAAGGCGCAATGGGGACGCTACTGTATCAGCCTCCTCAGAAGCTCATCTCGACGCCTCAGCCATAGACCAACTTGGCTCTCCTGCAGCATCTCAGGACTCAAGCGGATTCTGCACAGCTTCCATGGACTCTAGCGGTTTCTGCACCGCTTCCCTGGACTAGCGGTTTCTGCACCGCTTCCCTGGACTCTAGCGGTTTCTGCACTGCTTCCCAGGGTGACTTTGAGTTTAAGTCTCCTGAGTCTCAGCCAGCAGCCACGCCTTCAGTGTCTCAGCCAGCAGCCACCTCTTCAGTGTCTCAGCTGGCATCCGCGTCTTCAGTGACTCAGCCGGCTGCTAAGCCTCCGTCCCGAGTTCCGAGAGTGGTTCAAGGAAGAACCGCCTCTAGCCAAGCCTCCTGAGCCGCAGCCCGCAGCTAAACTTCCTGAGCTGCAGCCTGCAGCTAAAACTGGCTTAAGACTCGACTTTGACCCAGGCTCTAAGTCTTCTGATTTAAAGACCGACTTCAAACCCCGAGACTTTACGACTGACAACAGGCCAGAGTCCCAGTCTTCTGACTCACGGTCTTCAGGGAGTGACCCTGACTTCAAGTCTCAAGACTCTCAGCCCGACTCCAAGTCTCCGGACTCTCAGCCTGACTCCAAGCCTGACTCCAAGCCTCCTGAGTTCCTGCTTGACCTCAGACCTCCTAACCAAGGGTCTCCTACTCGACTCAGTCG
Organism: Girardinichthys multiradiatus; assembly: GCF_021462225.1. NCBI lineage: Eukaryota > Metazoa > Chordata > Actinopteri > Cyprinodontiformes > Goodeidae > Girardinichthys > Girardinichthys multiradiatus. The sequence continues at coordinate 14,355,175 of NC_061813.1, read as the reverse complement.
ACCTCCTGACCGAGGGCCCTCTACTCGGCTTGGCCGATCTCCCAGACGCCGGTCTCCCAATAACCATCTTCATGGGTACCCCTGGTCTAGGCGCCGACCTCCCAGACTTCTGCTCAGCCGCCGCCGGGCACCCAGTCTCCTGCTTCGAGGATCCTCTACTCTGCTCAGCCGATTTCCTGACCAAGGGTCCTCTACTATGCTCGGCCGACCTCCTGACTGAGGGTCCTCTACTCTGCTCGACCCCCACTGGTCGTCCAGGTTACTGCCTGGTCGTCGCCGGCCTCCAGACCGCCAGCTCCTTCGTCGCCGGCCTCCAGACCGTCAGCTCCTTTGTCGCCGGCCTCCAGACCGTCAGCTCCATCGGCGCTGGCCTCCAGGCGGCATGCTCCTATGTCACCGTCCTCCTTCGTTGCCGGCCTCCTAATGTAGGAGCCGGCAATCAGGAGGCCGGCTTCTTCTCTGAATCTCCTATGACCTTGTAAGCGCTGATCTCCGAGCCTTAATAAAAGAAGATCTGTTTTCAATATGCTGAGCCCAAGCGACTGTTTGCATTTTGGTCCAAAACAACCTCAACTGTCATAGCTTTGCCTTATCTTTAAATTCTGAACTGTAATTTACAATATCTCCTCTTAGCTAAGAAAAATTTATCCAGTTTAGGTTTGATCAGATTTTAAACTAGAAACAAAAATGAGCACAAGGCTCCTTTTTGTAGGGGAATGTCCAGCTATCAGACTGTCAAGAAAGGAGATTGTTTCTGTGTCCCACAGACAAGCATCTTTTGGTGCAAAATTGTGTGAATCAACCACAGAATAAAATGTTTTAAATCCTTTTGATGAGGAAGATTAAGCTGATAAGAAAATATCATTATCCATGGTGAAATGGTTACCAAGATAAGAAGATACCATTCCTCTAAAAGCACGGAAGTTAAATCTTTGGCACAAAAGAGGAAGAGGAGGAAGTCAAAAGGAATGCCTGAGTGCATGTCTGAGACCTAACAAACGAGCACTCTGCAGGTGTTTAAAAGCATTCTGTTGAATCCATTGTGCTTATAATTCTCTACTGTAGTAATTAACATATAATAACATTCTGTCAGCATTTAGGTAGACAGCATTTCTCCTCCAACTTTGAACAACATTAGACTTCTAATGTGTAGGTATGTGCCAGCAAGTGACTCCCAACATTTCCCACAAGTTCTTTATTTGAGTATGCTATGCAATAATTGTAAAAGTTTTTATATTCTCCATATAATCAGTTCATGTTGTACTTATGAGAATGTAAATACACTACACTAAAGTGGTTTAGCTTAGCTGAATATTTAGGAAGGCCATTTGTGGCGATAATTATTGATTTCATACAATCTGTAAACATAAGCAAACAGTTTGTAATTTCAGAGGTACAATAAAATGCAAATCTGCTGTAAAAGAAAGCAAAGATATTATCCTCAAAGATAATTGTGGCCTCCTCTTAGCATGGGTCCCTCCCTGCTCAGCTATCTGGAACTGTGGTACAAACTGTGCGGTGTCCTACTCTTTCATATTTGTAAGCTTCCCTTAAATCCAAGTAAGCAGTTGTTTTATGATCATTGGTGAAAACGGTTTCCAAGGAGGAGATTTGAAAGAGACATATATCCTTCCTACCTGAGTTTACTTCCAATGACCATGTCAATATTCCTGGCATAGATTTTGTTTGTTGCAAAAGTGCTCACCTTTTCTGGATCGTCAATAAGCAAACATATATCAGTTTGATAGATTCCTGATGAAAAGTACTCATTTTTTTTTTATCAATAAAATGTTTTCTGTCTACAGGCTCCTAGATTGGACCATCATGGACACAACATCTTCATCCATATATGCAAGTGCTTCCTGTTTATAGTAAACCTGACACAAAGTCCTCCTTTTGTTTCAGAAAAATGCTTTTACAATTACCTATCCACTTTGAAACACAATAAAAAGGCAGATTGTGATTTAGTTATGATTCATAGTTTAAATATTTATAGGGTTTTATGGCTCTTAAATATGATAATTTATGCTTCTTAATTTACATCACTATTTATGCATGAATCAAACTGTATGTGGAAATAGTGAAAATGATTTGATGGCCTAATGTTAATGACTGAATATGACCAATAATTACAGCCACTTACCGCATTGTGGCATTGGTCTCATTTCCAGTACTTTTTCTTTTAAGGGTGGATCATCACATTGTCATGCACAAGAAAAAAAAACATTGGACATCTTGAGTTTCAGCCTCACTGACCATTTAAATCCCCCTTTTAGCTCCTTTTTTGCTGAACAAACAAAAGGTTGTTGAAGCGTTTGGTTGCGAACTAACATGTGGCATGGATGTTAACAGATGGTCCGAGGTATTTGGCACGGTTGCTTTTACTGTCCCACAAACACAGCACTCTCCCACACAATTCAGTGGACTGATTAAAAAAGAAAAAAAAAAAAAGGGAAGAGGCTAAAATGCAAAGCACAGCACAAGGTAAATAGATGCTTATGGTTGCACATAGGCGGGGAGAGAGTCAGAAAACAGAGGCAGCATGAGACTAAGGAAGGTGGACAAGTGAAATGACTTATTCAAGGAGGAAGTGGGCAGAAAGAAACATGAAATTAGCACAAATAGATTATCTGTCAACTACAGGCAGGCCAGAGAGCAAGCCAAGCAGTGTGGAGGGAGAGGAGAAAAAAAAATACATCGACCTCTTGTTTGTTCCTCCCTTAGGGGAGTTCCAATGGAGACATTACTCGCCAAATTGCTGATCTGTATTTGGAGCAGCTGTATCCAAAATCACACATGCTCTGAACTACATGGTAATTAGAAAGCACCAGTAAGGGGAGCCGTGCAACATGAGTTATAAGAGAATCTAATGCCTTAAAGAGGTTTTTGCATGCTGTAAAAATGATGTACTTTGGACTGCAAACATTTTGTGGAACTGTAGCCTGAACCAAAAATATTAGAGAAAGATTTGTTGTGGCTGTTATTAAACATATCAGTGAGAGCTTTCACTGATTTTATTGAATGACATGCAATAATTCCAACATATGGGCTAAAAAGTGAAAATAAAGCACACAGTACTGGTCATGTGCTTTAAATAAATCCATAATTTTCACCTGATTTGATGTATCATGAGTATCTATCCTTATCTGTATGACATGTCTAACAAAACAAGATCAATCCATAACCAATAACGGAAGGTTTTGTGGTTAAATCCATCAAAAGAATCTAACCCCCTATGTACAGAAACACACAACAGATCAAGCACTGTCACTATTTATCAAAGATAAGGCCACAATGGAAAGTCTGTCTGAAAAACTAAGTACACTCCATTAGCACCTCACTTTAGAGGATGTGGCTTGTAGGCTAAAGACAGTTTTTAGCTTCTTACCCACATGTTTCTTTTACAAAGCAAACCTCAAGTTAAAGCTTTTTGGGGGTTTTCCATGTAAACATTTTTTTTTTCTTGATGTATTTTTGTTTTCTAAAAGGTTTCTTATAAACATGCCATTATTTCTATAAATATCTTTATATATCCAATTAAACAATATATAGTTTATTGCAACGATACAATATTGCACCACCTGTATGCGGTGATGTATTGAGGTCATTGAAACAAATAAAAAAACAAAAGTAAAGATAGATGCTTATGAGTTGGCCTTGAAGAAACTTGAACCAGTCATTTTCTTTGTAACTATATAACTCATACCACATTACTTCAGTTCATTGAGGTTTACACATATTCACTTCTACACAGCTGGCTACACAGCCCAAATCATGACCCCTCCACTGCCGTGTTTGACAGTTGGAATGAGATATCTGTGCTGATATAATGATTTGTTTTCCTCAAATGGTACTGTGCATTATCGTCAAGCACTCCTACTTTGGGCTTACCTGTCCAGTGACAGAATAGAGGGTTTATTTTGGCAACCCTTCCAAACAAACAGAACTTGTTTCCTTTGGAGTTTCTAAGCATTGCACTTTTGACCTTGGATAATTTGCAGGTATGTCAACTAAAATGTTTTCTCACTGCAGAAAGACAAATAATTATCTTTTATAACATTACCTGCCACTGCCTTCGGCAGGCATTTCGGCTTTGATATCCTTAGCACTTCATAGCATTGTGAATTCTGTTGTGTGTTTTTGTACACTTCAGAATCAGAATCAGAATCAGAAAAGCTTTATTGCCAAGTACGTTTTTGGACATACAAGGAATTTGTTTTGGCGAAGTCGGTGCAATACAATACAAATTAAACAGTATAAACATATCTACAATATAATATTAATATATGTGCACAGTTTTAAGTGAGTGAGAGTAAGTATAGAGCAGTATAAGATGCAAGAGCAATACAACAGTGCAGGTGATCATTGTGCAAGTATGGCAGTGCAAGTAAAGCAGGAGTCCATGCTGAGCGTTAATGTAACGCATAGAGTTGCAGGTTACAGGTGTCCTGTCAGCAAAAACAGGGGGGATGTGGGGGAAAGGGAGAGTGTCAGGGTGGTTTCCGGGCTTTGTTAACCAGGCTGGTGGCAGATGGGAAAAAACTGTTCTTGTGGCGTGAGGTTTTGGTCCGGATGGACCGCAGCTTCCTGCCAGAGGGGAGAGTCTCAAAGAGTCTGTGACTAGGGTGGGAGGGATCAGCCAGAATCTTCCCTGCCCGCTTCAGGGTCCTGGAGGTGTACAGTTCCTGGAGCGACAGTAGACTGCAGCCAATCACCTTCTCAGCAGACCGAATGACACGCTGCAGCCTGCCCTTATCCTTGGCTGTAGCAGCGGCGTACCAGATGGTGATGGAGGAGGTGAGGATGGACTCAATGATGGCTGTGTAGAAGTGCACCATCATAGTCTTTGGCAGGTTGAATTTCTTCAGCTGCCGCAGGAAGAACATCCTCTGCTGGGCTTTCTTGATGAGGGAGCTGATGTTTGGCTCCCACCTGAGATCCTGGGAGATGATGGTTCCCAGGAAGCGGAAAGATTCCACAGTGTCAATTGTGGAGTCACAGAGGGTGATGGGGGCAGGTGGGGCTGGGTTCTGCCTGAAGTCCACAACCATCTCCACTGTCTTTAGAGCTTTGAGCTCAAGGTTGTTCTGGCTGCACCAGTCCAACAGATGGTCCACCTCCCATCTGTACGCAGACTCGTCACCATCAGAGATTAGTCCGATCAGGGTGGTGTCGTCCGCAAACTTCAGAAGCTTGACAGACTGGTGACTGGAGGTGCAGCTGTTGGTGTACAGGGAGAAGAGCAGAGGAGAGAGAACACAGCCTTGGGGGGAACCGGTGCTGATGGTCAGGGAGTCAGAGACGTGCTTCCCCAGCCTCACGCGCTGCTTCCTGTCAGACAGGAAGTCAGTGATCCACCTGCAGGTGGAGTCGGGCACACTCAGCTGGGAGAGCTTCTCCTGTAGCAGAACTGGGACGATGGTGTTGAAGGCAGAGCTGAAATCCACAAACAGGATCCTGGCATAGGTTCCTGTGGAGTCCAGGTGCCGGAGGAGGAAGTGAAGGGCTAGGTTGACTGCATCATCTACAGACCTGTTGGCTCTGTAGGCAAACTGCAGGGGGTCCAGGAGGGGGTCGGTGATGTCTTTGAGGTGTGAGAGCACAAGGCGCTCAAAGGACTTCATCACCACAGAGGTCAGGGCGACGGGTCTGAAGTCATTAAGCCCTGTGGTCCTTGGCTTCTTGGGAACAGGGACGATGGTGGAGGACTTGAAGCAGGCTGGCACATGACATGTCTCCAGTGAGGTGTTAAAAATGTCTGTGAAGACTGGAGACAGCTGATCAGCGCAGTGCTTCAGGCTGGCTGGTGAGACAGAATCCGGACCAGCAGCTTTCCGGGGGTTCTGTCTCCTGAAGAGTTTGTTGACGTCCCTCTCCTGGATGGAAAGAGCCGTCCTCGGCGTGGGTAGGGGGCTGGTGGGGGGGAACTTCAGGGTGGGGGTTGGAGGTGCCAAGGCCCCTCTTGAGGTTAGGGAGGTGGGGGTTTTGGATTGTGGCTACAGCTGTTGGGGGGCATCGTGGGGGATGGTTGGGGACTATCCCTTTGTCTTTCAAAGCGGCAGTAGAACTTGTTCAGGTCGTTGGCGAGGCGTCGGTCGTTGATGGAGTGGGGGGCTTTCGGCTTGTAGTTGGTGATTTGCTTGAGCCCTTTCCAGACAGACGCAGAGTCGTTGGCTGAGAACTGGATTTGGAGCTTCTCAGAGTACAGTCGTTTGGCCTCTTTCACTGCCTTGCCAAACTTGTACTTCGCCTCTCTGTATATGTCTTTGTCCCCACTCCTGAAGGCCTCTTCCTTATCCAGTCTTAACCTTCTGAGTTTAGCTGTGAACCAGGGTTTGTCGTTGTTGAAACTCACCCTGCTGCATGATGGTACACAGCTGTCCTCACAGAAGCTGATGTAGGAAGTCACAGCCTCTGTGTACTCGTCCAGACTGTTGGTAGTAGTCCTGAACACATCCCAGTCTGTACAGCCTAAACACGCCTGGAGATTCTCCACAGCTTCACTGCTCCACTTCCTTGTCGTCCTCACAACAGGTTTGCAGAGCTTTAGTTTCTGCCTGTATGCAGGAATCAGGTGGACCATGATGTGGTCGGATTGGCCCAGTGCAGCACGTGGGACGGCGTGATAAGCGTCTCTGATGGTGGTGTAACAGTGATCCAGAATGTTGTCCTCTCTGGTCGGACATTTAATAAACTGTCTATATTTGGGGAGTTCGTGGGTGAGATTACCTTTGTTAAAGTCACCAACGACGATTACTAAGGAGTCCGGGTTGGTCCGCTCCACACTCAGTATCTGGTCGGCGAGCATGCACTGTGCGACCTGCACGTTCACTTGCGGCGGGATGTAAACACTGACCAGGATGAACGAAGCGAACTCACGGGGGGAATAGAAAGGCTTACAGTTTATGATGAAGGATTCCAGGTCTGGAGAACAGTGCTGCTGAATCACTGTCACATCGTTGCACCAACCACTGTTGAGGTAAAAACAGATTCCTCCACCTTTCGCTTTGCCGGAGAGTTCCGTGTCTCTGTCCGCTCTGTAGAGCTGGAATCCTGCCAGCTGCAGCGCAGAGTCCGGTATTAATCCACACAGCCACGTCTCCGTGAAGCACAAAACTGCCGATGAATAAAAGTCCCTGTTTTTCCCCAACAGCAGTTGTAGTTCCTCAATTTTGTTGGGAAGTGAGCGCACGTTAGAGAGAAATATTCCAGGTAACGGTGTTCGTAGTCCACGCTGGCGAAGACATACCAGCACCCCAGCCCATTTCCCTCTCTTCCAGCGTTTCACCGCGTGAACAGAGGTGAGCGCACCCTTGACCAGAATGTCCAAAAATTCCAGAGCAGTAGGCAGAAAAGTGGGAAATAACTCCTCTGGTGTAGTAGCCCTGATGTTCATGAGTTCTTCTCTGGTGAGAGAGCTCCGGGTACCATCACAGAAGACCGTTTTAAAGCAAAAAACAAAACAAAACAATGCGCACCAACACGCCGAGGCGACCATCTGCGGCGCCATCTATATATACTTGTGGGTATATATAGATCATTTTAGAATCAGGTAACAGTATTTATACTGTTTGAGCTTTTTCACATTTTACATCCATCCATCCATCCATTTTCTGTACCCACTGCTTCCATACAGGGTCGAGGGACGAGAGACGGGGTACACCCTGGACTGGTCACCATTCACATTTTACAACCAGTAACTTACATTTATTTTATTTTGATTTTTTTTTGTAATTGACCAACGCAAAGGATTGTATGTTTGATAAACGGAAAGAAAATGTTGCATGGCTTTTAAACTATAAATAAAAATCAGCCCTCTTTAGTCTGATACATCTATTCAAAATTTTGTGAAACTAATAGCCGTTAGTAGCTACCAACAATGAACTTTGTGGCTGTAATGTGACAAAAAAGTTTTTCATTTACTCGAAATCATTATCTGACATAGCATGTCTAATGAAGTCAACATTTAAAATTTTCAAAAGGAGCTGGAGGGCAAGGATCTTCATCAACTTTTACCAGAAAGTTTGAAACAAAAGTGATGCAACCCTGGATAATGAATATTGAGTTTAAATTGCTAATTCACCAAGACTGTACCGTCTGCACGGAGATGAAACAGACTTCAAGACAAAAGCAATACTCACAACAAGCAGAGAGAATGAGGTAAGCTAAATGTTGCCAGTTTAATGAACAAAAACAATGCAGGTAATCAGGAAACTCAGAATGCAAAGAAGAAATTTCCAATGCAAGGTTTACGTCATCTTTCGGGCACTGACAGACAAAAAGGTCTTGAAACTTGCTAAGATTTTCGTTTTTTTTGGTTTCATTAGTTATTTTTTCTATTATAGTTCATCTCTCCAGGGGTAAGACAGGGACGGGGCAAGGGGCAAGGTCTTTCTTGCCTCAAGACCAGAACCCCCCAAGGAGCATGGCGAGAGAAGAAATAAAGCGAGACAAGAAGGGTGGACAGAGAAACCGAAAGCCCGAAAGAGATCCCTTAGTAGCCTGGATCTCCTCCAGCTTTAATTACACCATATTGATCACAGGCAGGAGGAAGGAAAAAAGGGAAGGGGGGGGGGGGGCAGCGTGAAGAGAGAGAGAGAGACACCAGGTGAAACTGCAGGCTGTAGTTACTGTAAATCTTAAAAAAGAAAAGAGCCAGAGCAATTATTCCAGTCATTCAGCAGATTATTAGAAAATCGTCTCCTGAACCCTCCAGGCTTTCTTTCTCTCTCTCCACCTGCCTATTTAGTGCTGCTGATACAAAGAAAATGCCAGGGTGTCAAATTTACAACTAACTCACAAGCTACAACATTGTTTGCATCCATTTTTCAGCTCTATGGCATGTTTAATTTGAAATTCTAGGAATCAATTTTTTTAATCCTGAGAGCCTTCAGTGCAGTCCTTGCTTGTAATCATCTATCATAGAACAATCAGTCCTGACACTTCTGACTTTCATGCAATAATTTCAGCTACAATGCTGTGAGAAAGTATTTGCTTTTTTGGTCACACTCAAACTTTATAATCAAAGAAATGTTAATATCACACAAACATAAACTGGGTAAATACCATGAACTTAAATGAAAATTTCAGTAATTAAGGTGAAAAAAACTAACCCTCACCCTAACCTGGTCCTATGTGAAAAAGTAAATGCCCTCTAAACCTAATAACTGATTGTGCCCCACTTGGCAGCAACAACTGTCACAACTGTCTGCAATACCTAGTATTTAATTATTTACATCTTTGTGAAAAAATTTTTTGCTCACTCTTGTTTGCAGAAATGTTTTAATTTAACCCCATTGTAGAGTTATCAAGTGTGAACGTCCTGGTTAAAGCCATGCCACAGCATCTCAATTGAATCAAATCCGACCTTTACTAGGCCACTCCAAAGAACACATTTTGTTTTTCTGGAGCCAGTCAAAGGTGGACTTGCTGCTGTGTTTCAGATCATTGTCTTGCTGCATAACCCAAGTGTGCCACAGCTTAAGGTCACAAACTGATTTCCAGACAGGTTTTTCTAGTAGTGAGCAGAATTCATAGTTCCATCAATTATTACATGTCATAAAACGTATAAACATAAAGCATAAAGCTGGTTCTAAAGCATCAAAGCAGCCCAAGACCATCCTGCCACCATGTTTGACTTGATAATGTTCATTTTCTGAAGAGCAGTTAGTTTTACACCAGATGTACCAGGACGTAGACCTTCCATAAAGTTCCTCTTTTGTCTCATTAGTCTATTTTCTCTAACGGTGTTGGGAGGAAGGCTGGGTTGGAGGCAATTCTTTTTTCACATAGAACCAGATTTGTTTGGATAGTTTGTTTTTAATCTTTTCAAATTATAAATAAAATCACTAATTTGAGAACTAATTTTACTTTACTCAAGTTGTCTGTTTCTGATATTAAATTTATATATGATCTCACAAAATTAAGTATGACCAAAAAAAAGTGAAAGCAGAATAAAATTTGTAAGGGAGGCAAATACTTTTTCACAGTCCTGTATATGCTATAGGTGCAGTAGAGGTACTTTTGACAGATGAAATTTTAGCTTTTTCTTTCTGTCCTAAGTTGACCTACTTTGTCAATAAAGAAAAAGGAAAGCTTTGTTTCACAGAATGTTGTGGAAAAGGTAGAAAATGTCCAAGTTCTCCAAACTGTACTTCCCTCCACACCCACTCTTACTCCTGATCCAGGCGGATGCAGGTTCAGTCCAGCACATGGAGAACTGTTTTCTGGGGTTAAGAAGCTTACGCCTGATACTTGACGTGCAGAGAAAGGCATTGAGCTGAGATTTGCCTCACAAGGGGTTGGAGAGAGGAGAACGAAGCCTCTCTGTGTTGAATGTGTCTCATTATTGTTGAACTGTGAGTTACCTGTGGTAAACAGTGGGAAACATTTCTCAGGCAAGCCTTACGCTAAAACCAGCAGGCCAGTAAACAACTGCAGGCCCCCGATGCCGGTTCAACAAAATCATTGCTCAAACACAAACTATACAGGGAACCATGAGTCTGGTCATGATTAGTCAGAAGGAATAAATAATCTGTGCTTGCAACAGCCCCATTCAACTCTTTTGTTAGTAAATTCCCCCTAGTTATTTTTGTTGAATGACCTTCTCAATCACAGGAACAGTCAGAAATTCAATTTCTGAGCGAGGCATTCATTATCATAGCCTTCTTCAGCTCAGGGCTACCTCCCTATTTACTGTGCATTAAAGATAGGTGTGGAGTGGTTGTGCTTAAAATAATGGCATGCTAGTAAAATCAATAAATCAGAGGTTAATTAAAAGCCTTTAAGGCATTTGACAATATTAATGTAAATAATGTCCCAGGAGCAGAGACATTGAACACCATAAGAGTGACATCATTATGTTAACTCTTACACTTCGGTTTAGTTTTTCACGCAACTAGAGTACCTTAATTTTTCAAATTACTATTACAAACTTAATTGTGATTTATTGTGATTTCCTGTGACAGACCAACACAAAGCGGGGATTAATGGTGAAGCAAAAAGGAAAATAAACATGTTTTTCAGAGATTTATTACAAATACAAATCTGAATAGTGTAGCATGAATGTGTATTCATACCCTTTTAAGCTGACACGCTTAAATAAATTGCAAAAGGAATGAACAAAGCTTAATGAAGACTAAGGAACACACCAAGCAGTGTTGTACAGAAGTATATCCATCATTTAGAGCTAGGCAAGGGGAGCATTGATCAGATAATCAGCCAATAGGACCATGGTAACTCTGGAGAAGCAAGAGAGATACACAACTCAGGTGGAAGAATCAACCATGAAACACAGTGGTGGCAAAATCATGCTGTGGGGAAGCTTTTCTTTAAGAGGGACAGGCTGATCAGTGTGAATGGGCTAAAGGCAGGAAAATTCTAGAAAAAGCTCTATTGGAGGCCGCAAAAGACCTCTAGAAAGACAATTACCCTAAACATATAGCTATAGGTGAAATGGAATGGTTTGGAATCAAGTATATCCGTGTGTTACAATGGCTCAGTCAAAGTACAGACCTAAATTAACCTGAGAACCTACGATGACACTGAGGGGTGAATACAAATCGATGCCACGCTTTTATAATTTTCAATTGTAAAACCGATTCGTAAACCGTGTATCATTTTCTTTCCAATTTTCAAATATGTGCTACTTAGTGTTTATTGTGTGTGATAAATAAAACCAAACATTGAAGTTCCTGGTTGTAATGTGACAAAATATGAAAAAGTTCAAGTGGTGTGAATACTTTGTAAGTCACTGCCCATATGCAAAGTAAGCTCTTGCTTGCTACGCCGAAACAAGACACTTCTACAACTCATCATCCCCCTGAGTATTTTTTTTAAAGCCGAGGCACACTTCGACACCACCCTAGACTGGCAGCCTGATTCCAGCACTTTTACCCGTTTCCTTGAATTGTTGTGACGTTCCGCCACGCTCCGCGTTTCCATGCTGTGAGTCTCTTATGTGTGAAGAGTAAAACAAGGGTAATTAAATCTTCATCCCTTCAACCCCACAACTGCATCTGTTGAACTGAAAAGCCCCACTGTGTAAAACAGATCCACTTAAGCTTAGTGACTCCTGAAGTAGCGCCAAGGAGCCTGGAAGGCTTTTGTCGGTCTTCCTGCAAAGAGCATAATGGCGTCTTGTTTTCCTGTCACATGACCCTCTATAGATTCATTAAATCAAGCACTAATTACGGCGTGCAGTGACCTGATGGTTAAAATGCTACATCTGATGTCTTCAACAAGCTTAACAGGCAGCTGAGTAAATTTGCTGTCCGAAGTGGAGTGCTTCAGCAAACCGTAAGCAGTTTGCTTGATTAAGGCATGCTGACATCTTGTGAACTCTGCACAACATAATGGATTCACTGCTTAATTAGAAAGAATGGTTACCAGTCAACAAATTTCCTTTCTTACAACAGGGATCAACAGTTAAAAAAAACACTCAATGATCCATCTAACAATCATCCCCTCTGATTAACCCTAAAACATGCAACAAAAGCACCTTTTAGTTTTTTTGTCACCTAAATGTTTCAGCTCATCAAACAAATTTCAAAATTAGACAAAGATAACCTAAATACACACAAAAAGAAGTTTCCAAAAGCAGATTTTATTTAATAGAGGGAAAAACAACATCCTAACCAATATGGTCGTGTGTGGACAAAGTAATTGTTCCTCTTGATCCATCACATGTTAACTGTGATTAACCACACTTTTTGGTTTAATTTTACTAGCCTTATTACTGCCAGACCTGTAAAATCAAGAAATCACTCAAATTGAACCTGCATGACAACATGAAACAGACTAAAAGATCTCTAAAAGCAACACATCATACCCCAATCCAAAAAAACCTTAAGAAAAGACATCAAGTCATTGACATCTATCAGTCTGCAAAACCATTTCTAAGACGTTGGGACTTAATTAAACCACAGTTAGACCCATTATCCACAAATAGTGAAAACATGGAGCAGTGGTAAACCTTACCAGGATCAACTGGCTAAACAAAATTAATCCAAGACATCAAGGACTCCTGCAGGAGGTCATAAAAGATCCCAGAACAATAACTTTAATACTGCAGACCTCACGTGCCTCAATTAAGTTTGGTGTTCATGATTTCATAATGAGGAGACTGGGTGGACTGGTATCCATGGGAGAATCCCAAGGCCACAACTACTGGTCACCAAAAACAACACACGATTACACATTTCCCCAAAACATCCTGATGATTCCAAAGAGTTTTGGGAAAATATTATGTATACTGATCAGTCAAAAGTTGAACTTTGACTGATCTTCGGAAGGTTTACGTCCTGGCACAAAACTAGCAGCATTTGTGTAAGACAACATTATACCAAAGGTAAAACATATTAGTGGTATAATGGTCCGGGTTTGCTTTGCTGTTACAAGACCTGGATTACTTGCGGTAACTGATAAAACCATAAATTCTGCTCTCGAGCAGAAAATCTTGAAAAAGAATGTCCAGGCTTCAGTTTATGACTTTTAACTCAAGTGCTTAAGCAGCACAATGATCTGAAGCACACCAGAGACCCAACTCTGAATGTCTCAAAAAAGGTTTAGGAGTGGCCCTGTCAAAGTCTGCACTAGAATTCAATTGAGATGCTGTGACATGCCCTTAAACAGGTCATTTATGCTCAAAAACCCTCCAATGTGGCTACATTTAAACAATTCTTCAAAGAAAAGTGAGCCAAAATTCATTCACAGCAGCCTAAAAGACTGTCAGTTATTGCAAACACTGGGTAACAGTGACACCAAGGGAGGGACAAGCAGGTATTTGTTTTAGGAACCAATTACCTTTTGACACAGGGCCTGGTTGGATTGGATTGCTTTTTACCCTTAATAAAGGAAATCATGTGAAAACAACATTTAGTATAGTAGGTACGATTTAAAACATTTAAGTGTGACAAAATTGCTAAACCATAAGACCTCTGTAAGAGGGTAAATACCTTTTCATGGCATCGTGTAGAAGTTATTCTTACCTGCCCTGAACTTTGATGTCAGAAATGGCATAGAAGTATCTTGACAGGCTGCTCTCATCCACCATCGTAGCTCCAGTGGCAGGCCGAAGCAGCCGAATTCTCAGATCAGTGATGGTGAAGAAGTCCCTCAGGTTCTTGGTTGTGTCCAGCTGCCCATAAAGCGAGGCCATGTTGTGCAGCCTGGGCCCAGCAAACAGTGCAAACCGGTCCTTGATTTCAAAGCGTACAGTTTTGTCATACTTCCACACGTACCCTCGTGAGTAATCCTCTGTGCAGATGATGTCTAGCAGGGTATGCTGGGACAGGTCCTGCACTGTTTTGGGCTCCATAGTAAAGGCATCCAGGCAGTCGGTGGCGTAAAACTGGTAGGGTTGCCAGGTTCGCCCATAATCTAGAGATTTCTCCAGGACCATCTGCTCAGGCCGGCCTGACTCAAAAGTGATGACGATGTCGTCAGTCAGCTCGATGGTTTTGTTCCAAGATAACGTGATGTTGACCAAAAGGGGCTTTGGGTATTTCTTCCAAGTCGTGGACTGCCAGAAAGTTGTAGGGTTACGGCCCTCGATGTCAAACATCAGCTCTGGAGGGTGAGCAAGTTCCTCAGTGCTGGCATCACATTCATTATTGCACATGTAAGGATTCTCCTGCAATGGAGAGAAAATGGAGGAGATAAGGAAAAATCACAGAACAGTTGAAAGTTATGCTGAAAAATAACATCATTATGTTTTTACGCTTTGTGTCTTCCTCCACCTGTTACAGTGTTTATGTATCATTAGCACGGACCTTCATAATACCTTCAAAATGGCCTTATGAAAGAGTGGAAGGGAAAAAAAAACAAGAAAATTATGTTTCATTTTTTACAAATAAAAACCCAAAAAATGTATGGATTTGTATTTTTTACCTCTGAGTCAATCCCACATACAATATCATTAGCTGTCTTGGTGGAAGGTGAACCTCCATCCCAGACATATTTTGCAGCATCTAACAGCTTTTCTTCCAGAACCTTATTTGGGTCCATTTATCCTTCATGAACTGACAAGCTTCCCTGATTCTGCTGAAGAAACCCGTAGTATGATGCTGCGACCACCATGTTTTATGTTGGGGGATGGTGGGTTTATGTTGAACGGCACATAACATGCAGGTCACAAAGTTTTGTTTTGGTCTCTTCTGAGCAGGGCACCTTCTTCTACAGTTTTGCTTTCTGCAGCTGCTCCAGAAATATTATAGGTCTTATGGCTGCCGTTTAGGTGGATAGCCATGTCGTGGTAAGGTGGCAGCTGTATCATACTCTTTCCATTTTTGGAGGATATATTGAAAAGATCTCTGTGAGATTTTCAAAGCTTGGAATATTGTTTTATATGTGTTTGCTGCGTTCCTTAGTCTTCATGATGTTGTTTCTTTAATAATGTTCTCTAACAAATCTCTGAGACCCTCACAGAACAGCCAGATTTGCTAAATATGTGACATCTGATGGTTGCATTAGATTTATTTTAATTTTTTCAGATTTTTATTTATAAAATATGTTGAAAATAATGTATTATTTTCCAACCACTTCACAGTTATGCATGTCCCGATAAAATACATTGAGATTTCTGGCGTTATTGTGACATAAATGAGGCTGTTTTCAATTTGTGTATTTCTTATTTTACCATGTAAAAAATTCTAATCTTCCCCATCAACGTAAGTGTATGAAATAGATCCTTGTGTTGTTTGTCACTCAAGCCTGAATTAGACATGCGGTTTGGAGAGTTTCTCCCCCAATTTTAATTCATCAAGCACTTTGCTGGAAAGAAGTCTTTCTGAAAACATTTGTCCAATTCACCACAAATCATTACAAGGCAATGTTCTCTCCTCTCACTCCCTGGGGGCTTGAACTAGCTGTTAGGAGGAGACGGCACTCCTCCAAGAGGACCTTTCAAGTGCTACAAGCTCCAATTTATCAGGACAAGATAATCCACTACTTGATTAGGTGGGAGATGTCACCCTGTGTGTGTGTGTGTGTGTGTGTGTTTTTGTGTGTGTGTGTGTGTGTGTGTGTGGAAGTGAGTTTGGCGACATGGTGAGGAAACAGGGAGAGCAGCTAGACTCTGATGTAAGACGGTGTAATGAAGCAGCGAGGCAGAGATTGAGTAAGTTAGTGGGAGAAACAGCTCCATTCGGTTAATAAGCTTCGCAAGTTTTTCCTCGTCCTCCAAGGCAAGGTGACAATGAAACACGGTACTGTCAGGCCCTCTGACTGTTGGAGGACCCAATTAATATCCTGTCTGAACCGTCCCCTGCAGGTTTCCCTAAGTACTGGACAGCAGTGGAGCTCGGAGGAGAGGCTTGAGTGGGACGGCAGCGTAACAGCAAAAAATTCCACTGTGGGTTCTTCATGTACCGTCTCATGGTATGAGGTTAGGTGTGCCATTAACTGCGGCATCTGGTGCACCTTAAAATATACAGACAGATGCGTAATAACTCATAAGCGACAGTTATGTGTGCTTAGAGGCTGTGGGCAGTCTCTAAAAAAACCTACTTGGTATGCACTGTGGATGTCTGCGATGTAGAGAATATGGATTCACAGAGGCACACCTTGTCACAACTTTATGGATGTGAAGGGAGGGAAAAAACGTTAGTTATTTCATGTGGATTATACTGAACAAAACAAGCTTTGCAAAAGTATTTATCTAAAAATATACTTTGTATTCTTTCCATTATATTTGAGTTATTTTGTTTGTAATTTCACATAAAAAATCAGTATAAACATGAAAACCAGATAAATGTGAGTGTTACATTGATGCTTAAGCAACTGCCTCCTATGTACAACAGTTATGTTGTGCATGTGAAGCAGTCATGTTGTATTGATGTATGCCTTAGTAAGGCCGAGGATAACCACGTGTCAAAACTTCTAAATCCATGTAAAAAATTATACATGCACTATATTACAAGACAGATAACCTGTTTTCTCACTTTCTGACATTAAATCACGCTGAATTCTTCCAGTTTTAGGTCAAAAGGGATTAAGAAAATTAATTCGGTTTGCTAAATGCCAGAACAATGTTTGTTTGTTTTTTTACTGCTAAGGTTTGTATACATTCCCTTAATATTTAGTAGAATAGACTTTTAAGCTTTATGACTTGGTTCAAAGGTTTTGAGTATCACTCCACATTTTTCTAACTACAATTTGCTGGAACAAACTACAGAACTGGAATAACTGACTCAGGTTTGTAGGGCTTCGTGCTATGAGACACCTTTTCAATTCTGCCCTCAAGATCAGGTATTTGACTGTGCTGTCCTTAAGCTACTTTGTAAGTAATTTGGGAGTATGCTTCAGGTCATTGTCCATTTAGAAGACACATTTTCGCCCAGCCATTTGCTTCCTGGCTGATGTCTTGAGCTCTTGCTTCATTATTTCTACATATTGTTCTTTGTTATGATGCCATTTATTTTCTGAAGTGTACCAGTCCCTACTAGAGCAAAACACCCCCACAACATGATGCTGCAATTCCTGTACTACACAGTTGGGATGTGTCATAAAGGACATCAAAGTGTATACTGTATAAGGTTTTTATTCTGGCCTTTGGCGAATATATTCT
Organism: Girardinichthys multiradiatus; assembly: GCF_021462225.1. Classification (NCBI taxonomy): domain Eukaryota; kingdom Metazoa; phylum Chordata; class Actinopteri; order Cyprinodontiformes; family Goodeidae; genus Girardinichthys; species Girardinichthys multiradiatus. The sequence continues at coordinate 14,337,609 of NC_061813.1, read as the reverse complement.
ATCTTATTAATACTAAATCACTTTAAACATGATGGTTTAGTCTGATTTATAGTCAGACATTGAGAGAAAACATGGTTTGTCTCTTTGTATTTTATTTTTTATGAAGAGTATGTGAACATCTGGTTTCACCTGTAAATGAGGACAAGAGACAACCACCTGACAAATGTAAAGGCATAGAAACATGTACACGTGAAGCATTTCAGGGTCTTTTTTTCAAGCCAAATCATGATTTTATGCTGTTGGAACAGAAGTTAGGTAGCTTTAACAAAACATTGGGTCATATTCTTTGACCCAGTGTGTGGGTTAAAAAAGAGACTAAAAAAGAAGCCTCGTCCATTTTAAATAATAAAATAACCTTATCGGACTTTACTAAACTTTTTCTTATAGATGAAATAAGAAATTGTAAAATGGTCAAATTTTGATAAATAATGTTAAAGTCAGTGGGTTGGATTTACAATTTGTGTTTAAACTGGACAAGATTGGCCACTTGAGCTATCATTAGCCTTAAATACAGTACTCAGAGTCATGGGTTTGGGATCGGAGCTCGTTGGGGGGTTGGGACTGCTCCGTCCTGGGGCGGCTCCGGTTGGCGGGTTGCTTTGGGCCATGTGGATCCCTCTTTTGTACATAGCCCCCTCTCCGGAGGTGGATGGGGGTTGTTGGGGACTGGGTTCGGGGCGGGGGGCGGGAGCCGGGCCGGGAACCGGGCCGGGGTCACCCGGGTCTGGGCAGTACCGGCGCTGTCTGCCTGTCTCTGCCCCAGGAGGGAAGGGGACCACCTCCTGGGTCCGAGGGCTGGTTGCCCCTAGGGGGTACCGGCGCCTGGACATGGGAGTATAGAGTATGCATGGGGAGTGTGAGTGAGTGTATGACGTCCATTGTTGTTTATCCTTACATTGGGTGTGAGTGGGTGATTGTGACTGTGTGCCTGGTTTTTTTTTTTTTTTTTGCGACAGGTTGGGTCTTGGACTGCTCCCTCTCCTGGATCAGCTTCCTTCCCGTCACACCGCCTGCTGATGGTTGGAGTCTCTGCTCGCTGGTGTACTTGTGGTTCTCGGTGTCCGGGGCTGGGTGCTTTGGTGTGAGCTGGCTCACTCCCGGTGGCTGCTTGCCGGGGCCTGGCCCCGTGGGTTCTGTCGGGCCTCTGCTTGGGGGATGGTGTGTCCTGGGGTCTTGGGCCTCTGGGTCCATGGCTGGATCTGCTCGGGCGTGGACGGCTGCCGGTGGGGCCTGTGGGCTCGTCGCTGCGGCTCCCTGGGGCTTCTGCACTGTCGCTGCTGGGTGGTTCCCCTGGGACTCTCCACTGCTCTTCTCTGGGGGGATTGTGGTAGTCCCGGCGGTGGTTCTCCTGGGGTTCCTGTGCTTTGGGGGGCCTTTAGATGTCTGTGGCTCGGATCTCCTCAATGTCCGTCCAGGGACCATGGGGCAGGCCTGTGGGTCCTCACACCCGCTATTGCATATTTTTGTGGAGAAACCTTGTATACAAAAGCGCGTCCTCACCCATACTCACAGGTGTTAAGCTTCAGATGTTGACAGATACACAGATGTTCTATATTGGGCTGCACCTCTCACTAAGTACATTTTATATTCAGAATTACCGTGTACTATTTTGTTAAAAAAAAAAAAAACAGCTGCAGGTATATAAGCAAGCAGGGTGTAATCTTGTATTCTCTTCATCCTTCTTTCTCTCCTCCACTGTTTCCTCCTTTTCTCCCCTTTTCCCCCCATCTCTCTCTTTTTTGAGCTTTTTTTTTCCTTTTCATTTCAGTCTCCTTGTACGTAACAATTTAAATATTCCCAAAGAAGTTTATAATAAAGTTTCTTTTATAAATATCAAGCAGAGCTTTAAAGCACTAGCTGTGATGCTCTGCTTGTGAAAGTAAATCTGTTGGGTAATTTATTGGCACTCAAACAACAATTCTGAGCGATACTCTGCCGCACAGGACACGGTAAAAAAAAAAAAAAAAAAGAAAAATATTTTGGCAATGTTCTATTAATAATTTTGGAATCCCGTCGAAAAATGCGTTCTGCGAGCCGAATGAGACGACATGCTTTGCATGCCCTGTCCCTCAACATGCAGGTAGCAGCATTGCTAAACAACATACAGCTGATCAGGTATGATTTCAGTACAGCGTACACCTTTGCTACCAGCTACGGTGGCTTGTTAAGTCCAAAGAGATGTATGTTTTCTGTAGTTGAGTCAGATTGGGGCCGGTTTGCATTCACACCATAATCGAACCGCCCCAGAATTTGTTTGGAGGTGGACCAACAGGACCTCAAAAAGTGGGTCTCGGCCCAGATGTTTGGTTTGCACCAGGATTTGCTTGAGTGTATTCACACCTGCACAAAAGGTCCGGATAAAGGGGGGAAAAGAACTATGGTCCATTTAAAGCAGACCAAAAATGGCAGGTGTGAATACACCCTGATTGTAGTTTAAAGTGTTTGGAGTCCTCAGACTTCATGAAGCGTTATACAAGTGCAGGCGGTTTACCATTTATTAGCATGGCATTTTATGAGTAATATAATTACTATCAAAACTTTTGGAAAATTATAAAATGGCAGCCTTTCAGAGTAGTAGTTCACATTAAGTCTGGATGTCAATATATACAGGTCCTTCTCAAAAAATTTGCATATTGTGATAAAGTTCATTATTTTCTATGATGTAATGATGAAAATTTAACATTCATATATTTTAGATTCATTGCACACTAACTGAAATATTTCAGGTCTTTTATTGTCTTAATACGGATGATTGTGGCATACAGCTCATGAAAACCCAAAATTCCTATCTCACAAAATTAGCATATTTCATCAGACCAATAAAAGAAAAGTGTTTTTAATACAAAAAACGTCAACCTTCAAATAATCATGTACAGTTATGCACTCAATACTTGGTCGGGAATCCTTTTGCAGAAATGACTGCTTCAATGCGGCGTGGCATGGAGGCAATCAGCCTGTGGCACTGCTGAGGTCTTATGGAGGCCCAGGATGCTTCGATAGCGGCCTTTAGCTCATCCAGAGTGTTGGGTCTTGAGTCTCTCAATGTTCTCTTCACAATATCCCACAGATTCTCTATGGGGTTCAGGTCAGGAGAGTTGGCAGGCCAATTGAGCACAGTGATACCATGGTCAGTAAACCATTTACCAGTGGTTTTGGCACTGTGAGCAGGTGCCAGGTCGTGCTGAAAAATGAAATCTTCATCTCCATAAAGCTTTTCAGCAGATGGAAGCATGAAGTTCTCCAAAATCTCCTGATAGCTAGCTGCATTGACCCTGCCCTTGATAAAACACAGTGGACCAACACCAGCAGCTGACACGGCACCCCAGACCATCACTGACTGTGGGTACTTGACACTGGACTTCTGGCATTTTGGCATTTCCTTCTCCCCAGTCTTCCTCCAGACTCTGGCACCTTGATTTCCGAATGACATGCAGAATTTGCTTTCATCCGAAAAAAGTACTTTGGACCACTGAGCAACAGTCCAGTGCTGCTTCTCTGTAGCCCAGGTCAGGCACTTCTGCCGCTGTTTCTGGTTCAAAAGTGGCTTTACCTGGGGAATGCGGCACTTGTAGCCCATTTCCTGCACACGCCTTTGCACGGTGGCTCTGGATGTTTCTACTCCAGACTCAGTCCACTGCTTCCACAGGTCCCCCAAGGTCTGGAATCGGCCCTTCTCCACAATCTTCCTCAGGGTCCGGTCACCTCTGGTTGTGCAGTGTTTTCTGCCACACTTTTTCCTTCCCACAGACTTCCCACTGAGGTGCCTTGATACAGCACTCTGGGAACAGCCTATTCGTTCAGAAATTTCTTTCTGTGTCTTACCCTCTTGCTTGAGGGTGTCAATACTGGCCTTCTGGACAGCAGTCAGGTCGGCAGTCTTACCCATGATTGGGGTTTGAGTGATGAACCAGGCTGGGAGTTTTAAAGGCCTCAGGAATCTTTTGCAGGTGTTTAGAGTTAACTCGTTGATTCAGATGATTAGGTTCATAGCTCGTTTAGAGACCCTTTTAATGATATGCTAATTTTGTGAGATAGGAATTTTGGGTTTTCATGAGCTGTATGCCAAAATCATCCGTATTAAGACAATAAAAGACCTAAAATATTTCAGTTAGTGTGCAATGAATCTAAAATATATGAATGTTAAATTTTCATCATGACATTATGGAAAATAATGCACTTTATCACAATATGCTAATATTTTGAGAAGGACCTGTATGTGTGCAATGAATCTAAAATATATGAATGTTAAATTTTTATCATTACATTATGGAAAATAATGAACTTTATCACAATATGCTAATATTTTGAGAAGGACCTGTATTTCTTTTGGTTCAAATTAGAGTGGTAATTCCACATTTTTAAAATGTGATTCTGAGGGAACAGAATGAGCTGTTCAAGTCGGAGTAGACATCTTTCTTGATGGCTTCACTTTGGACTCAATGAATGAACCACAATCTAGAGAGCCTCAGAAAGAGAGACTCATAGAGGTTATTTGGATGCATAAACATTTCATTGATGTTCCATTTATATTAGAAGGTTGTTTACACTGAAGTCATCATTATTTACTTTGAAGACCATGTTGGTTCACTGTTTCTTAGACATGGACTTCCATGTTAAATGTGCCACAAAATGCAAAGTTTTTTGGTGTACCCAACCAGAGTAACAATCTGATAGCAATCTGCTTTAATAGTTCCAATTTTTCTTTTCACTGCATTATTTTCCTGTTACATAGATCAAGTTTATAAGGTAAATAGCCAAACATTTCTATGAAAGTTCCCATCGATGGAAATGTGATGGCAGTTTAAAGATATTCAAACAGGTAGAAATCCAGTTCTCCCCGCTGCTCGGACTAGCCTCTATGTGTGCGGTCTCAGCTTCATTTATTCAGTCTGTGACAGCATTCAGTGCTAAATGTACTAAAGTAATATTGTCAATTACTGGTTTGAAACTCCCCCAAAAAGATGTGGTTGGCTGATAAGGTCAAGTGCCTTGCAAAAGTATACATATCCTTTCACGTTTTCCACATTGTCACTTTATAACTTTAAACATGTATTTATTCAATTCAATTTAAATCAGTTTTATTCATAAAGCAGCAATTTACAACACGTCATCTCTTTATTTTAGTTGGTTTTTATTTGAAAGATTGACAACAAAGTAGAGAATAAATGTGAAGTTGAAGAAAAATGCTGAATAGTTTTAAAAATTCTTTAGAAACCAAAAGCTTTAAAGTGTGGCATGCATTCATTTTGCCACACTTTTGCCGTATTCAGCAAAATCTGGTCTTTAAGGAAAAGTTGCATAGAAAAAAATATTGTTCTGTCTTGTTTGCAGTTTGCTATAAGTCATGTAGGAGGATATGTGGAAGAACGTGCTCTGGTCAGGTGAGACAAAAGTTGAACTTTTTGCCGTTGAGGAAACCCAACCCTGCACATCCCCCAGTAAATGACATCCCCTGGTGAAACACGATGGTGGCAGCATTATGCAATGGGAATGTTTTCTTTTTTCTTTTTTAGAAAGACAGAGAAGCTGATCAGAGTTGATGAGAATATGACTGCATAACACACTTTTCAGATTTTTATTTGCAAAAACATTTCCCTTTCCATTTAAGAATTATGCATTATTTTCATTTGGAATATGACTTAAAATTCTAATGTATTAATTAAAGTTTGTGGTTTTAATGTAACAAAATGTAATTTAATATAAAGATATGAATATGTTTACAATACACTTTAGGTTAGTTTTTGCTAAATAAATAAAAACACTGTTTAACTGTTCCCCAATTTAAACAGTGGATCTTTAATTTTGTCTTTTTGACCTAAAATTAACAAGGCTAAGCAAATAGAACTTCAAAATGCATATGATTGATACCTCAAAATGCAGGTAAACTAAAGTACAAAGTGATGCCTGCATCTAACTTCCCAACAGTACGTAATGTGCCCCTGCAGGTCTTGAAACATTGCATCCAAAGTTCCCTCTACTATCTCAAAGGTAAGTTTAATGTCTTAATGTTTTGCCATAAAAGCAAATGGCAGAAAACCTATTTGGACCTTTTTTTTAATAAGGTATATTCATTATTAACACTGAAACACCCACATGTGACTAACACACACGCAGAAAGTCCACACACACGTTGCTCCCTTCGCCAGCACATCTCTCTAATCAGACAGAGATGTATCCCTATCGATCCCTGAGGTTGCGCAGCTGAAAACTGCTGCGTGTAGCACCTGGCAGCCCTGACCACTGGCCCAGTGAGCCACCCACCTCCCATCTCCCCGAACACACAGGGTAAAACCTTTCATTAGTGTCTCCTCCGCTTCACGCTTGACGACAAAATACTGCCTTTATGGAGATCAATAACCTCACCAGGCTGCAAGGAAAGACCGTGGAGATAAAAAATGCTGCGTCCTGAAAATCAATAGCAGATTTTTGGTTTTTTTACTCTGGAGCCCTCCACGAATGAATTAATGGCCTTGTAGACATTAAAACAATTGATGGCACCCGGCATGACAACAGCAGCATTTCTGTAATTCCTGAAGATGTTTCTATTAATCCAAACGTGATGATAAGTGGGCAGGACAGGGGCAAGTGAAGCCTTTAGAGATTACAAAGCTGGCGGTGGGGTAACTCTGGTGAATAGGTCACACCAAATCAGTACTAATAGAGATGTCGCCAACCCACCCAAAACACAGCAGCTTAATCCGATTATTAGCCCTGTGATGCACTGCGATGGAGGCAAATTCTCAGAGGGTGCGGGCCTACTGTTGGTGTTCATTTACTAGCAAGGAAGGTGTTTGTGGGTGGATTTCATCAGCTATCAAGAAGCTGCTCGAAATTCCTTCAGCACAGTCCCTGTTATTCTCAGGGTAATTTAACCGACCAACTGGAGGAATAAAAACAAACTGTGCTGGAACATAGCAGGTAATGATTGGAACTGATCTCACTCAGCTGCACGCTACAGACCAGTTTTGTCTGCAACGATAGGCTTTAAGGCACACAACTTCGTGGTAACAATCTACGCTGCTATTCTGAAGTCAGCAAACGTTTCAACTCTTTTTCATACTGTTTGTCCTGAATATATGAATAAATATTGTACATTTTTAAAAAGTGCAGCACTCATTCTTATGCAGGTTCACATTATGTCAAGATGACAAGATTTGTTTTTTGTCTGGTGTTTTCCCAACACGCCATCACCTTTAACCTTTCTGTGAAAAAGAAAAAAAAAAAACATACACAAAAAAAATGAGTTTTCCTCAACGGTTTATCGACTTGCATCACCAGGAAAAGATACAGGAGCTACAGCTGGGTTTCCTGATGAGCAGATGTAGTAACATGTATGCACAGAAGAAGAGGTGAGCCATTAAGGTTACCAAGGTCCTGCCTGCGTCTGGTTATCAAATAAGATATGGCTGTAGGGCTTACAGCCTTGGCCCAGCCACAGTGTAGCGACTGATGGAGGATGGGACCGGCGGGAATATAAATTTACTAACTGCAGACAAGCCATCCAGATAGATGGGCTTGCACCAATCAAACCCATCCATTTGTGAGACAGACGCTTCAGAGGTGGAACCGAGACAGCAAAGTGAGTCCACACTGTATCGTTTCTACTGTCTGCCTTACACCTGTACTTTTAGATATGAGCAGAGGTTCACCTTCTACTAGGATTACAACCTTAAAGTTACAACCACAGCTACAATGTAGTGGTTTAGATCAAAGCTTATTCATCTGTTAGAATGGCCCACTAAAGGTTCAGACCTATATCCTACTGAAAATCTGTGGTAAAACTTGAAATTTGTTGTTTACAGATGCTCTCTGTCCGATCTGACTGAGCTTGAATTATTTTGCAAAGAAGAATGATAGGAAATGTCAGTGTCTAGATGTGGAAAGCTGTCAAGGTAAGAAACAGCAAACGGTAACAATAATTTTGCATGTCATCAAGTCATTCTCTTCCTTTGGTTTGTCCTTTAATTACTATTTCCAAAGCATAATAACATTCTAATAAATATCATTTTGAACTATTTGCATATGGTTTTTAATTCATCCATTCATTTAATGTTTGCAGCTAAGATCCAGGATCACTTGGGAATTAATATTATACTGGAAAATATGAATCACCCATCCTAACAATATTGGTGGGTCCCTTACATGACCAATAAAAACACATGAGCATTTCATTCCTGATCTGACACCAATCCTAACATAGCTGTGCCCAAAAACACCTGTTCAGTATGTGCAGAGCTCCTGTAGTTCATGTCGGCTGTAAAAATTTTACAACATGGGTGTTTTATTGCACCAGCTGTGTGAAATTTCTCTCCATCCTCTCCCTAGAAACATAATTTCTGTTTTTGTTTGCTTTCCTTGATGTTTCTACCACTTTTTCCATTGGACAGGTGAGTTTGCAGCACTGGGGGTTAGGGGGTTAAAGCTATCCCTGTGCCAATAATGAGACCTTGTGTTCCCCAATAGATTCCTTCAGCCCGATCCAGGGGCTTGACTGTAGCAGTCCTCTCTCAATTTCAAAACCTCCCCCTCTCTCTCCAGAGTCATGCTAGTGCCATTACTGGATCCCCTCCCTTCCCCCATGGCGATGGGTGATGCAGACCGAAAGAGGGGCTTAACCTGGACGTGGAATGAATACATCATGCCAGTGTGACAGATTACAGTGGTAATAGACACCCTGGCCAAATCCTGACAAGGATTACAATCATATTTTCAAATGGCTCAGGGTTGGTTGAAGGTTGCCTGGCCTGCACCATGTCAACAAAGCAGACAGGGACCTGAAATTACTAACACAAACCTAACACACTTTCTAATGTCTTCTGTGTAAAGGACCAATAATTAATCAAGCAAATACACTTGTTTCTGAGTTTTAATGCAGCCTTTTAAAAAATTTGTGAAATTTTGAAAAAGATGACGCATTTTGTGCAATAATATCACAAATTTTCTTTTTTCTTTTTACACTTAAAGGCTTTTGCACACAATAAGCATGTAAATCAGAATTTGCGCGTCATCCTAATAATCAAACTACATGTAAAGAAAAATCGGCTCCTTCTCCTGGCTCTATAGCCAGCAAATACTATCTCTCTGCACTAATGCAGTTTATACATAATTAAAGGAGACAATATTTATGCATTTATAGGGACTGAATGAGGAGGAGGTGGTGAGCGAAGGCATAGCCACCACCTTGCGATTGAAACCAGACGTTTTTTGTTTAGGAATCAAAATGAACAAAATACGTGTTTCTTTTTTCCTTCTGATAATATATATGTGTGTGCCCTGTATATATTTGTATCACTTCATTGTTCCTTACAATTAGAAGTGGTGCATTAAAAATCTTCCCATGGGTTTTTATCATAGAAACACCATTCTGAACTGATTCTTCCACAATATACCGTAGTCAAATCTTCTTTCTAAGGTTTTAAGGAGTACCTCATCAGATAACAACCTAGAGATCTATGTTAATTAAAATAAAAACTTTAATAAGGGAAATATTTTTCTGTCTCTTTAATGACTTTGTGCACCTGCTGTGTTTTTGGCTAAGGCAAGTACAGCTCTGAACTGAGCAAAATCAGCAGCAACTTTTTCACATCTGACAAATGTGATTGGTGTTTGCATTTACTGTATTTAGTGAAATCTGTGCTGTGAATCTGTGAATTCATTTTATAATTCAGTTTATAAAAGTTTATAATTCAGTTTAGAAAAACTGAAATCTGGTGCCTAAAACAAAAGTTGCCTCCCACCGGCACTAAACCTGTGATACTAAAGAGTTGCATACAAATCAAATATAGTCAGAAAGCAAAAATGAAAATTGGGAAATTTTGAAAATAGTGGCACTGAGAATAAATATTTTACTGGAAAAAAAGTTTTTTGGGCTTTCAGAACCAGATGCTTGATTAAATCTGGCCTACATCTGACTTAGAAGACTGAACAAATTCAGACCACTGGTAAAAAGTCTAGAGTTTAGGCTAACAGTGTGCCAGCGTTTCATGTATATTTTTATGTAATTTACTACTCTTTTGTGTCACTCTGGAGAGGTCACCAGTTTATGCAGTTGAGACGTTACAGCATAACTGTTCCTGAATGTAACGTCGAGTCATTAGTTAAGCTAATATGAATGTTTTGGGCAATGAAAGAGTAACTGGAGCACCCTGAGAAAACCCATGACTGCACAACAACAATAAACCCTTTCAAAACAGTTAAAATAATTCTATGTCAAAACCCTGAAAGCTTCACATAGCCACAAACTACCACCCAAAAGTTTTAAAAGCTTAAATGTGTTTCCTGTAGAACCACTGGGGGATATTAAACAAACATCCAATGTATAGATCTGCACCATTTGGCCACCTCAAGCACCACAGTGTCCAGTCAACTAAGCGGAGGTTATGAGGCGAGACAATGTAAAAACGTCACCGTGTGGAGGTTCTCGTCATTACTGGCATCGACTTAGAGGGTTCATGAGCCTTAAAACAATAGCAGGGGAAGTCTGTAGCTTGTGGCCTCTGCACATTCAGAGGATATAAAAACTATTTTATATTCCATTATCTTTTATTTGGCGATGGAGGCCCCATTGAGCACTGCTGTGATATGCTTTGGAAGATGATGTCCCCTGCTTAGGTAATGGTATATTTGTAAGTGTAAGTGCTGCTATCATGGACTGTTTGATGGCTGAGAGTATGCCTTTAGAAAAGGTGGTTATCTTGGCAGGTAAGTGATCTGCTATTGTACAGTGGCACAGCTCTGTGAAGCAATGATTCATTCTTTCAACAATGTGTCTATAATTTACTTTTTATTACATCCATGCCAGATGACAATTTAATTTATATCATATTATGTTATATACAGACTTTAGTCCAAAGATTAAATAAAACCAAATAGGGGCACTTTTTTCCATCTATTTTGACCTAGTTGCAGATTTTATGGGTTATTAATTATGCTTGTTGTGTAATATAATTATCTACACATAAACTTTGCTTCCAGCGTTTTTTTTCTAAATCAACTGTCAATACTTTAAACTCCGCACTGCTGCTCAAAACAACTTAGAACTGGATGACGGTTATTTTCCACTGTTTTAAACTGTCATCCATCTTTTATTAAGATGACATTTCAGAGGTGAGCTAATACACTAGGGCACAATCGATCTTACAGCTGCAGCAGAGCAACATCTCTCAGCCAAACTGTCCAGTCAGATAAACTGAAGTCTTTGAATGTCTTCACAGTACATTAGGACTATACACGCTTCGCTTGATGGCATAACCACATAAAATCTTTAAGTTGTGATAGTTCTCCAACATTATACCACCACTTCTATCATCGGCACTCTTTTCTTTCACCACATCCTAATCTGCTGCTATTGTAACAGTATAATTAAGTTAGACACTCTTCCCTTACATGACACAGAGATTAGTATCACCTTGACTAACCATAAAGCCTGATCTCATTATGTTGATGCTGCCATAGTTTCATCTCAGTCGACGCAAACACCTAGCGCTAAAGTCTACCTAAAAGTAATCGCAGATTCTTTGCTTTGTTTATGGTCCAAGGAAAAAACAGTGGGAAACACAGAAAAATAATCAAACAGCAAACAGCAGTGGAAGCAAATCACTGCATCAGACTGACAGATATGTAGAAAAAACAAGACTTGTGCTTTTTTTTTGATCATCGATATCAATGACTTAGATCTTCTGTTGGTTTTCAAAAAGGAGCTGAATGTTTGGAATAATTGTGGGGGGAAGCACTTGTTTCTGTCGACTTAAATGTAGTGTAGCTGTGTACCATTCTCTGCCAAACTACTTACTGTAGGTGATTTTTTGACCTTTGACACCTAATTGTTTTTTGAACATAAGGTATTTATAAAAACTTCATTTTTGTTTTGTTCACTTATAACAGCATTGTTTTGTAATTTCTGTGAAGGTTTTTCTATTGCAGTATTAGCAGTATTTTAGCTAATTACTAAGTAACTGTATTAGCTAATTAGCAAGATATGAATCAAAACATTTTGACATTTTATGTGGCTGGCTAAGGTGCAAGCAATGGTTCAAATACCAACATGTATGTGAATTAAAACTGTATAAAGTAGTTACTAGTAGCTGCAAGGCCAGATCTGTTGGCTGCTTACAATAAGTAGATTTGTTTTGTTAAGCTAAAACAAAGAATGTTGCTGATCAACTGCTTTGCTCTGTTTGTTTTCACCTCCAAATACGCTGCTTCAAGGTGCAAGTTCCCAATTACTATTGTGATCAATAAGTTAACTTTTTCTTTATATGTCTTGTTGTAAATATATGCATGGAATGTGGTGTGCTTGAGACGGACACTGATCAGCAAAGTCATTAGCCTTGCACCAGTTAGAGTTAACGTCCAGACAAGTACTTAACGTTTTCTGCTAATATTCCAGCCTTCGGATAACAGGATGGATTATTAACATCTGCAATTACAGATGCATTATAAAAGCCCACAAGTGGCAGTCTGCTGTGTTTTGGTTTTTGACTCTCTCTATAGCAATCTTTCTGTTTGGACATGCTAGTGGTGCTGGTTGCTCACATCAATTGGTCTGTTTCTATATCTGTATCCTGATGCTATCGAAAATAACTTATTTCAGACTCAATGCAGTAATGAAAGTAAGGAGGATTCCCACTGCTAATAGGCAAAACAATAGTTTGTTACAATGGAGACTGAAAATAGACATCCTTGGTGACCAAGGGATTACACTGATTTCTCAACTTTTGTTTGGATGTCAGGAAATGTGACAGGTGTGCTCCACATCAAATGTTTTTTTGATCTCTTACACCTGGAGGAAGACCCTGCTTTATTTATATCCCCAGACAATAAAAATGCAATTTTGTTTCATTAATATGGTATATATAATATGATAATTAATTAATTACCTGTCACTTGTTTGATATTTAATTGAAATTTTCTCAATGAGAGTTATAGCCTTCATCCTTTGATAAACAGCCCTTCACATCAATTGCTAGATCAAAATAGCTGAATCCCTGTTTTTTATTTTCTTACATTTGCATCCAGTCTTTCAGTGTCCTGCACTGGTCTTAAATTTTATAGTAACTCTAGGCATATTCCTAAAAGCAGCTTATTTTATTTGAGGCATTTTTACAGCACCCAGGAACTGACATGGGGAAAACAAAAATATATATATTAAATATAAAAAAATATATTGCGTCTTCCCGTGAAATACAAACTTTTGCCCATGAATTAATTATTCGTGTATGTATAGAGTGCATCTTACTTCGTTCAGTACTTCGAATCAGTACTTTGTTACCACTCAGTAGGCATCTTATTTTTGGCGGCTACTTCATATCCTATTTCAATGTTTATATATTCCTTGCGATGCCGGGCTTGTAGCTCATCCCCAACATAAAATAAAACTCGATCAGACTATCCCTGTCCATCCTGTTGTTTTGTCCCTCCGTATGTTTAGAAAGTGCGCTGTATATTACAATTATGTTTTAGTATTTCGTGCGCATGTTATACCTATTTTGTGGTCAGAAATAAGTACTTTGTGGGAACGAAGTAGTATTTCATGGGCACATATATATTTCGCAGCCACACATTAATATTTTGTGGGCACAAATTGGTATTTTGTGGGAACAAATTAGTATTTAGTGGGAAAGAAATAGTATTTTGTGCTCACGCTATATATTTTTTTCCTCCCATGTCAGTTCCCGGGGGCTGTACATTGTATTTAACAATATAAAATTTAAATTCTATTGAAAGGTTCTTTCGCTTAATTTCAGTTTTTTTCAATTGTGTATTTTTAACGTAATTTATGTGAAATGTATAAAATAGACTTAAAACAACTCAAAATCTCACTGGCAACTGAGATCCTTTTTGGTCTTCAATGGTAGAAATTCCTTAGTTTGAAGAATAACCGATTAGGAACATCAACATAACAGCATCCTTTGAAAGAAATGATCTAGCTGATCATTCCAGTAACAACACACCCTGGAGAAATGAACAGGATTGATAATATGGAATGTTACCTCTGACTGTTTTATTGTTGTGCTGGTAAACAAGATATAAATCTTTGTCTGTCCAACCTTCTGTCAGTTTTGAACCTTTACCTGCTATGTGTTTTTTATACCACCATTGCTAAAAACACTGTCAGTCATTCATCCATCGGTTTAGCTTAGACTAGCAAGAAGATCAGTGCATTCAGTTTGTTGAGATCACATTAAGACCTTTTCAGTCCTTCATTGAATGAGGAATCTTAATGCCAAATGTATCACTAATACTTAGTAAAGAAACCTTATATTTTCTTTTAACCCCATAGCCTCCATTTTCCACCAATAAGTGGAGTGCTTTACAGCTCCATATTTTCCACCAGTAACTATGCGTTCGTGTAGACCATGAACTGTTTTACAGTATCTGCTGATCAACCATTTACACATATTGTTGAAGGAGACCAAAATAAGGACAGATGTCTGACATAATGTGTCACAGAGAGAAAATTTCCTTAGCTACTTTTAAAATAGGACTATGGGAAAATGACCTTCAAATAAGAAAGGCATAGACAGTGACATAAACAAATTGCTAAAAAAATACTTTTCAACTGACCTTGCCCTTATCTACAATCAGGAAAAAAATTAAACAGGTAAAACAACAGAAACTGACAAATAAGGCTGAAGAAGGACAGTAAAGGAGGAAAATAGGAAACACAATGTGTGGCAGAAAACTAACACTGCATATTTAATTGAACACGCCATCTCCACAGTGAAATGTGGTGGTGGCTGGATCATGCTGTTGGTATGCTTTTCTTCCATGGGTACAGAGAAGCTGGTCAGACGCAATGGGGAAATGGATGGAACCAAAACATGGTGATCCTGCAGCAAAATCTGAAAGAGGCTGCAAAAAATCAAAATCAAACTTGTATAAAGTGTTAAATCTAAATATGCTGCTTATATTTTGAAAAGACAAGCTTTTATTTTGAAGATGACATCTAGTGATTTCTCCATAAGCACCCTTATAGTCTTCCAGCAGTGCACCAAAATAAGCCAGCTCTGGACCGATAAATGGATGCAAGCTACTTTAAATTGTCCACTTATGATAAACAAAAGCAAGACTGACACATAATATTGAGTTTTTAATGAAACGTGGACCCAAGTAGATATTTACACAAATTAATCTGTAAAAAACAGAGTCAGACAGGAATTATAACTTGAATTTAGTGATCATGGTAAATATCCAATAAAATACAAGCCTTCACTAACCATTCACAACAGTTCATTTTTAAAAATCATTTTTTAGAGTAAACACATATAAAGTTTTTGATGTTTGTGGACTCTCTCCATCTAAGAAGAATGTGCAAAAAATGGTAGACACATACCAGAACACACCTGCACCTGTATTTGCATTGAAAACTATCACTTTATATTTATGCATTACTTTGTGTAAAATGTGAAAATGTTAAGGGGATGTGCATACTGGACAGAGGACCTTTGGGTTGCCTCCTGTAAGTACCTGTTCTGCTAAAGCTCTAAGGATAAAAGTGGATGAAGGGGAAACATGAGGGGAAAGATCGGTACACTGTAGTTTGTAGACTGATACTAATGACCTCTCTGACATTGAGGCCAATGGTGAGAAATATTGCCTTTTTTTTCTTGGAGAGTTGCAACAGCTTTCACATGTTTTTAAATTTATAACAACTGAGAACATGATATTTCCTTAAACTAGCATGTTGATGTGGGAACTGATTAAAAAAACAAAACATCAGGGGCCAATGCCATTATCCCAAACCAGCTGCTACTGGAGAATAAAGAGAGCAGCATGCTGTCCAATGCGATTTTTGCCCAGGAAAGTCTCAATGTCACATGAGTGGACCTAAATTTCACTCCTGCAGTGAAGCCCTTTCAATCAAGCTCCTGTCATCAAGCTTTGGCCCTCATTAGTTTCTCTAGAGACTGCCATGAGAACATCAGGATCCTGCTCCTGCTAATAAGCGCTTCTGTGCCTTGGTCAGCAGCAGTCAGACTGGGTTTAAATTTAGAAGCTAATTATTGTCTCAGACAGGGGCTGAGAATGGTTGAGTTATAAAAAACAAATAAAAAAAGATGCCATCTGTCACATTTAAAATTCTGTTTTTGTTATCCATTTTCTTTTCTCCTATATGAGGTTTTTAAATTTTTTTTCCCAAACGTTTTCAAAGGATGATTAAAATCATCCTTTGAAAATGCGTGGCAAACCTCAGCATTCCCAGTCGGGATTTTTATGGGAGCAGAACACAGTTGGGATGCAGAACCATCCTTCTCTGTTCGGCCGCTGAAGATCAATTTAGTCATTCTATGGGGAGGCTTTCTTCTTCTTTTCTCCCTATATCTTTGTCTCCAACCCTTTTCTCATTTTTTCCTTAGCCCTGAATCTGATAAAATGATTGGCAGATGACTCCTGGGAAAAAGAGACTAGGCGTTTTCCTCCCTTGCAGCTCGCAGGATCACAACACTAAAACACATAGACAAGCAAAGTGGCTGCACATACACACAAGTTCTTTATAAAGGCAAGTCACATAGAATACTGAGGGAAAAAGGAGCACACAGAAGGACCCACATGGACACCTTCCTTTCTTTGACAGCTGTGTACATTTACAAAAGACTGAAGATGCTCTTAAACTTGTTCTAAAACTTGACTTTTTGGGCATCTTCATTTCAAATGTAATGTGAAAGAAGCAGTATTTTGACAAGATGAGATTTGAAGCTGCATTAAAATATCAATGAACACACAAAAGTCTTAAGGCTTGACTGTTGGGGCCCAAACCAGGGTTATGTTTGGGTGATGGTCTGTCCTACCACTCTTTGAGGTCAAGAATTTGTTGGTTGAATTTGTTTGTCTTTTATAGCAGTTCAAACTGTTCCCCGCACAAGTTCATAGATTTTGGCTCTACACCCTAACTGGGATCTGTGTCATCCAGTAGACAATCTCCTTAGCATAACTCAATTGGTCTCCAACACCCGTTGGTCAGTAATCTTGGCATGGAAGTCGTCTTCTTCATCCAGAAAAAAAGAGTACAGTGTAGCAGAGTGAAGTCATAACTGTGTAAGGATTATGATTATTGATTAATTAATATTTATCAAAAATTATAATAAAAAATCATAATTTAGAGAAAAAAAAATCTTAATAATTACAATTATTTAATTACCATTAATAATTGATAATTATTAACCAAAACCATGTTGGTTTACTGTTTATTCAACTGCTTTACCGAAGGTGGGGGAATTTTACTTTATTTTTATAGATAAATCACTCTTGCATGAAATAAACACAAACACTTCTCTTATATATATATATATATATATATATATATACATATATATATATATATATATATATATATATACATATATAGTCAGTACTCTGGCTTCCTCCCACAGTCCAAAGACATGCCTGTTAGGTTAATTGGTCACTCTAAATTCCCCTTAGGTGTATGAATGAGTGTGTGCCTGGTTGTTTGTGTGTTGCCCTGTGATGGACTGGCGACCTGTCCAGGGTGTACCCCGCCTCTTGCCCATAGACTGCTGGAGATAGGCACCAGCTCTCCCGCAACCCACTATGGAATAAGCGGTAGAAAATGACTGACTGACTGACTGACTATATATATATATATACAAATATATATATATGTGAAAATTAATTGAAACCATATAGCCCTGATATAATTACTACTCTGGTCCAAACTTTCACCTAACTAACAAGCACTATTGTACTCAAAGGGGATGAGAATGACTACCTAACAATAATAATAAAATAAAATATATGCACATTGTCTATAGAGATCAAACCAGCAGTTTCTTTGTACAGAATGTGCAATTTGGGTTAACTTAGAAGGAGAAGCCTTCCTGGTGTGCTGATGTCTCCATTTTCGGCGATCAGCTGGTAGACGGTGGGCTGCGCCCTTAGCCACTAGCAGCTGATTGCCCCAATTCTAGAACAAAGGTTCATAAAACTCTGAGGCGAGAACTCAGTGGAAAAACTTCAGTAATAAAACTGGGACAAAGGAGTGGTCAGGCGAAACCCAGCTGCTTTGAATGGAAAACTTTTATAATTCCAACTTTTAACTTCTGGCTGATTTGGGATCAGCCGGATAAAACACACTCTGCACGATTCAACACACTTGCACAGCAAATCAAACACTCAGCATTATACACTTCCAGCAGTACTGCATGCAACAAGTTAATACATGGATTAACTACTGGTGATTCTAAATCATCTTAACTATGCCTCATCCTGCCCAGACCTCTAAATACACCTATCCAATTTAATAAAAAGAACAAAATTACTTTGATTTCTTCTCTTCTCCATTTGAGAATGGGTCACAGGTCTGAAAAAGAAAAACGGGGGGGACAACCAGAGTGACACACGTCCATGATCAACTCAACAACGGTAAACTTCTCATCCGTCCAAACAGGGAAAATATGAAGAACCATTGCAGTCGACTGAATCAACAAAGGGTCTCCTTGGAAATAAATGCGCTGTGGGTTTTCACCTGGACAGGAGAGTCAACGGAGTCTTCCATCGGTATATGAATCTTCTGACCTTCTTGTATCAGACAATTCCAGCTGGGCTGCGCATGTCGAACTGCGCAGCCCAGCTGGTCTATTCCCCCAAAATGGATGACCCCAACAACTGCTACATGACTATGCCGACTGTGGCCAATAGGCTCAAAGGTGAAGCAAAAAATGCTACATGCTATTCAGGTCAGAACTTCCTCCATCCAAAGTGCTATTGACTGATGAAACATCAAACAAATAAATGCACTTCCAAAATGACACAATATTTTAACATAAATTAGTTATTTTAATTGCCTTCTGAGGTGGGCAACGAGTTGTGTGTTGGCTTAAATCAGACTGCCTGACCTTTCATTTGTGACCTTCAGTTTAAGTGCACTTGGGTTATGCAGCAGGACAATGATCTGAAGTACATGAGCAAGTCCACCTCTGAATAATAGAGAAAAACAAGATTTTTGAGTGGTCTCAAACCAAGGAGTGGACTCAGAATCAGATGATGTGACATGACTCTAAACAGGTTGTTTATGCTCAAAAATGCTCAAATGTGGCTGAATTAAAACAATTCTGCAAACCAATATTCATTCACATATTCTTGATGGCAATTCTTGCCATCAACAGTAAGGCAATCATTTAGTTGGGTTCAGTCTCCAAACTTTTGGAAATTTTACTTTTTGAAAATTTCATTTGAACTCAGCAATCCAAGAAAATTGGTTAATCACAAATAATTCATAATTTAACATAGGGGTAAATACCTTTCTAAAGCAATTTCAAGTGACCTGCAAAAACTGGCTTCTGTAGGTGCTTACATTCTGTAGGTGTGCTTCAGAATGTGGTTCACAGCTACAGAAAATATTCATAAACTGTCACAGATAAGGTCAGCTAGAAAACAAATCAAATGCTGAGTAATACAATTTTGCTTTCTCATACATCATTATAATGACACAAATCACACTACCTGCATAAGTGGATACACTTCATACATCAGTTTTCTGAAAAGTTGTCATTCACTTCCCTTCATCACCATGCTTTAAAAAGTTATGAAACAACTATAGGAAGAAATCCAATATCAAGCAGCCAGAAACTGTGAAACACAAGTGGATCCACTTGATTCCACGACAATAACTTTAAGCATCTGCCACCATTGTAATCATAACTCTGAGAGGGAGTCAAGGGTGCTCTGCCAGCTGAGCTCCTGATGAGCCACCATTAGGAAAAAATGAGATAGAAACTGTAGAGGGTGAAGGAGTTAGAAACAGAAAGGATACAGAAAAAAGAAAAAAATGAAATCAAAAACTTTAACGGGGCCAGAGGGAATTGCTACACTAATCAACTCCACTCTACTGAAATTAGGGATAAATGAAGCTCTCTAGCAGTGATTAATTAAACCAAGACATTCAAACTAATGAGACCACACAGAGCAATGTGTATACAGACATTTGAGGGTTCGTGCTGCAGGGCAGCCTGTGCAAATTTCTGAACAAGCATGTTTAAAGATGCTTTGGTTGATTTTCAGACCTCTGCACAGAAGTGCTCATGTGCTCCAAGACAGTGAAGTGCAACACCAGTGTGTTTTAATGTAAAATTTCATATAAATGCAAATATTTAATACCCATATCTTGCTGGCTAGGGAACAACGACTCCCCGCAGGAAGTAACAAAGCAGCAGGTGATTATGTGCCTATGAAAGGAGTTTAACTGTTTGCTGGGGGTGGGGGGGTGAAAAGAAGTAGACTTTAATTTACTTTTATGTGAATGCTCAACATGCTTTTCACATCTCTGTGCATCTGCTTTTGGGATCTTGCAAACAAATGTGGTAGCATTCATTTTCTTTTTAAGTCAATTTGAGTAAATGAGCTCCCTCACAATGTTTTCCGCTAAAGTTGTTCTTTTACTTTGGTGGAGCTGTCAAATGGGAGGTTTGTAAAATGAAACAGGAAAACAAACAACCAAAAAATAGGGGGTCCACACAGTGATCTGTTTAAAAAACTGGTGGGCAGTTGGATGAAAGTACAAATTAAGGATGCACATTGATTTTCAAACATTCAAAAAGGCATTCCGATGCATGAATTTAACTAGTTTTTCAAAGATGCACTACAAATGGGCTTGTAGTAAAGCATCTTATGCTAGAAATACAGGTCCTTCTCAAAATATTAGCATATTGTGATAAAGTTCATTATTTTCCATAATGTCATGATGAAAATTTAACATTCATATATTTTAGATTCATTGCACACTAACTGAAATATTTCAGGTCTTTTATTGTCTTAATACGGATGATTGTGGCATACAGCTCATGAAAACCCAAAATTCCTATCTCACAAAATTAGCATATTTCATCTGACCAATAAAAGAAAAGTGTTTTTAATACAATAAACGTCAACTTTCAAATAATCATGTACAGTTATGCACTCAATACTTGGTCGGGAATCCTTTGGCAGAAATGACTGCTTCAATGCGGCGTGGCATGGAGGCAATCAGCCTGTGGCACTGCTGAGGTCTTATGGAGGCCCAGGATGCTTCGATAGCGGCCTTTAGCTCATCCAGAGTGTTGGGTCTTGAGCGTCTCAACGTTGTCTTATCAATATCCCACAGATTCTCTATGGGGTTCAGGTCAGGAGAGTTGACAGGCCAATTGAGCACAGTGATACGATGGTCAGTATACCATTTACCAGTGGTTTTGGCACTGTGAGCAGGTGCCAGGTCGTGCTGAAAAATGAAATCTTCATCTCCATAAAGCTTTTCAGCAGATGGAAGCATGAAGTGCTCCAAAATCTCCTGATAGCTAGCTGCATTGACCCTGCCCTTGATAAAATACAATGGACCAACACCAGCAGCTGACACGGCACCCCAGACCATCACTGACTGTGGGTACTTGACACTGGACTTCTGGCATTTTGGCATTTCCTTCTCCCCAGTCTTCCTCCAGACTCTGGTGCCTTGATTTCCGAATGACATGCAGAATTTGCTTTCATCCGAAAAAAGTACTTTGGACCACTGAGCAACAGTCCAGTGCTGCTTCTCTGTAGCCCAGGTCAGGCGCTTCTGCCGCTGTTTCTGGTTCAAAAGTGGCTTGACCTGGGGAATGCGGCACCTGTAGCCCATTTCCTGCACACACCTGTGCACGGTGGCTCTGGATGTTTCTACTCCAGACTTAGTCCACTGCTTCCGCAGGTCCCCCAAGGTCTGGAATCGGCCCTTCTCCACAATCTTCCTCAGGGTCCGGTCACCTCTTCTTGTTGTGCAGCGTTTTCTGCCACACTTTTTCCTTCCCATAGACTTCCCACTGAGGTGCCTTGATACAGCACTCTGGGAACAGCCTATTCGTTTAGAAATTTCTTTCTGTGTCTTACCCTCTTGCTTGAGGGTGTCAATAGTGGCCTTCTGGACAGCAGTCAGGTCGGCAGTCTTACCCATGATTGGGGTTTTGAGTGATGAACCAGGCTGGGAGTTTTAAAGGCCTCAGGAATCTTTTGCAGGTGTTTAGAGTTAACTCGTTGATTCAGATGATTAGGTTCATAGCTCGTTTAGAGACCCTTTTAATGATATGCTAATTTTGTGAGATAGGAATTTTGGGTTTTCATGAGCTGTATGCCAAAATCATCCGTATTAAGACAATAAAAGACCTGAAATATTTCAGTTAGTGTGCAATGAATCTAAAATATATGAATGTTAGATTTTCATCATTACATTATGAAAAATAATGAACTTTATCACAATATGCTAATATTTTGAGAAGGACCTGTATGTATGTTAAGGTTTGTATCAGATAACACTCCCAGTCTCACGTTCTCAAAAACATGCACACCCGACACAACTGACTAACTGATGTTCACGTGCCATATTTGATCAATTATTCTTGGTTAAACTTAATTTTATTTAATAAAACAAATTAACCAGCCGATGACTCTGTTAATCTCCTCCTTTATAATATAGAAGGAGGAACCAAGTAAAGACGAAACACCAAAGGTATACATGTGTAGACCCACAATCTCTACACCATAAAAGATATGGTTTGGAGATGTAGTTGTATGTTTTAGTGGCAAAACTTTGACCTAAATAAGCTATATTTACTTAAATTATTTAAAGGATTGTTTTTAAAATAAAAAAATCTCAGCTCTTTATATGATTATCATGATAAATTAAAGCTGCAGTAGGGATTTCTAAGAAAACCGTGGTCTTTGCCTGAAAATTTGAAGAAGCACACCTTACAGATTTGTCCCCTTTTGCTCTCCATTGTACTACAGCCTTCCCTCCACAGTTCATCCCACACAGCAGTCTCCTTCTGTTTATCTTTTATTTTCTGAGCTTGGGAAATTGGCAGTTTTCCTGTAACGTTAAGTTGTTTCTCTGCCATTAGCACAGTTGCAGCACGCCAGCAACCTTGAGCTTGAACCATGGTACGTGCTCTGCAGGGGAGGGGTGTGAGCAGCACGTACACAAGCATGATTGACACTGATAAAACATTCCTTCAGGCTATGATTGGTTGTTTCTGACTATTAGCGGTGTATTTCTTTTGGTTTTTTTTAACCGTGTCATGTCCGCCAGAGTAGCGTTCAGAATTGTTGTCTGAGTGCCAAGAAAAAGCCCAACAGATTTACTTTCAAAAGTGGAGCATTACAGCTAACACTTTAAAGCTCTGCTTGTTATTTATGAAATAAACTTTATTAGAAACTGCTTTGGGATTATTTCTGTTGTTATGGACATGAAGACAGAAATGAAAAGGAAGCAAATAAGAAGCATGAAAGAGAGAGAGAGGTGGGGATCTGAGCTATAGACATCCAAAGGCTCCCCAGAGCACAGGAGCCCTGGGAGAACCATTGCCTGGACTACTGCAACCCCCCCAGAGAAGAGCAGGGGAAAGTCCCAGGGGAACCACCCAGCAGTCACAGTGCAGAAGCTCCAGGGATCTGCAGTGACGAGCCCGCAGGCCCCAACGGCAGCCGTCTACACCTGAGCAGATCCAGCCATGGACCCAGAGACCCAAGACCCTGGGACATATCACTCCCCAAGCAGAGGCCCGACAGAGCCCAGGGGTCCAGGCCCCAGCAAGCAGCCACCGGGAGTGAGCCAGCACAAACCAAAGCACCCAGCCCCGGACACCGAGAACCACAAGTACACTAGCGGGCAGAGACACCAACCACCGGCAGGTAGTGTGGCAGGGAGGAAATAGGCCCCACATTTGATTGGGGGCCTAAACTGATCCAGGAGAGGAAGCAGCCCAAGACCCAACCTGACACCAAAAACTGACACATAAAGTCACAATCATACATTCCCACCCTCATGCGTACACATAAAAACCCTCACACTCACGCACCCAACTTAAAGACAAACAACAATGGAGGTCGTATACTCACTCACACTCCCCATACATACTCTACACTCCCAGGTCCAGGTGCCTATACCCCATAGGGGCAACCAACCCCTGGACCCAGGAGATGGTCCCCTTCCCTCCAGGGGTGGAGACAGGCAGACCGCCCCAGCTCTTGAACCAGGGCTGGGCTAGCCTGGACTGGTGCCTGAACCTGGGCTTGGCTATCCTGGGCTGATGCCTGAACCTGAGCGGCCCCGGCCCGGCACCTGACTCCCCGCCCCGAACCATTCCCCAACGACACCCATCCTCATCCGGAGAGGGGGCCATGTACAAAAGAGGGGTCTACATGGTCCAAAATACCCCGCCAACCAGAGCTGCCACAGGATGAAACAGGCTCAACCCCCAATGAATTCCGATCCTCACCCCACGCGTCCCCAACCCACAATGAACTCCAACATGAATTTCCCCATAGGGGCACCCACAAGCAGGACACAGATATCGAACACATGCCCCCGAACCCAAACGCCAGCGGTGTATTTCTGCAAATGGCAAAGGACCACCGGGAGGAGCCAGAGGAGCTTGCTTTTTTCACAGATTATCTGTCTCATATTCTACTGGCAGAACCTAGTGACAAATTTAACTAATAAAAAAATGAAAAAGAATATTTTTACAAAAGTTACCTACTGCTGCTTTAATGTTCAGGTCAATATTACCTTTCCTCAGATATGTTCAAAACTTCTGTGTACAGAGATATAATAGCAATGTAAGAAACAGTTTCTGAGCTAAATTAATTTGCATTGTACAAGTAAATGGCTAAAAGGTTATGAAATCTAGAACAAATTTGTTGAGATATTTAAGAAATATCAAGGGACAGGGTTTTTCCATGAGCATTTTAGCTTGAAATACCCTTGTACAGATTTACAACAATGATCACACATGTGGACATTCAACTTTCAGATAGTGCAGATTACATCTGACACATGTACTTCAAAACAATCTTAACAGACAGTGGAATACCTCATAAAATCATGTTTAGATTAAACTTTTTGGTTCTCTTTCAAAGTTTAAAAAGTTAAAATCAAAAGAAGGATTTTAGAATCAGAATTTCTGGGGAGGTTTGCCCTATAGAATAGCTGATATAAAACTAGTACCAGCACCAATTCTTTTTCTTTTTTTGTTTCAGACTCTTGATACACTGATGCTACTAACTAATGTGTTGTCTTCTTGCACGGAACAAAATGATCTGGGACACAGAGTCATTCCAGCTGGAGCTGGCTCCCTTTGTATGCAGAGGTGTTAGATGTTGGTTTTTGTAGAACCGATCTGTAAAATGATAAAACAGTGCTGACTGCAGGTTGCATGTCCTATTTTAGTGCTTTACTATTTATGTGCCTCTACAGGGATACATGCAATCGAAAGTGAATCTGTGCAAGAGAGTTCACTTTAAATATTAGACTCTAAGGAAGATTTGCTCATTAATGAACACACTTTCGTTTAGCCAAATACATTTGCTTGCATGTGGTGTACTTTCATTGTTTACATCATGGCATCACAAGCTGTATAAATAATGCAGATGAATCGTAAATTACATTTGTTGCTGCAATCATAAATTGAGATACTAATTAGTGTAATCAAAAAGAACTAAAAGTCAGCAATGAGGCATCAATCGTCAATCATTCAATAACTTTAGGCTGTAGCGTAAACCAACAAAGTGCTAATGGCTTCAAATTGGGGAAATAAACCCTTTAGCTTTGCACCAATAGGACAAGCAGATAACTCAATAACTTAGTAACACTTTTTAGTCAGTGTTACTAAGTTATTGACTTTGCTGCTGTATTAACAACAGCAGGACAGCTGACAGTCTTGCCCTGATCCAGGACAAGATAATCTTAGATGGGCCCCCATCCACAGTATTATGTAACTATTAAAAAATTCATTCATAGTTCTTTATATTTAAAGATATGATGATATTGCAGTCTGTCTACACCTTTCCTTCCATTTTCTCCCTTACTCTCCTCTTATGTCCTCCTCCTATCTGTTCCATACTTTGGATTTTTTTGTTTTTCTTCTAAGAACAGATTCCAGATAATACTCCTAAAAAAGGCAGTGACACAAATCCCCAAAATTAAATATATATATATATATATATATATATTATTGCATTGATATATTGGATTTTTACAGTGAAATTGGAAATATATAAATCAAATAAATACCAGTTTTTCCAAAAATAATTTAATGGTCTCAATTTATAACTTTATGAAGTAATTTAGTTGGAAAATATTTAAAGATTTTTAATTAAATACATATTAAAATCATACATCATGAAAATGTACACTAATATCTGATTGGTTAACCTGCACAGCAACTCAAGTACAGACCAATCACATTTCTATAGTACTGTTAGCTCTGCTGAGTGGCTTTGATTTGTAATTTATAAAATAATTACTAACAATTTATATAAAGAATTTACATTTATTTATTTTTTATAAAATGTATTAATTTATTTAACACATACAGCTCACACAGTGAAACAATTTTTACATTTATAAATATATATTTTGGAACTTTGTACTGATTTGTGGCACTTTTGGCTTTCCATACTTGCTAGTTGTTCTAAATCTTTCTTTTTTTTTTGAACCATTGCTTGTGTTACATGTTTAGATTTGAGCCCTGAATAACATGGTCCTTTCTTTAGCAGTCAGGCTTCTAGAGCAGTATCTTCATTTCAATTACGGTCGCTGAACTGCAGTCCAGATCCTGTGTGCTGCGATGTGGACATGCCTGGTAGAAACTTCAATCTAGAGCAAGTTGGAATCAACTAATCATTAATGTTTACCAGCCTCCAAATGTTACCTTGTTACCTGGGGCCTGTGGTAATTATAACTTGCACTAGTAAAAATACAAAGTAGGTCGCTGACAGAAACTGCTGAGTTTGTTAGCTCCATTAGAACAGAGGAGCAAACTGAAGGTAGCATATACCTGCAACTTAGAACATGTTTCTCAGATGAAAAACAGGGTACAGTTTTTTATATCAAACTGATGAAGCTGGTGCCTGACCCAAAGGGGAGGAACAGATTCAAGCTGCCATGCCCCCTCTCTGCCTGCAGGGCATTGAGCATTTTATACTTTACTGAAACAGCTTAACAAACTCAAAGTCAGAAGTTGTGTCAGCAGCCAAAACATTTTTGTGTGTGGGATGGAGGGTTCTGACCACCACTACAAGGATAAGAAGGAAAAAAATATATACATAAAAATGTTTTATTTAACTTAAATGTGAATCTTACATTTTTATTCACAGACATCCCTATTTTGGGAAAAAACAA
The DNA here is from genome assembly GCF_021462225.1 of Girardinichthys multiradiatus. Taxonomy (NCBI): domain Eukaryota; kingdom Metazoa; phylum Chordata; class Actinopteri; order Cyprinodontiformes; family Goodeidae; genus Girardinichthys; species Girardinichthys multiradiatus. Next base: position 14,310,467 of record NC_061813.1, on the reverse strand, counting down.
AACAAACAAACTTGACCATAATTTAATGGCTGGAGGTCCTAGTTCTGGCCCCCCTCTACCCTAGGCCTGGGGCAGTTGTCTGGATTTCCCTTCCTGTCAGTGGCCATGAGCACCAGATTTACAGCTACAATGTTTTTTTTTTGTTTGTTTTTTTTCGTGCCTAGCTACAAATGTAGCAACAGTCCCTCACACATAGAGTTGCCAACCGTCCCTTGAAAAACGGAATCGTCCCGTATTTAGAATAAAAAGTACGGGACGCACGTAGTTCCGTATTATTAGGTGGATCAAAAATCTTCACTAAAATGTCAATAGAATTAATAAATGATGGGGTGCTTTATATTTAACATTACGGTAAATTCATTACCAGCCATATCCTGCTCTGTGACCAATGAGCTGACAGAATATTTCGGCTCATCTCATTGGCCAGCAGGTACCGTTGCTAAGGATAGATACAGGTGTTACGTCGATTCGCGTTTTCCCATCAGATACAGTTTCCCCAGCGTCTCCTCGCCGCTTACGCGACAATAAAGGCCCGTGTTTGATAGATAGATAGATAGATAGATAGATAGATAGATAGATAGATAGATAGATAGATAGATAGATAGATAGATAGATAGATAGATAGATAGATAGATAGATAGATAGATAGATAGATAGATAGATAGATAGATAGATAGATAGATAGATAGATAGATAGATAGATAGATAGATAGATAGATAGATAGATAGATAGATAGATAGATAGATAGATAGATAGATAGATAGATAGATAGATAGATAGATAGATAGATAGATAGGCTATTGTACCCTTTGTCCTCAGCATCCCTTCTTCTAGTGGGTTTGTGGAAAATATTTTCTCCATCATGAAAAATAAGTGGACTGATGTGAGGAACAAATGTTCTACAAAATTAATGAGAAGTGAGCTAATTGTCGTCTAATTAATGAAATGTCCTGCTCAGAGTTTTACTCGGTAGTCCTGAAAAGCAAACAACTCCTTGCAGCAGCCAAGAGCTCAAATGAAATATAAATGGAAAAAATAAGTTGTTTCTACATAATTCAGCACTGCAGTTTTTAGTTCACTAGTTCAATATTTTTTTCACCACAACTGTACAGTCATGGCCTTTAAGGCACAAGTGTTTATGTTTACAACTTTTCTGCAGACTTTTTGTTTGCACTAAATGCATTATTAAGAAAATGTTTTGCATTATACTGTTATGCTTTTTTATGTAGTTTTAAGTTAAGTAGGACGGAGGGCTTTTCAATAGTGGTTTATTTATTTTAGAAGGATATTTGTTTTTGTCTAGTAATTTTATTTTGCAAAAAGAATAAATTATTTTATAAATTGCTGAATAATTATTTTTCCATGGATATTTGTATCACTCAAAAACATGCATCAAATTAAACTTGGGTTCGAGTCCAATGTTTCCAAAGTCATTTCACACAAAGAAAAAGGGTGAAAAAAATCACCAGGCCGCTTGAGGTGCAGACAGTGGAGTTGGATAGCCCTACCAGGAGGTGTCCCTTATTTATTTATCAAGGAGTTGGCAACCCTACTCACACAGCAGTGGGCACATTTCCTAAAAATTAGCCAATAGACATCGTGGAAAAACAAGAAGCTGGTGTGTTGCCAACTAGTAAAATGTTTAGAATTACAAGTGAGTCTCTTTACACATTCTTTTGAAAAATGTTTACTTTTGGTTTTATAGTTTAGTTTTCTTAACTTTGGTTTGGTTTTTGAAATTTCTGGCCCTCTTAGGAACCCACAAGTCAAAGTAAATATTAGTAGCACTTTTTGTAATACAGTCTACATCAGTGGTCCCCAACCTTAGTACCCTGACTCACTGTTCTGCATGTTTTAGATGCATCCCTGCTACAGCACAACTGATTCAGGCAATCACATTGGCAATCTAAATGGACAGAACGGTAATCAAGCAGCTTCATGCATACACAATCAAGTAACAGTCTGGACGGAGAGGGAGTGGCTTTACCTGCAGCTGGGAGGGACTGTTGCCTGGGGATCTGGCCACCTATCAATGCATTAAGATTGGAAAGGGCCCTACGGCAGCACCCACATCTTGTTGAGGGGAGTGAGACCAATACATGCTATCACAAGTCACCAACACAATGAGAAAAAGTCACCTAGAAAAGCCAGTTGTTTATTTGAAAAAGTCTCTAGAAGCCTCTGAAAACATAGTAAATATAGCGACAAAGTAACTATGTTTGCAGAACTGATGGTGTGGGAAGAGACCTCCTGTTAAATGGACACCCAAGCATTAGCTGGCAGGACAAAATGACCAGTCAGACCAATCCAAACTTATTAGGCCGTCAACCGTTGACAATGTAAATGTGCAATGATAAAATATAAACTATAAAGGATCACACACACACACACACACACACACACAGCCATTTATCACCCAGAGATTTCTTTACCTGGTGATAAATTGTGTGTACCCACTCACAGCAGATGTTCACCCTCATGTTAAGCTGCTGTAACCCTGTTATATGTGTCTAAATATAAGAGAACAAAGTGGTTTTTGATGAATATTGAGTCCTGTCATCTCATTGAAGTATGTGTGCCGCATTTAATGCAATGCCGATCTAAATATTGCATGTATACTGGGATCAATGACGTGGAATTCAAACTGTTGTGCTCGTAATGAAAGGATGTGTTAGGTTTTTGTGACATCATGTCTCTGCTCCTATTTTACAGCATCCAATACAATTACAAGCACACTCACAGTAATGCAAAGTAGGTGTTAAGATCATTTATTGATCTGGGCAGGAAAAAGCTACTTTATAAACTAAGTCTTTGGCAAGACTGACAAGAAGTCTTGTTTAGTTGATTCTGTTTACAGAACAGGGCAAATCAAGAACAACTTCATTCCTTTCTTTAAAATAAAAGTGTAAACAGGTATCAACCTCAAATGCTTCAATTTCATATCAGATGCTCAAAATAATAGCTTCTCTTACATATCCAGGTAACAGCAACTAGACAGCACTTTGCTTTAAAAAGAAATATTGTGTGGTTTAAACACACTGCAATAGTTGGCATTTTTACTGTTATATTTAGCTTTGTATGTTATACTAAGTTTTCTTTTTACTTAAGTGTTAGGCTTCTTAACTGGGAACTGACTGAGTTTTGTACCTTAACATGTAAATGTGAGCTGGTATGACAATAAAGGTTCCTTGAATTAACTTGATTAACTGTGACTTTTTCTGATTTGTGAGATTGCTGTTTGTTTCTTTAACCGTGACTGTATATTGCATAACACTGAGGTGTGGAGGTGGTTACGTACACAAGTATGACTGTAAACATAGTCAGAGGGTGAGAATAACCAGTGAGATTTATTTTAACTCTATATATGTTTTTTTTTCCATCTCTGGTGTCTGACAGAAACCAGACTTTTTACTTGAGATGCAGCCTTGCAAGAAATGGACTAAAATTCTGTTTCTTTTTTTCTTTCTGTTTCAGGTCATGGTGACCAGTTTTGATTGACTTTTTATTTTTAAAACCAATACTTATATTTCAGTTAGGATTATTGTTTTATATCCTAAGTTGCTTTTTCCTTTTACTCCAGGATACTTGCTTATGCATCATCTACCACCCTCTCTATCTAACCTGGAGGCTAGCCAAGGCTGGGCTGGTTTTTTATTTTATATATTTTTTGTGACTGACAGCGTTTGCAATAATTCATGAAACTAAGTTGCACTGACTGTGTTTTAAACCCCACCAACATCTCAAAACTCTCCTTGTCAAGCAGAAAAAAGATCTTGCGCTTACTCCCATGTTAGCCTCCCCCTTTGCCTCCATTTCTATTCACCTCTTCTTTTGCTTCTCCTCCCTGGAAGCTGATTTCATCTGACGTGACAGAGCTGTGGAAGCCATTGGTGGAGGTGCTACAAATACTCTGTCACAACGCCGAACATGGCAGGAAACGTACGCCTCGACAGTTCTCAGATGCAGCCTGGAAAAGCGGTGACGACGCTCAGAATCGCTGCCGCCTGTTTGACTTCAGCCTACATCTCTCATTTGAACTACAGCAACAAACTGCTCTGTGCCGCCTCAGCTCAGGTAGCCTACTTTTGACACTGGTAGGGGAGAACGTGCTGGCAGGGAAGAAGGAGAACGGATGCTGAGGGGGGAAATTTGAAGTTCAATTATTCAAAATACAAAAGAAAGAGTTCTGATTATTTGAACAAATTATTTGTCTGCTTGATGTAATATTGTAAAAAAGCAGTCTTTAGATCAGACAAATAATCAGACACTTTGAAAATAACAGCCTTTTATAATGAAATGCCAATACCACTCAGACTGACATTTTATTTCAATGTAAATTAGCACATGAGCTGGGGTGGAAAACCATATGCTGTAACATTTCATTGATCAACAATAGACTTCTTTCTGTATAAAACTTCACAATAAAAGCAAAAATGGCATCTGACTGTGCGTTATACATTAGATTTAATATTACCTTAGAGGAATGGGGCATGTGTTTGATTTCTAAAACAACATGTCAATTCTGAGATGTCAGTTAAGATGGGGAACCTGGGAATGTAATACATCCAGGCCTGAACCATATTACATATGGCATAATCTTGCCTGGGTTTAACAAGTCTACGTGCTTTAGTGTTGTTTTTTTATTGTTAGAGATTATCTAATTAAGATCAGATTCAGGTGAAAGGGAGAAATAGGGCTTTACGCATCTGCCAAACTGAAGAGTGGGATAGGAATCCAGATGTCATAGTTTTGGTTACCTAGCAAAACAGTTCTGAACTGTTGTTAGCACAACCCAGAGCTAAAGCGCCAAGGAGAACTATTGCACAAAAAAAAATCTATAATTAAATCATTTAAAACTGCACAATTTTCAACAAATATTGATTTTCTTGGGGACAAGACCCAAATTTAGATGACATAATAACCACAAATGTTTTATGTAAATACCTATTTTTGGCTGATGGTAAATGAATATTTAAGGTTCTTCAACCCTTACCTTTTTTCCAGAAAAAAACAGAAAAAGTTGTACATTTTTACCCCGTACAAGGTCACGCTTGGTAAGTAAGTTTATTCAACCCCAACAACCTTGTAAGCACTATTAGAAATCAAGAGACGCCCAAATGAGGACGTCTTTTTACCTTTCACGTTTCAAACTTTGCACTGTTAAAATAGAAGACAGTGTCTAATCAACTACATTTTTGCATGTGGGTGGGGTGCTTGTCATTTCAACGCTTCACCATTTTGTATGTTTTCACCTTCCACCTTTTTCTCAAAGACCTTTTAGTTTTTGAAATGTGCTACATGCCACTAGACATTTGAGTCATGCTAAACATGCTTTGACAGCCAATGATTTAAAGTAATTTTATAATCTATTCAAATTTTACTGGATGAAAATTTGGTTATGTTAAATTTAATAAATGTTATTTACCAGCAGCTGATCAGATCATAACTGGTCCAAATGGTGATCTGAACCTCAATGATTGCTTGTCCGACTAACAATGTTTTCATGTGACACAGTTTGCTTAAGTGCTAGGCTAATGTTGACATGCTCCCCTCCCCTTTTTTTGATATGACCTGTTAATAATTTAGTTTTTAACATGTTTTAGTGCAATTCCAATTAACTCTGTATGGCCATACTTGCTGTACAGGTTTTTCTTTACAGATGAACTGGAAAATGTAACATCCAATACAGTTTCTCTTTCACTGTGAGTGTCATTTCATTTCAGGGAATGAAAACCATTTGATGAGATTGTTAGCATCAACCCAGTTTGGTCAAGAAATTGCATCTGTACAGTTTCGCTAAAGAAATAAAGAAATGACAGACAGAAGAACAAGACCACATTAGCTCAGAATAGTCAACACCTAAATTAAAAGTGAGATTTCAAAAGTTAAGTAAAAATTTGGCACCAGCTACACTATTCGGGATATTGGTTAAATGGATACTTCAGCCTCCATTGGACATTGTAATACATATGCTAACCCAGCAGGTGGCGATAATGTCAACATTAACATTTAATGTACGCTTTAGAAAAAAGAAGATTCTAAACACAGCCTAGAAGTGCTAAGTGCTAGGCTAAGAATCTCCCCCCAAAATTGTGGCTTACATTTTAGGTAAAAAAACCCCACAAAAAAAAAAAAAACAAACAAAAAAAAAAAACAGCTCCATCGTTGTTTCTAACATAGAAAGTAATCATGAATATTAATTAACGGGGCCTATATGTCTTAGTTGCTAAGTCTCTTGAAATCCAGTCTTACATATCTCTACTATAGAAAACATGTTTAAAAATATCTTTTAAAAGTATCTTTTAAAAATATCGGAATGGCAACGGCTTAGTATGAGGTGGGGACACGAATTGGCAAAAGAGTTGATAGATCTGAAGCCATGGAACAGAAAAGGCTAGAGAAAAACAACTACCGGAATTTAAAAACCATGTCACCTAAAGCCAATCAAAACATGGCAGACATTTTCTAAATATTACCCAGACAGAGTTTTTGTGGATGGTGAAGAACAGATCTGCTGCAAAGGCTTTGTCTTTCTCTTTGTCAAGTTGATGGTACATGTTTGAGAGTCATAGCCTGGTACCTCCACCATTCTTGTATGCTTTTCAAACAGTTTTGCTCCAGAATAATTTGTAAATAAATATTGCAGAAAAGCTTATTGAGTAATACTTTCACTGCTGGATTGCAAAGAATTTAATGTAATCTTCAAAAATGAGCGACATGTTAAACATGCAAATATTTAAGGAACTATAATGAATCAGTTCACATAAATAAACCAGAATTACTGTTTAATGTCCTGCCTTCAAAGCCTGGAATAAAACTAATCCTCTTCAGTTGCATAATTCACACCCTTAGTATTAAAGTCCACTGTTTTGTAAGTATCGTACTGCAGTCCTCTTCTCCCTTGATTTGTTTTTATTCTTTTTTTCTCGTGGCTCTTGATACATCACAAAGACTTGCTGTCTTGGTCACAGATGCGCCAGCAAGACGTGCACCAACAATTTGTCCTCTTTTGAACTCTGGTATGTCACCCATAATGTTGTGTGCATTTCAATATTTTGAGAAAAACTGTGCTCTTACCCTGCTAATTGAACATTCACACTCTGCTCTTACTGGTGTAATGTGCAATCAATGAAGACTGGCTACCAGGCTGGTCCAATTTAGCCATGAAACCTCCCACACTAAAATGACAGGTGTTTCAGTTTCATTGTCCAACCCCTGTAAGCATTACATGATGTAATCATGATTAAAGATCTTATAGTGTAAACTATGAAAAAATCTTTAGTTCAACAAAGACCAAGCAATGTGCCAAAAACACAGAGATTAGAAAGCTGAAAATAAAGTCCCACAGAATAAAACCTAATAAATGATTAAACAAAATGGCTAAAACAAACTGAAAAACAGAGAAGATTCACCTTTCACATTTCAAAAGCACTATAAAAAATCACATGTCCACATACTGTTTTTTAATCTATTGTGCCCATTTTCATGCAGACATCCTTCTGCACAGCAAACTTACTGGCAGGTTGGAACTGGCAGCATTTTAGTTTCTTCATTTGTGTGTTTAGAAAATGTTTTTCAACTGTCTAAATTTTAAACCCGGGTAATGTGCGCACTGAGAATAACATTAGACTTTTTTCAAATAAAAATTAATCAGGCAATCATTTATACAATCCAGAATGGAATATGGGAGTTCCTTTAATCCACAAAAGCAGAGGGGGTTATTTGGACTGACGCATGCAGTCAAAGCTGTCTTTTTTCACTGCCTCTACATTGTGAGTCTGTGCAATGGTTTCAGGCTTAAACCACTGGAGAGAGTCTGTTGGCAGAAAGATGATTCGGGCCTGCCAAATCTCTTCTCAGTGTTAGCCTCATATTAGGGATGTAGCAGCCAGTCTATCTGATTTAATAAACCTCTAAATAGCACATAGCCCATATAAACAAGCTCTTTGAGACATTTGAAAATGTAACACCATAATATTAAATTGCAAATATCAACTTAGCATGAAGATCCAGCAGTGCAGTTAACAGTGTAGCGTCAGCTTGTGTTTGTGTGTGATTTTCTTGTTCCATCAGTAATGTTGAATCATCATGCTGTGTTCAGGTGCCGGTCAGACAGTAACATATTTAAGGCTCCTGAATGGCAAGCCAGTTTCCCATGCATCCTTTATTTGCTTTAAACTAACAAGAGAGGGAACAAAGTTTTAAACAACAAAATATGGTGACTTCTTTTGTTTCCGATGACAAATGATGCATTTAAAAAAAAAATCATATTTTGAGGATGTCAATAAAAAAATATTGAAGTCTTAAAATCACTTCTTTTATTTGGCACTACAACAATCTAAAACGTATAAATTCGTAGCTGAAAGACCCTGAGATGACCCTTTTTAGGTTTTCCTGAAATTGCCAACAGATTTTTATTTAAAATATAGATTAAGGTGTACTTTAACAAGTTCCCCATGCCATGCACTCATTGGAAAGAAAATCAGACTCACAGCATGATAGATTCTCCACCATATTTAGCAACAATCATAGGCTGCTTTTCCCCATATTTATTCACCATTCCTACCTGGAGCCAAATAGTTAAATCTCATCTGACCAAAGGACCCAAATCCAATTTAGGTCCATTTGCACTAAGCAAACTATATATTTGGTTTTGTGACAGTTAATACAGAAAGTGTTGTCCAGGTATGCCTCCCAGACAAGCAGTTTGTATTTAAGATAATCACCTCTTCACTCTGCACGGTGACTTCGGTCCTCATCCAGCCACAGTTCCAGGTGTTTTAAACTATTTAAATATTGGTCCGAAAGTCTATATGGACCAGTCTATGCAAGTAGAAAGTTTCTTAAATACATTTCCTCACTTATATAAACTGACACACATCTGCCTTATCTGAATTGCATGTTCTGTTGTCTTTCCTGTTTTGATGTGGGCTAAGAGAAATAGGCCTCTGCAACATCATATTTACATCCTGTAACAATAGAATTATGAATAGCAAGTTCCTGAAAACACCAAACAATCAATATTTGATGTGAGTTTTTTCAATCACTGAAAAAATGAAATCACATTCATGACTGTTTTCTACGGCAATAAATCATTTTTACATTTTTTGCACTTCTTCACCAGTGGTGCCAATTAATGTGGAAGGAATATTGCATTGTTTAGGAAATCTACTTAAGCCATCAATAGCATATCACAGCTGATCCAGATGGACAACAAAAAATTACAAATCCTGCAACTTCATCACTTTTAATATGTCAGATTTAGTCTGATATATGTGCAACCATATTATATATTTTCAAGCCCACAAACTGAACAATAGGTCAACAGTGTCCACCTTTTACAGAGGTGAACTTTGGCTTGCAGTGTTGTGCAGCTTCAGCGTTTCTACAAGGGTTGATCTGTTGTCCACCTAGCTAATGAAAGGTTGTGTTCTTGTGCTCTGGAAGAACCTTGATGGAAGTTAAATGTAAGACAGCAATGGAAATAAAAGATACAGTAAGACAGAGAGAGAGAGGAAGATGAAGTGAAATACTTCAACTGTAGCAGGCATCAAGAAGCACAGCCTCCATTTACCCATGCCAGTGGTTGAATAAAAAAATCTGTCTTCATAGTGGAAGCACATTGCAAATACTAACCTCCATGTGTGGAATATATCTAAATAAATTACCCAGAATGCTAAAATCAGATAAGCTCAGTAATTTTTTATTTGAGAAACACTAAGCTAAAAAAAGATATACAGAGGAAGACAGAGGGGCTTGTGTTTACACATAGACAGGCATGAAGCTCATTGCAGCAGGATCTTTCCACCAGGGGAGGAGGAAGGGTGTGATCAGCAGCCGGAGCTAGTTTTCAATAATTCAGGCAGGTCTGCTCCTCACCTCAGTCTGTGCTTCACAGAAAGCATCTCACTTCCAAATCTCAGCGTTAACTCCTGTACCTCCACCAGCAGACACGGCGGGACAGCGTAAGAGCCTTTTAGCCTTTGTTAGCGCCACAAAGTCACAGCTCAGGGACGCTGTCTAAGCTATGGTTAGGAGCTCCGGCTCAAGGTAACGGGAGAGGAGAGTGATTCACAGATTGACATGCCTCTGCCCTCCGGCTCTGTCAGCCAATTTAAAATTACGGTTTGTTGGTTTCAGAACATTAGCTGATTACTCCACCGGCTCCACTTAAGCCATGTTTTATAGCCAGCAATAAGTCTAAATCATTGACATAATGCTGTTCTAATTTCAAGTGCTGATTGTTTTGCATGTAGCTGAAGTCTGCACGCATTCTGATTTTTAACACACACAGATGTGACATGAGCAATAGCCACTCTGACAGCTCAGCTTCAATTAGAATAGATTCACTTTTTTAAACTGTTGAAGCAAAAATTACACCTATACTGAATTGCAGAAATATTGACATCTCTTGAACCTTAACGCTTTTTGTCACGATACAAACAACGTCAACGTTTTTTAATGGGATTTTATGTGATAGACCAACAGAAAGTGGTGCTTAACTCTGAGCAGAAGAACGTGTAAGGAAAAGATTACATGGTTTTCCATATTTTTCTCCCAAAAAATATCTGGAAAGAAGATTTTCATTTGTAGTTGTCGAACCATCTTTCACACAGTTGTAGCTCCAGGTCTTTTGGATGCCCTTAGCAGCTTTACACAAGTAGACAGACATTTCTGGCACATTTTTCAGGGAAAAATAGTTCAAGCTCACTCAGATAAAATAGGTAACATCTCTGAACAAATATTTTTACTTTTTGTTAGAGAATCTGAATTAAGTCTGGAGTTAGATTGGACATTTTTCATGCTTTGATATAAAGCATTCCATTGTAGCTTTGGCCTATGCATGATGCTGCCACCACCATGTTTCAGAGTTGGGATAGTGTGTTCAGGATTATGTACCATGTTAGTTTTCTGAAACACAAAATGTTTTGTCTGTAGATCAGCACACTCCCCCACCCCCCCATGAGCTGCTGTGTCACCTATCATGACTTGTTGCAAACTCTAAACTGGACATCTCATAAATTTCCCTAATTAAGGGTTTTCTTCTTGTTTGCTCTCCTATTCAGATCAAATTAGTAAAGTGCACAATTTATATAACCAGATCCTTCTACCTGAGCTGTGGACCTCTGCAGCTTCTCCAAAGTCACCAAAGTTACCATGGACCAGCTGATAGCTTCTTTGATTAACATCTTGTCACCAAATCGCTCAAACTACCCAATGCCCATGAATGCCTGTTGATGCCTATTCCACTCATCCCAGTGATCAAATTCGAAGCACTTTGTTGTAGTCTGGTTGTTTTTGTTATGCCAAATAGTGTCTTACTTTGCTATTTTACAAACTGAATACCCACATTTATTTCTGTTGTAAGCGCTATATGCAAATTACAAACATCCATCCATTTTCTATACCTGCTTCTTCTGTACAGGTTCGTGGGTGAGTTGGTGCCTATCTCCAGCGGTCTATGGGCGAGATACAGCCTGGACAGGTCGCCAGTCCATCGCAGAGCAACACAGGACAAACAATGCAGAAAGACCCCTGGCCGGGAGTCAAATCCAGGACCTTCAACAGTGCTACCACCTGCGCCACTGTGCAGCCCAAACTTAAAACAGAATAAATGTATTTTTTATATAACTGTAAATACATTTAGGCAGTAACCAGTTTGTACTCTAATATACTCTATTTACTAATTAGATGACTTCTGAAGGTGATTGGTTCCACTGTAGTGTGCTTAAGGGTATGAAAGAAAAGGTGACTGAATATAAATGTAAACCATACCTTTCAGATTTTGAAAGCCAAAGGGTGTAAAACCGCTGCAAGATACTGTACTGGAAAAACTCTGAAGAAAATAATCAACAATTCAGGAGTTTCTGCATATGTAATAAAAAATTGTGCTCTCTAAATTTAGTGCCTTGCCAGCAACTGAATAACTGGAGAATACAAAGCTTTGTTTGTACAGAGTACCAGATTAATTAATATACAACAGCTGGGACTTTACACAATGTACAGCAAACAAAGCAGATTAAGCAGCGTGAGGGTCTAACTGACAAATTCCAAATCGAAACTCTCAGAACTTCCATATTTGTTGCGGCAAATGTCAAATCAGACCGCCTGTCAGTTTTTAGCAACATGAGCACAACTTGCTGCCTGGTTTAGTTCCCTGCGGGTGTATTTTTCTCCCCCTTTTCAGGAGACGAAAAACAAAAACCACTGTGAGAATATCCACTTGCTAATTTAAAAAACAAACCAAACAGCGAACACGGCTGACTTGATGACAGCTGTCAGTGTAACAAGAGGTATTATCAGGTGGGATTTAAATGGCTGTGCACGAGGCAGCCAGGCGGTGTCCAGAAGGGATTTAGAGTGTGGGGGGGCTGGGTGTGTTTTGAGTGGCTGTCACTCAATGTTCCAGACTTCTGCCAGGCCTTTATGCTTTCTGTGCTGGATATTAATAATGTTAAACTTATGACATTCTTCAAAAACATAAAGGAAAACACAGCAATTATGCCACAAGTAATTATATGGCAGGGAGAAAACAATGGATCATGGCACAGCTGCAAAAGAGCTTCATATTTAAATGTACATCTCCTTATGTGGATGACAGCTTTAAAGAGCATTGGGATTAAAGAGGAGCAACTGAATTTGTTCATTTGATGAGTGCTTTAAATTTGACATGTTAAACCAGAAGAGTAACAATAGGGGTACTCCATCTGAAGATATCCTATATTTAGCAACACTCTCTGATCTAGTTAGCTTCATCGTGTACCCTTTATGCCACTCTTAAAAGCTCTGGGTGAACCTTTTGTAAAGTCAGCTGATCTGCAGATGTATCTTGTCAGCAGATCGGCGAAGTCCCAGACTGAAGGGTCAAATTCGTCAACGGACTTAGAAGACCTAGACATGTGGTTGAATTTGTTGGGAAAAATGAAACAAATTACTGGAAAACTGTAGTTTTTGTTTAATTAATCTTTATAAAATTCACTTAGTGAAAGGAGTTACTGAAATTAATGGCCTTTTTAAATAATTAAACATTTTTCTTTTTATGTATGACTGTATATTGATCTTTTTTATAGTCACATAGTCTGCCATCAAAAAACTTAACAATACAACCTTTAATTTGATTACATTTACTTGGTGGAGGAAAAAAAATCCAAAGTAAGAAATGTATTCTTTTAACAAAATCACTGATGGCATTGTTGGTACTTGTGTGAAATCTTTGGTACCCCTGCTGTCACTACTGTGTCCAACTCAGCATAGGGGCAGAGAGGGCAGATTTTGAACTATTCTTCTTTCCATAATCTCTTTAGAGCATTTAGGTCCCTAGATTAGTCCTGGGTTCTCTCATATGCTCTGTTTCCTTGATGTTTTCTACTGGATTTAGGTCTGGGAACTCAGATGGCTGTGACCATGGAAGAAGGTGGTTTTTTTGTGTCTTGCGAAATATCTTTGTGTTGATGTGGCCATATGTTTTGGATCATTATGAAAGACCCAATGATGACTCACTTCCACTTTTCAGTGTGGACGTCACCACAATATCAGATGATATTTCAAGAAGTTTATTATGACAAGTTCTCTTATCGAGATTCTCTGTTCTTCTGGGGGATAAATGGCCACAAAGCATCACACATCCTACACCTTACTTTACTGGGCATTAGAGGCTTGGTTAATTCTTTGTCTATTGTTTAATGTCAAACCCAAAATATCTAAATTTTATTTTCTTCTCACTAAAGCACAGGATTTAGGTTAAAGGTTCAGTAGCATCTAGCAAACTCCACATTTTTACATTTGGGATAAAAGGACAGAAAAGTTATTCCCTGGCATACCTTTCAAAGAACCGGTTGGGATGTCTGTAACATGTCATGGTTTTAGGGTTGTTTGTGATCCCAAGATTCAACTCTTTGCTGCAGTTCTTTAAGCTATCGCCTTCACTGCACTTTGTGGCAAGAAAACTTCGGTCCTCATCCAGCCTTCTTTGTCAGAGTTTCAGTTGTTTTAAACCTTTTATTTATGGCAATTTTCAGCAAATAGCTGTTTTTGCAGCCATGTCCTCATTTAAAAGGAACAGCACACATCTGCCCCTCAATTTATTGTCTTTCCCATTTTGAGAAGTGAATAATGGAAATATGTAATTGGCAGGAAACAAGTTTCTACACACTGTGATCAACATAAAATGTAAAGTTTAAATAAAAAAAATGCTTAATTTACATTAACTTTATAGGATTTGTTAGCGGTGTGAATAAATGTGACTCATTCAATGGCTGAAGAGCAAAGCATATTTTATAAAAATAGGTGCTTGTTTTGCTTCAACTCGGTCCCAGTGAATCTGAATGTTTCAGGTTCCTTTTTGGTTACAAAGAAAGCTGGTACTTTCTTGCAAACAAGCAATCTGAAAATGGTGCAAATAGGACATTTTGCACTTTAGGCATGACTTTGATTTTGTTAAAAACGATTGTTTTAAAAATCCATCCATCCATTTTCCATACCAGCTTCTTCCGTACAGGGTCAGGGGGTAGCTGCTGCCTACAGTATCTCCAGCAGTCTACGGGCATGAGGCGGGGTACACCCTGGACAGGTCACCAGTCCATTGCAGGGCAACACACAGGACCAACAACCTGTGTGCTGCCACACAGGACACACCCATTCACACCTAAGGGCAATTTAGAGGGATTAGTTAACAGTCATAGTTTTGGGAAGTGGGAGGAAGTCGGAGTACCCCGGAGAACCCATGCATGCACAGGGAGAACATGCAAACTCCATGTAGAAAGACCCCTGGCTGGAACTTGAACTGAGGACAGTGCTGCCAACTGCACCACCATGTAGCCCTCTTTTAAAGTTCACTTAATTCAGTTAGTTAAGTGATTTCTTCCCCCACGGAGAGTCATTAAAGGTGGATATTTTCATAAAAATCAGTGATAACATGGTATGGCAATAAAATAATAGTTTAAATAGTTTTTAAAGCATTTATAGGTCTTTACCAAGGTGGCAGTACTGGTGGACCAATGCTTTATATACCAGTGGCAAAGGACCAGCGTGGAACTAGAAAAAAATAACTACATTTAATTTTATTTATATTAATTACATTTTTCTTAAAAAATTTAATAATCTGATTCTTCCTTTTTTGTGTTATATGTTGCTATTTTTCGCCTGCAATGTGGTGCAGTTGGTAGCATTGTTTCCTTGCAACAAGAAGGGCCTGTGTTCGACTCCCACCCGGGGGTCTTTGTGCATGGAGTTTGCATGTTCTCCCTGTGCATGCCTGGGTTCTCCTGGGTACATGGCTGTTAGGTTAAATGGTCTCTCTAAATTGACCTTTGGTGTGAATGAGTGTGGGTTGTTTGTGTGTTGCCCTGCGATGGACTGGCGACTTGTCTGCGGTGTACCCTGCCTCCTGCCCATAGACGGCTGGAGATAGGCACCTGCTTCCCTGCGACCCACTACAGAAAAGGCGATATAGAAAATGACTGACTGTTGATTATTATTTGTCAACCTTTACATACATCTTTGTTTCAGATGGCCCTTAATGTAAACTAAATGTGCATTGTTTTCCCCAATATCTACAGTCACCAATTAAAGCTCAACTTGAATTTATTTACCATAATCCTGTAAATGACCAGCATGACAGTGTAATCTTAGTATGCCCTCTGCCTTGCAGCATAATTATCCAAATTACCACTATAGAACAGGATTATCTTGAGCCAAGACAGCCAAAACAGGGGTAAGCGCTGTTGAGGCGAAAACATCTAAGCGCCATCAAGCATATGCCAGCCTCCACCTACACTTCCCAGCAGGCACTGCCCTATTGTTTCAGTCTTGCCTAATGACTGCTGCCAACATTTCACTGGCAAAAACCTTATGTAAGGAATACATCCAATCAGCACAACAGTCTAACACATTAACTCCAGCCTCATTTCCATTCACGTTACAGTGTGAACTGATCTGAAATGTGAGATTAAAGGATATTTCTTTTCTGACTGTGGTGTAATGATGCAAAGTGCTTATAATTCAGCTCCTTGCATAATCAAATCAGATCTTCCAGCGTCCACGTACGGCATATAAAGTCAACAAAAAGCTCTGCTAGAAAGGCCATATTAGAAAGAACAGTGACTCCAGCAAGAAGATTCTGAGGTGGGATCCAGTAGGCTGACACAGCGAGCAGCTTACGCTGTGTTCTTATCTTTTGGCAGAACAAAACCGAGTTGCTCTGTGTCACATGGCACCTGGATACACAGCGAGGTGCAGTCCCACACAACAAACACGCAGACACACTGGTTTTTATGATCTATTCTCTGGTGCACACGCAAAGGTTCAAAAGAGTTAGGGGCTGGAGACATATATAATTAACATAAGAATAAAGCTGGAAATGAGGATTTTAATTTGCTTTTTTCCCCTATGTCCTAATTTTAGAGAAGAAAACTGAAAGATCTTTAGGAGGCTAGAGTGGCTATAGTACATGGTTATATCTTTGGTGTTCCAGAGCAGCTTTCTGAAACCAAAGATAGTGCTTTGATTCCAGTTTATCATCTGGAGATTTTGCATGGTAACAATCAAACTAACCACATAAAAGGTTAAGCTCCTCGATTTATCTTGTGTGTATGGAATAAGAATGAATTTTATACATTTAGCACCAAAGCCTAAATTGTAATGTAGACAAAAAGATGAAAACAAGAAGTTCAGAAAGAAGCCAGTAGTTTACATTCATCTTCCCATCCTTGTGGCCACATTCTCGGCACAATGTGAAGTTTATTCCCAGCACAAACTGGACTCCTCTAGGCCTGCCCTGACACAGATTCTGATATTGTTGGACCGGATCTGGTGTCGTAGTGATGGAAAGAAGGGTGTCTGGTTCAGGAACCACAGGGTCTTATCTTTTCTGTTTGCAGATTTTGCTGTTCTTTTGAAATCTTCCACTATGACGATCAAGGTGGTTTGATTTGTAGCTGTGAAGTGGTTGCAATGCGTTTCCGATTTATCCAAAAATCTCCTCAAAGGTTAAAATGTAACTTGTCACTACATGGAAGCAACAAGCAGCAGTTATTTGGTACTCATAACAAACACAGCAGTTAAAATATTGAGTAAAGAGGTAATAGCAAGAGTATTATTTGCTATTTTAACAGTAGCTACAAGTCTTTATCAGTCAGATGGACAGCATAGGGGTTGTAAATGGACTGACTGAATTTATATAGCACCTTTCCAGTCATACAGACTGCTCAAAGCACTTTACACTAGAGCCACAATCACCCAATCACACTCACTAACACCCACTCATTCATACTCCAATACACAGATCAGTAGGCAACCTGAGGTTAAGTGCCTTGCCCAGGGGCTCATCAACATACAGCAGGAGGAAGCTGGAATCGAACCCATAACCTTCCGATTGCAAGACTACTACTCTTCCTACTGAACCACAGTCGCCTCATGACAAGACTGGACTGTTTGAAACTGCACATTACATAAAATGTTAAGAGGGAGTGCCTGGACTATTAGAGGAGTTCATTAGGATTATTAGTTGACACATACAGTACATTAAACTATGCATTGTAGAGAAAAATATATGGATGCAGATTTAAAGAAACAATAGCTGTTTACATGCACAAAATGCAATGTTCGGATTCAAATAAATCAGAATAAACCGTTTATATGAGCGCAAAATTAAATAATCTGATCATGACGTCTTTACATGCACCATGCTTTATTTATAAAGGAGGCCTTTCACAAGGGCAGAGTTGCCGGAGTTCCCTAAACCAACCACAGAAGAAGTAGTACTTCCGCCTGTGCTGTAAAATAAGCAGAAGTGTAGTGGTTCTGAGTGTTCTTAGTGTCCAGAATGGAGCAGCGCTAGGTTCTAAGAACGGTTGAGGCATTAATTCTTTCCATAATTCAGCTACAGGCTTAATTTGGCAGCAGACCATTGTTTCCCCATGATTAATGACATGATCTGAACAATTGTTTACATGCCTACCATTTGGATTGATCGGAATAAACCACCCTTCTCATTTGGAATACAATTTCATTCTGATTGAGCCGATTCTATTCAGAATATTCCGCATTTACATGACGCATTCTTATTCTGATCGGCCCTCTATACTGAACGCGTTCATGTAAACATGGCCATTGACCACTAAAACTGTTGAAGAGAAGCAAGTGAATGAACTTCTACCTTCATTTCAAAGATAATTTCATCTCAAGTATTTGTAAAGATTATTTTTATTATTACCAAGAAAGTTCAAATAGCAATTAAAGCTGCAAGCAGTGTTGGGCAACCCTCGCAGCCTGCGTCGCAAACACGGGGAGCTGCACAGTCACCTCCATGCCCCCTACAGCCCACCGCAGCATTCTACGTGATGCCAGTAGGCAGTACCGTGAGCAAGGTTCGACATTATTTTCCGTCGGGCTGAGTTCTGCTCCGGCGACAAATCTTTAAAATTAGGCTGAAATCCAACATTCCTGATGGAACTAAATAATTTGTCTGCAGTTCAAAAGGCAAAATGCTGATCAAACTTGTTGTGGATTGTTCTACACAGAAAAGAGAGTATTTTAAACACAGTTTGGGATTTAATCTTTTATTCTATTTATGAAAACACAAAAAGTTATATTTTTGGTGAAGTCCAGGGGACCAGGGGATGCAGAGGGAGGAGCTGGCCTACGGCCTGATTTATTTAGAAACCACTGCTGGTCGAACTACATGAATGTGATTAAACGTGGCTCCCTTACTGTTAGTATCCAGGAGCCTCCTGAGGGTGTTAATTCTGTTTTTGGTTGCATATACAGTCATATTCAATAAATTTGAATAATATTGAAAAGTTTATTAATTTCAGTAACTGAATTCTGTAACTGAAACCCATTATAAATATTAATTCAATGCACACTGATGTTTTCAAGCCTTTATTTCTGTTATTTTGAGGATTTTCTGCTTGCAGCTCACAAAAACATGACATTTAACATTATAATATTATACCAGACCAATGAAAAAATAAATTTTTAATACAGAAACATGGGCCTAATGAAGAATATATATAATACCTACTTAATGGTTGTTATTTTCAAAGGGTGTTTCAGCCTCGTCTGAACCTACAGTATATTCTAGTTTATTGAATATGACTGTATGTATGTATTTTGTTTGACACTGTAGTATTTTTACCTACGTAACCTAAGTTAAAATAACCAGTTTCCAGTATTTCATTATTGTTAGGAGTCTTTTTCACTGTCAGTCCAAACCATGACAAAGTTCTCTCTAGTGATATTCTTATTAGCTTTACAAAAGGCCTTTACATCAGAGTTTAAACTTTGTATCATAGCTACACAATATTTTTCCACTTTCCATCACAGAAATGAAGTGGTGGTTTTTGAAAACCAACAGTTCCCATGCCCGTGCATTTTGACAAAAAAATCTTATCTTTTTAAAAAATCTCTTCCATAAATCATCTTGATTTACACCTGCACATCACAATGATGTGACTGATTATATTTGTGACGGCCCATTTTCATTATTTACAACAATTGTGCCCATAAATCAATGAAGGTCATACATGCAAGAAAAAATCTGTTGCTGTGGAAGAATATAATGCTGCATGTCTTTATAGATGAATGCAGAACAGGTCAGGAGTTTATATACACTTATCATTTGACATAGTTGTAGTAATTTCAAGCTTTAAATTATGTATTTGAGGATAGTAAGAGAGTACAACAAATAACTTTGAAACCATGAACTCAGTGCACACGTTTGAATGTATTTTGGATATTTTCAAATCCACACATGGTCAATATTTTGTTAAAGGTCTCTTAGCCTATTGCAGAGAAACCTTGTGCCTTTTGTAGCCCTCACCAAGATCCTTTTGCTTGAATATTTGAACACTACTCATCTGAAATTTTAAAGCTCATTTAAATTGGTTAGTTACCTGGCATATATCCTTCTTTTGGGTGTAGTCCTTAAATTTTGAATAGGGTTGAGTTTGGGGCCATTCCAGAAGTTTATTTTTAGCCTGCTTTTTCCTCCTTTATTCTAAATGAGTTTTTTTGTTAGACCAACCTATTCTGTCCAGGTTTTTACCATTTATCTGTTTATTTGAGGTAAAGTTAAAGCATTCTCCCATTTACACTACTATTACATGTATCAGTAAAATTATCTGCAAAACAGTCCCTCAGCATGATGGTACCACTGCCACGCTTGAAGGATGATCCAGTTCTTTTGTCCTTTGGTTTGAAAGCCTCCCATGAACACTGTAAACATTCTTCTTGTCATTGTGGCTAAACAGCTCAATCTGTCTCATGCGACCATAAAACAGCTCTCTAGGAGACATTTGGCTTGTCCATGTGGGTAGCTAAAAATCTAAAGCGAGGTCATGTCAGGCCCTTTTGTGGCCGTTATTAGGCCCGAGCAGGAAGGCCTGCAAGGGCCTATTGTAATCGTAGGATTTCTTCTTAATATTATTCCGTTGCCTCGTTGAGGGGCAATTTGGGGACTTTGCCAAGCCCCTAGATGCGCACGATTTTACCCTAAATTGTCCCCTGCGTGAAATTTTGTTCTTTAATGTCGTTGTCACTGGGCGTGGTCAAACCTCTTAGACATGCCCCCAAACATGACATAGGCCAAACCGTAAGTTGTACAGATCTTAAATTTGGTACACTGGTAGAGCTCCTCAGACCAAGAAAAAAAGTATTTTGGGTGTATGCCCTAAAAGGCACAGGAAGTTGGCCATTTTGGATTACAATCTAATTTTTGACCGTTTTTCACTTTTACTCACCTCGAACTTTAACGAACTCCTCCTAGGGATTTTGAACTATCGGCTTCATATTTGGTCAATATGCAGTTAAGGCATGGGGGATTAAACGTTATCAAAATCGTGAGTTTTCTGCCATGTTTAGAGGGCGTGGCCAGGGCCCACAAATGGCGTTCTCACTGAAAGTGAAAAAAGTTCCACAGACATCAACTGATCTGCACCAAATTCAATGTGATTGATCCTAGTCCAGTCCCCAACAGAGATCTGATGAGATATTTAGTGGGCATGGCCTAATTCTTCCACAGTGCCCCCTAGAAAATTTTAAAAAATCAGCCACAAGCCATGCTTGGACCGAGGATTCTGAAATTTGGTAAACATATGCAACTTCTCAAGACCTACAAAAAAGTCTCTTGGAGCAATGGTCCAAACCCCACAGGAAGTCGGCCATTTTGGATTGAATTTGCCATTTTGACTCCGGTTTTGCCATTTCTAGCCCGACATCTGAGCGAACTCCTCCTTGACTTAGACATTTGAAAATCACTCAGTATACTCTTAAGGCACTGGGGATCAAAAGTTATCAAAAGCTTTTTGATACATGAAAGCTTGTGGGCGTGGCCATGCCTCAAAATATGACTACTCGCCATTAAAACACGAAATTGAAATAGCTCCTACAAGGAAAGTCACAGAGACATTAAACCTTCTAATACTGATCTGCCTCTGGGCCTTAACAATATTCACTGATCAGATGCTGACATCATCAAAGCCCCGCCCCCTGAGAACAGGAAGTGCCATGTCTTCCTTTAGATCATCATCGGATCCACTTCAAATGTAATATACATCATCAAGGATCATGTTGAACATGTTGGCATGGGCAATTCATGACATCGTTTTATCCCCGCCCACTAATTAACAAGGGACTGCAGCTTCCATCTGGAAGGTCCGATTTACTCCAAATTTTGAAAGCTTCTCGCCAGACCACAACTTTGAATGACCGAAGATAATATGACATGTTGCTCACAGTGCCACCTAGTGGCGACGTGTGGAAGTGAAGCGGTGTCATTGTTTGTGGCGTGTAGGCGATGATGCCAGGCTCCCATGGTCGCTGCACAGGACGAGGTGCACTGAGCTGCAAGGGCCTTCAATGCTGCTTGCAGCTTTAATTCGCGTTGATGTTACAAAGGTTTCTCTATGAAAGTGACACTTGTGTTTCAGCTGTTTCTTGTTTATGACAGGCTTGAGCTTCAGGGTTTTCTGAGTTGATCTTGAAAATCCAAACCTTTTTCATATTATCTAAGAGTGGTAGTCCTTGTCAGATGGATGAAACCTGGAGCGGTTCAAAGAGGACAGTGATTGCAAGCACACATCAAAACTGGTTCTGGAATGGGTAAAGTAGGCTAACATTGGGCATCATGCCTCAGACTAAAACCCTAATTAAAATATTTAAGCATAAAAGCCAGATCAATGCCAAAACCAAATTATTTTAAGTTAGCTCTATCAATTCGGATAAGGGTGGTTAAATATTCATCTAGTTTGCTAAGAAACATATTAGAGTCTATATGTAGACCCTGACCATGCTTTCAAATCCAAAATATTTTCTTATGAATCTAATACTTGTTTTTACAATTTTCTGATGTTGCATTCTGTATAATCAGTCCATGTCAAAAGAAAACAGTTCAAATGCATCAATAAAATCTCAAAATGAATAACCCATTTATGATGATGATAAATGTATGGAAACTTCTGACCTAGACTGCACGTCTAAAATTAACTTTCACATCGCACAATGCAAGCTAAGAAAAGTGACATGTGACATGAAAGCAGTTGGCAAGTGGTCTAAAATGATTTGCCTCTCAGTGTTCCTCATGTATTTTCTAGAAGACTGAGAGCCAGCTTATGGTATAAAGTAAAGAAAGGTGTTAACGGGATCCAGAGAAATCCAGATGAGCTATGTGCCACAGAGCTTTAGCAGCTTGGTATGCTGCCTTTGTGTTTGTCATGAGGAAACAATTTCAGACCATCCTGAATGTCGCTGACAATGAGCCTTCAATGCTTGTCATTGAGAATTAGCTATTGCCTAGCAGCTCTAATGAAATAATTTCAGTTTGAGCCTCTGATAGGCAGACGGATGTATTTTCCATGCCAAGCTTCTCAATTCGTCACTGTCCTGAACATAATGAACAGATTACCTTCTGCACCCTTGTCACATCATTCTTCTCTAACAACTGCCTTGCACCTTTCAAGAGACATTTGGCATGTACAGTATGTCCTCACAGCCCAGAGAGCTAAGCATTATAAAAAGGACTAAAAACCAGTGTAGCACCAATAAGAAAAAAATATCTCACTAATTAGAGGAGCAATAGACTCAGGCATACCAAGAGTCTGTATCCCTGGATTAATAGGCCAAAGCCAATCCGACGAAGCAAGTCCACATTCAGTTTGGTAGGTGCTCTCTCTATCTAGGTTTGAGATGATAAAGTGCAAACTACCGCAACATCCATGAAGACATTCCACTAACTATCTCCCCTCTAGGTAGATTCAGCATATCATATCCCTTTTCCCTTCCACCAGAAAGAGAATCCTGCATTGGCTTAATCAGAAGGCCTGCTTATTAAGGAAAAGCTCCTGGGTACATCCTAAATTGGGGGGAAGGCAGTCTCCCCAGTGCGATAACTGCAGATTTATGCCAGAGTTAGGTGTAAATAGCTGCAGCGTTTATTCCCCTTCTTTAATTAAGACAGCACTTTTTCCAGGTCTTGTGTCTTGTGCGCTGACTGTCCAGTTACCTCTGTGGGCTGGATGCAAGCTTACAAAGCAGTTCAGCCATGTGTAGGACAGAGCACCGAGGACCCAATTTAATGTAGATATACAGGTCCTTCTCAAAATATTAGCATATTGTGATAAAGTTCATTATTTTCCATAATGTCATGATGAAAATTTAACATTCATATATTTTAGATTCATTGCACACTAACTGAAATATTTCAGGTCTTTTATTGTCTTAATACGGATGATTTTGGCATACAGCTCATGAAAACCCAAAATTCCTATCTCACAAAATTAGCATATTTCATCCGACCAATAAAAGAAAAGTGTTTTTAATACAAAAAACGTCAACTTTCAAATAATCATGTACAGTTATGCACTCAATACTTGGTCGGGAATCCTTTGGCAGAAATGACTGCTTCAATGCGGCGTGGCATGGAGGCAATCAGCCTGTGGCACTGCTGAGGTCTTATGGAGGCCCAGGATGCTTCGATAGCGGCCTTTAGCTCATCCAGAGTGTTGGGTCTTGAGTCTCTCAACGTTCTCTTCACAATATCCCACAGATTCTCTATGGGGTTCAGGTCAGGAGAGTTGACAGGCCAATTGAGCACAGTGATACCATGGTCAGTAAACCATTTACCAATGGTTTTGGCACTGTAAGCAGGTGCCAGGTCCTGCTGAAAAATGAAATCTTCATCTCCATAAAGCTTTTCAGCAGATGGAAGCATGAAGTGCTCCAAAATCTCCTGATAGCTAGCTGCATTGACCCTGCCCTTGATAAAACACAGTGGACCAACACTAGCAGCTGACACGGCACCCCAGACCATCACTGACTGTGGGTACTTGACACTGGACTTCTAGCATTTTGGCATTTCCTTCTCCCCAGTCTTCCTCCAGACTCTGGCACCTTGATTTCCGAATGACATGCAGAATTTGCTTTCATCCCAAAAAAGTACTTTGGACCACTGAGCAACAGTCCTGTGCTTTTTCTCTGTAGCACAGGTCAGGCGCTTCTGTACCTGTAGCCCATTTCCTGCACACGCCTGTGCACGGTGGCTCTGGATGTTTCTACTCCAGACTCAGTCCACTGCTTTCGCAGGTCCCCCAAGGTCTGGAATCGGCCCTTCTCCACAATCTTCCTCAGGGTCCGGTCACCTCTTCTCGTTGTGCAGTGTTTTCTGCCACACTTTTTCCTTCCCACAGACTTCCCACTGAGGTGCCTTGATACAGCAATCTGGGAACATCCTATTCGTTCAAAAATGTCTTTCTGTGTCTTACCCTCTTGCTTGAGGGTGTCAATAGTGGCCTTCTGGACAGCAGTCAGGTTGGCAGTCTTACCCATGATTGGAGTTTGAGTGATGAACCGGGCTGGGAGTTTTAAAGGCCTCAGGAATCTTTTGCAGGTGTTTAGAGTTAACTCATTGATTCAGATTATTAGGTTCATAGCTCGTTTAGAGACCCTTTTAATGATATGCTAATTTTGTGAGATAGGAATTTTGGGTTTTCATGAGCTGTATGCCAAAATCATCCGTATTAAGACAATAAAAGACCTGAAATATTTCAGTTAGTGTGCAATGAATCTAAAATTTATGAATGTTAAATTTTCATCATGACATTATGGAAAATAATGAACTTCATCACAATATGCTAATATTTTGAGAAGGACCTGTATACAATGTCCTTTCCATCCCTGTGTGTGTTTGAAGACGAATCATAGCAGGAAATGTCGCTTCATTTTACATGTTTTGTTATGTGCTGTCGCTTTGAACTAGTGATACTTCCCATTTGGCACTTTCAATGAGGAGTCATCTAAGATGATGTTTGGTAGTAAAAGTCAAATCGCTTCTCAGTGTCAGATCAAGCTGAGTGCACGGGAGCATAAAAAGGTTCTGCGAGTGTTATATCACTTTAAAAGACTGCCGACTATGTGCTTTGAAGACAATTCCATCTGTGGGCCCCTCATCTCTCTCGCTTTCATCTCACTGACAATTTTTGAGGCTCCATTTTTATGCACATCCAAACAAACTTTACTCTCTTAGCCATGGCTGTTCAAATATCTGCCAGGCAGTAAACTACCCAAGATAAGCTATAGAAAAATGCTCCTATATGTTTCATAAGAGGGTTCTCAGATTCTGCATTCAGTTTCCATCAGTGATAGCATTGCTATTGATTCTGAGTTTGCCCTGTGCTCAGTGTAGAACTGACAAAACAGATCGTATAGTTTGGGATCTGTCAGTCAAGGCAGCCCATGACTCATTCACAGTCTGTCAGGGTTAGGTGGACAGTTTCACGTTTCCCTCAAACAAGAATAACAGAACTGACCTGAGGCACATTATGTTCCCAAAAATATTTGCCTGTCTACTTTTAAATATACATGAATTTTGATGACATTCTATTCTTAATCTATGTAGTTCAATTAGTTGATGGACCCACCATTGCCAACAACAGCAACTTTAATTATTCTGTAAACATCTTCAGCAAGGTTTAGGAGTGTGTTCAAAGTTGGATAAGAAAACCAGAATTGCAGCTTCAAGAAGTTCAGGACTGTCAAGTTGTTTGTGCAGGCCAGTCAAGTTTCTCCACACCAAACTTTATACACCTGCAGCCATGAAAGTGATTGTAACACCGGAATTTATGATTGTATTTAATAGATGTTCATGACATAGAAAATCCACATAGCAAGGCCAGGAGCATCTGACTTCTATGTTGGATTTTCAAACAATTTTCAAGTATACTGATCTTACTGCGTGAATTAACACTAACAAGACTTTTGTATCTTCTTCCAGATGTGCTATTATCACAATGAATATTCAGTTGGCAACATTACTCTGGCTTGTTTTTGTTGAAATGTGTCATATGTGTATTTGCTATTTAAATGTTCCTAAAGAATTACTTTTCTGAGCACAGGCAGTTGATTATCATGGAAACAAGACAATGCATCCCCCCGTTAAAAGTCCTTGTCGAATGAGATCTGTAATCTACAGATGTTTCAAATGGCTTTCTTCATGAAATAATGTGTGATCAGTTAGTGAAGGAAACAAGGAAGATTATAACAGTGATACATTTTTCATAGAAAAATAACATGTGGTGGGGTTGCTCTTGCACACTAACCAAAGCAAAAAGAGAATGAAATCCATAAAACCCTAACCCATATCAGATCATGATGTATAGTGGTTGAAAAGCATTTCATCACAGAGTTACATGCTACCAGGTAGAGAAATAGAGTAATTAAATCACATTTAATCCCTAATTGTGATACAACAGTTTCGACCATAAATATTACCCAAGATGTTGTCAGACTGCATTGATTTTGTTGTCATGGTTATTTATAGGTTTAAACAATGATCAGCAGACTGAAGTTGTGGAAAGCAAGATTGTTTTTGTTGTATCATTTTTATACTGTACAATCCTAATGTCAACTAACACTAATGCTAATGTATTTTCGGATGCACCTGCATCTGCATAAAACTGTCATTTCTTGCATATGATGCTTAAATCATTCAGAAAAGATCTTCCTCTGCAGCCAATGTAGCTATTTGTATTCCACTTCAATACAGCTATATTTGTGTAATGGCAGACCCAATTGTATTAACAGTCCAAATTAGGTTAGAATAACCAGATTCAGACATGCTGCAGACATGCTGTGCTGTCTTATGGATCTGTTTTTTAACAAATCCCAATTATGGCCCATACTGTGGCTTAGATCCTAAAATAGAAGTGAACACTCACCTGAAACAGTAAGATGTGAATGCCAGTTCAGGATTCATGAAAGCCCATGGTATGACTGTACAAGCAGACACAAATAGAAGCAGACGGTGTGGCAGACGCAAGCAGAAAATCATCCCAAAGCAGGTACTGTATTTATTGTACTGGTCTGGGATGAGAAGCTCTGCTGCTTCGCAACGCTGAACACATGATGGAGAGCCTCTGCCATGGCTGTTATAGCAGCTGACCCCCCACTATTGACAAAAATGAGAGATGGGATCCCTGAGATCGCTTTGTTCATAGAAAATCCACTTACCATGTGCAATTAACATTACATTCCCCCTGCACAAATAAATGAAACCCTAAGCACATCTCAATATGAACACCTTGCTGTGCCTGGCTTTTTGAGCTATCTAGGTTCTGTCCGTGCTGACTAATCTTTGCTACCTATATCCCAACGAGGGACTGGTGTATTTGGAAAAAACAGTGTTTAGCCATGTGAGCTCTAAGGGGGAAATCCACCTGCAAGGTTCAAAGAGCAATTAAAGTCAACGGATCTCTCCAGAAGTCCCACTGCAGCATCTCTATCTATTCTCCGAGCCTCATCCATGGGTATGGACCATCATTTTCACAAGTGATGAAGTGTGAAATGCAACAAAAAACCCCATTACTGCATGAGGGATTTAGTGCCCACAGAACAATGGAAAAGAAAGGGGGTTGAGGAAGAGATGCCTTTGTTAAGTAAAATATTTCTGAGAAATAAAAAAAAATCCCTGCATAAGAGGTCAGACTGTAAAGCCCCAAATGGTTGGTTCATATTCTGCATGTGCCCTGTGTGCTAATGATAATAAAGCAATGACGTATTCCTGGGGGAATTGTAGTCAGTAGCAAAAATTGTTGAGAAACTCTGCAGTGCTGCTAAATTATTCATTATTAATGTCTCTATTACATTTGGCTTAACTGAAACATGGCAGTGGCAGCATCATGCCGTGATGGTTGTCTTCAGCTTCAGCTTTCTCCTCAGCACATCTTGAGAACAATGCACTCTTTCACAATTAGATACTACTGATTTGATCTATCACATAAAATCCCAATAAAATGCCATAAAGTTACATTAAAGAAAATTAGTTATTCGAGGTACAGGGATATTTTTCCAAGCCCCTGTAAATCTGATTTTGATCGATCATTGCTTCTTCGTATATGTTCAATACATATTTTAATGGAATTTCTTATGTGAGATATCAAAACCACAAGCAAATGAAATTGTCATGCTATAAAAAGTACAAGTATTTGATACACTGCAGATTTCGCATGTTTTCTCATTTGCAAAGCATGTAGAAGTCTTTCATTTTTATCATAGGTACTCTTCAACTGTGAGTGATGGAATCTAAAACAAAAGTCCAGAGAATCACATTGCGTGATTTTTAATTAATTTGCATTCTGTTGCATGACATAAGTTTGTGATACATCAGAAAAACAAAACTTAATATTTGGTACAGAAACCTTTGTTTGCAATTTCACATATCAGACATTTCCTGTAGTTCTTGATGGGGTTTGCACACACTGCAGCAGGGATTTTGGACTCCTCCATTCAGATCTTCTCCAGATCCTTCAGGTTTCTGGGCTGTCGCTGGGCAATACGAACTTTCAGCTCCCTCCAAAGATTTTAGATTGGGTTCCGGTGTGAAGACTGGCTGGGCCACTCCAGGACCTTGAGATGCTTCTTACGAAGCCACTCCTTAGTTGCCCTGGCTGTGTGCATCGGATCGTTGTCGTGCTGGAAGACCCAGCCACGACCCATCTTCAGTGCCCTTTCTGAGGGAGGTTGTTGGCTAAGATCTCCTGATGCATGGCCCTATCCATCCTCACCCAAATATGGTGCAGCCATTCTGTCCCCTTCGCAGAAAAGCATCCCCAGAGAATGATGTTTCCATCTTCATGCTTTACGGTAGGGATGGTGTTCTTGGGGTTGAACTCATCCTTCTTCTTCCTCCAAACACGGTGAATGAAGTTTAGACCAAAAAGCTCTATTTTTGTCTCATCAGACCACATGACCTTCTCCCATTCCTCCTCTGGATCATCCAGATGGTCATTGGCAAACTTCAGACGGGTCTGGACATGCGCTGGCTTGAGCAGGGGGACCTTGCATGCGCTGCAGGATTTTAATCCATGGCGTCGTAGTGTGTTACTAATGGTCTTCTTTGAGACTCTGGTCCCAGCTCTCTTCAGGTCATCAACTAAGTCCTGCTGTGTAGTTATGGGCTGATTCCTCACCTTCCTTATGTTCATTGATGTCCCACGAGGTGAGATCTTGCATGGAGCCCCAGACCGAAGGAGATTGACCGTCATCTTGAACAGGTGCAGTTAATACACGTAACGAGTGGAGAACAGGAGGGCTTCTTAAAGAATGCCTGAGAGAGCCAGATTTCTTACTGGTTGTTAGGTTAATTAATTTTGTCATGCAATCAAATTCAAATTAATTACTTAAAAATCACAAAATTAGATTTTTTGGATTTTTGTTTTAGATACCGAGACTCACAGTTGAAGAGCACCTATGATAAAAATTAAAGACTTTCGGCAGTGTATCATATGCATGTTCTGCCCACCATATATTTTTTCTGTTTTTCGTCACACTTTAATGTTTCTGATCATGAAACACATGTTAGTTAGTATGGTATTAGCGTAATGGTCTGGAGCTGCTATGCCGGTTCAGGACCTGGACGACAATTGATTGAACCATGAATTCTGCTCTCTAACATCTGGCCGTCAGTTAGTGATCATAAGCTCAGGGACACCTGGGTTGTGCAGAGGGACAATGATGTGGAACAAAATAACCTCAAAGAATTTGTTTTGATTTTTTAGCAGCTCAATGATGTTATTATCGGTAATAAAAGATATCATAACATTGCGAGCTTGTTGGAAAGTAAATAAATCCTTAGAGTGGTGAAAGGCTAGTAGGTTAGTCAAATGGACTTTAGCATTTTAATACAACTCAAACTGAATATGTTCATATGAGTGGAATACATTGCAATTAAGAGTCTTCATTTTCACAAGAGACAGTTGTTACATTTGGTGCTGTCTTGTCAAGGTGACAAATGCCTGTATTCCAATCTAGAGTTGCGTTGGTTGAGCCTGTCAAATATATCTATACACCAGATCAGCTGCGACTTGTCATTCTGCTCTAGCTCCACCCTATTCAGGCTAAAAGAGCTTCCAATATGGCTAAATTAAAACAATTCTGCAAAGAAGACTGGACCAAAATTCCTCAACAGCTGTATAAAAACTCATTTCCAGTTATTGTAAATGCTTGACAGCATCTGTTGCCACCAAGAGTGGCACCACCAACGATTAGTTTTAGAGCTCAATTGCTAATTCAAATAGGTACTGGTTAGTTTCTGTAACCATTTTAGACCTAATTATAAATTAAGTCATCATTCAAAAGTTAATTTTGTATTAACTCTGCTTACTTTTAAATCTGTAAAGGGGTAAAAGCTTGTTCACAGGATTGTGGGAAATGAAATATTGTCCTGTTCAAAAAGACTCAGTTCTTTCATGGAAATATTTTCCACTACAAATTCCGTCAACATGTGGTTTAGAAGGGAACAAGTATTTCCTGAATTCCAAGTTATCCTCCATAGTTTATGGCAAAGAAGAAAATGTTTTGCTGAAAACTTTGGGAAAAAAAGAACTGTCAGCAGCAAAGCCTGTGGGAGGCTGGAGTCAAGAGGGCCCCTTGTTATCTTGTTATGGCAGTGTAAACGGCAAGGCAGCACCAAACGCCTTGATGGAGCCCAGATAGACGAGTCACACACACACAGCAACATCACAGAGTTACTCCTGATGTTGTCTGCATACCAACTCCTCACCAACTTCACTTTTGTAAACTTTTTTTTCCTTTTTGGGGAGGAAACATTTCCTTCTGTTTGCACTTAAAAAAATCCTCTCATTCGCATTGCTACCCTAATCAGACTCAATCACATGATGATAATTATGAGGTGGTAATCAAAGGAGGTGATAAGGATGACGTAGGGATTCCAAAACTGGAAACAAAGCAGGTAAAAAAAATTACCTTCCCTTAGTAACTGTTGTCAGGTATGTCAAAGCAAAGCTAAAATAAATACATTTAAAAGCAGCCTCACCAACAGAACAGAATTTGATAAAAGAAAAATAATTTAGCTGGATGTTCCTCAGACATCACAAAAGCCACGTCTCAACATGTCAATTATCAGGAGGTGTGGGATTTTTTTTTATTCTAACAATTATATATCTGACTTCCGCTGAGCCTGCCATGGCTTGGCTTAGAAAAACTGGGTTTGTTTAGATTTTGAGGGTTCTCAGGAAGAGCACTTTGAGGAAGTATGACAATAATAAAAATTCAGACTGTGCCCGACACTCATGCAAACTTTATGACATAGGACGTGCTGGGGAGAATGTGATGAGATTCTCCTGTGGCTGCAGTAAACTATAACCTTCATCATGGTCAGAAAGGTACTGTAAAAGCCTCGCAGAGGTTTGCCATGTTAGCTGGTATTCTACTTGTATTCCCATTGCAAGCGTAGAGTTTAAGGCAAATCCTGCAAAGTGAAAGCTTATAATTAGGCTTGGTTCAGATAGGGGGCACATAGATGTTAAGAATATGAGCACAGACCAGGTCAAGCCAGGTTTTTAGAGTCAACCTAATACAATTACAACGGAACTGGCATATTTGTTT
Organism: Girardinichthys multiradiatus; assembly: GCF_021462225.1. Classification (NCBI taxonomy): domain Eukaryota; kingdom Metazoa; phylum Chordata; class Actinopteri; order Cyprinodontiformes; family Goodeidae; genus Girardinichthys; species Girardinichthys multiradiatus. The sequence goes on along the minus strand of NC_061813.1, from coordinate 14,278,573 downwards.
CACAAAATTATTATCTCATCTGGCAATGAACACTGTTTCTGTTCATAATGATAAAAATACTTATAATGCTCAAGGACCATATTTGAGCATATCTGATACTGTGGCACAAGCATCCATACCCAGAATTGCCATGTATACCGTACATATCGGCATCTGCCATGGAATTTATCCTAGTGCTACTTAAATGTTGCAAGAATGATCATAGCTCCACAATAAACACACAACCACCAATCCTCCCAGTGTGGATCACTATGTTCTTTTACATCATACAAGGAGGGCACCGAAATCATGGTCAGTGTAAGCTTTCAGAGCATGCAGCTGGGGTTGCAAAACCCCAGGGATGCAGTTTACATCTTGCACCCTTAATTTGCAGTAGATTCCGCTAGGGCACAACTCTGTGTCATAATCCTCATGCAAGAAATCCAAACTTTAACTGTTCCTCATCAGAGTCTGCTGTATGTCTCAGATAAGATGAACACTGGAGGTTAGGACTTTTACGCATCCTGAAATCCAGTATTACTCCTTAAAGTTCATAGTGGTTACAAGTTTATTAATATCTCCCTAGATGGATCAGTGCCTGTAGCATTATTAGCTGAAAAACTTTGGATTAAATATGTAACATGTAACAGGAAAGCATCATAAGTGACACACAGTCTTGTCAGACATATAAATGAGGTGTGTTTTACAAAATATGTCATTTCTTCACATTTAGGTCCATATAATGGTGTCAAATGTTTTGATACACCAATACATTTTTTATTTTTTTGTGGTGATTCCTTTTGAGTGGACCTGCTCAGAATCATCACTAAACATGGCAGCCAAGATTAAATGGATAGCAGAAATCTAGAATAGCAAGAACAGTGGTGCACTTTGCTTCATCGTTGTGAAACACACATGCACACACACACACACGCACACACACACACACACACACACACACACACAAATGTGTTTGGAAGTGGTGCGCTGGAATCACCGACTCCTCTGTGCAAGGAGCCATATTTTCCTTTCAGTCCCCCCCAAAAAAAATCAATGAAATCACTGTGCTCTCAAAATAAGATATTTATATGGCCTTGTGCTGAGCACAAATGGTTTATCAGGCACCATATTCTTTTCTTAGCAATTTTGTGGAGTACATTTAGCTAATTTGAAGGTTCATGGCAGAGAGCACTGTTAAGAATGCTTGCATAACCAAAAGACACAAACTATCTATAGTGTGAAGTAGTAAATGAGTAGTAAATTGTCAGTAAAAGCGGAAAGAGCTCCTTCAGGAGACACAGCTTCCTTTTTCTTGTGCTTTTCTTTTCTTCCTTATTTCTAGCAGAGTGAGTGATTTTTAGCTCTAGACAGCTGCATCATCATAGCTGATAGCACATTTAAACCAATATGCTATGCTGTCAGCTAAGACACTAACTTTTGATGTGATGCGCACACTGCTGCAAGCTCCAGGATTTGGAGATCTTTAGAAAAGAATATTAAGGAGACCACAGAGCAGGTAGTGAAGGATTTCACACGATAGATATTTCTTAGTTTTTCTTACATATGTTTGACAACATGTTTGACTTTAATGAGTATGGCTTACAGCTAATGAAAGCCCCAAATTATTTGTCAGAAAATTTCAATAGTGCATAGGTTTATGACAGAGGCAATCGGTTTGTGGTCCTGCTTACCTCACAGATATGGATTTTAGGTCAAAAGAGTTTGCTAGCCAATCAACCACAGGGATTCAATGGTCATTAAATCAGGTACTGGCAATTATATTAGCATCTCTGGCCTGGATATGTCTGTGTGTGGTCCGTTGTTAATCTCACTCAAACTCTTGAATGTTCTTTGCTTCACACACCTCTCAAAGCAGCAGCTATTCCTGTTGTTTGTGCATCTTTTTCTATCACTCTTTTTTCCTTTGACTAAACTTTCCATTGATATGCTTGGATATAGTACTCTGTTAACAGCCAGCTTCTATGACAATGACCTTTTGTGGCTTACTCTCCTTGTAGAGAGTGTCAATGACTGTCTGCTAGGCAATTGTTAAGTCACCCGTCTTCCTCCTCCTTATTGTGTAGGCCATAAAATAGCCATTACATGTCATTTTTATAATAAAATCAATAATTTTATGTAATATTTTCAATTTTTGAGAAACATAATTTTGTGTTTTTAAATGTGGAAACCCACAATCATGAAATTTTAAAGAAATTACATGTTGAAATATGTCACTTTGTGAATAATGGATCCATACAATAAATATGCATTTTACAGTTTGAATCGAACTATAAAAATACATAAACTTGTCAAAGATATTCTAAATTATTGAGATGCAATGTGCATTATTACTGACCAGCCTATAGGTTTATTTGTAATGCAATCTTTGTGAAACATGACAAAACAACAGATTAAGCAACTGCACCATGTCTTAAATACTAAGAAATATGTGTCATCCCTGGCTATTAGACCGTGAAGTATTCTACCAATAAAACAGAGTGAGTTATCTGTCAAACCAAGTAGAATCATGAATGTACAATGCAGCATGGGCAACCTCGGCTTTAACTTATTGCTGCTGAGAGTTGATTAGGCTAATTAAATCACATAAAGGAGACAGTATTCCCTTGAGCACTAGATGAAAAATACAGTGTAAAAAAATCAGTCAAGTCCTAAACGCTGCATCTTGGTAAATTATGCAGAAACAACAAGTGCACCTTTGTTCAGGACTCCAGATAGCTATCATTAATCATCCAAAGAGGGAAAAAAGGAGTTGAGAATGACTCTGATTTGTCTCATTTTAAATTTGTTTTGGTTCATGTCCCTTGCCTCAGTCACAAACCTCAAAAAACCTTTGATTTTGTTTGGTCTGGCTAAGATGAAAGACAAAAAAGCTCATGCTGAGTTTCGCCGCAGACGTTTAACAATTGTATTAATTAATAGTTTATTTGCAACAATGTTAGAGAATTCAGATCATATCGTTTTTATACAGCAAACTCTAGATGGAAAGTAGATTTTAGGCTCATGTTTTTCTAAGAAGTAAGATACTTAAATAAAAAGTCACCATAAACAGGTTTGCCAGAAAGTCACAGACAAAACTATAGCCCTGTAAAAATAAGCTCTCTTTTCATTTTTCTCCATCTCATCCTCCTGCAGCCCTCACACTGACTGAGTGTTGCTGCATGAAATGAGACCTATTGCTACTGACGGCTCATTCATTTCTCAAGGAAATGTCAACGTGTAGCTTGTTGAGAGGTGGCACATTGTGTAAGACCAGGATAGAGGAGGTATGAGGGGGGAGTGCAAATGCTTTGTCTGTCTGAAACCTCTAATCAGGATCCGCTTAGAGAAAGGTCAGATTTTAATACCACAACGTAAATCCAAAGGAGCTCCCAGGACCCTGATTCACAAACCGAGAAAAGCCTCTGTATGGAAGGATTGAGCTGCTTACAAAAACAATAAATAAATATTTCCAAAGCTCATCATCACAAAAATTGGAAGCCTTTTATATAAAAATGTTTTTTCTGTGTATTCTGATTAGCTAGATGCACCTGTCTAAAATTACTTATGTACCTATGTACCAGTCACATCGGCACAGATCTAAAAACAATCAAAAATGAATGACCTTATTCATTGGAAAGCAATAATAAATAAAAATCACTAAAGATGCAGTGAAAAATTGGTAGATGACAGGAATTGGCTTAATTTCAACTTAATCCCACCAGACCGACGGCCGACCTTTTTTCGATCAGTGAATGCACCATGCCAAGTACAATTAGGTTGCGGTAACAACAACATTCCTTTGTGTGGAAATAGTTTCTGTAAATAAAACCTCAAACTTAAAAAGACATAAGACATATTTGTGGTAAACTCAAGTGGTGAGAGAGCTAAACTTTGAAACAATAACAGCAAGGCTGAACATATTGCAGCTCAGCTGCTCTCTTTCTTAGTTTGAGTTTGAATCTATTTTTATATCTTCTTAAATTATAGTTTTAAGGAAAGATCATAGCTGACTAAAACTGGAATTAGCAGTAAAAAATAGAGATCAGAAATCAGCCACAAAATTCTGATTGGCACATCTCAAAATAGCTCAATAGCCCAATGACCAAGAAACAGTTGAGCTTTTCTTTCACTAAATGGAGGCCTCAGAGGCCTAAGGTCACACTGCATGGGTTGAATGCTCCAAGGTAGGAAATACATTTTGGATTCTCCACTTTAGTGGAATATCTACTCGTCTCAGGTCTAAGTTGCTCCCAGCTGAGACGTAAGCAAGAGAAACAATGAAGAGACGCAGAGACAAAGGAGTCAAATGACAATAAATACTGTAAGAAGGTGATGTGACATAGCTGCATCATTTGGCCGTTTATTGTAAACGTGTGAGTTTATGTGTCAGCATAAACAATATGCAATATGAACATTAATATGTATTTACAAACAATGTGTGCCGCAATTATCAGCACCTCAGTAAAAGATGTGTCCAAACATTTCCCCAGATTCAAACTTAAGAAGTAGAAATTATAGTTGAAAAGTGTAAGCTGATGGCATGTCAACATAAAGAAGTCTAATGATATCTAAATGTGGTACAAATTTGTTTGAGGTTGGTTAACTGGGCTAACCACACCTGACTTTTGTTAAGGCTGAATTTGAAAGAGAGTTTTCAACTCACTGCTAAGAGCTCAATAAAAACAAGAACTAAATAACCATTGAAAAGATATTCATTGGTGTCCATTCAAAGAAGGAAATGGTTAATTTTGTAGCTGCACACTGAAAAATGTAACACAGTTTCATCAGCAGTTAACTGGAGATTTTCTGTTCCCTCCCTTACCATCCTCCTCACTGAGGTGTTGACAAGATGGACCTGGGTCCTTAGCTTTTGTAACTTTGCAACTATGACATTTTCAATTTTACTCATAACCAAATCATTTTGTTATTTTTCATTATCATATTCAAAGCAAAACCTTATTTAAGCATAAAATAACTCTGCATAAATGTTACCAGGCACAACAGCAAGTCGAAATGATTCAAATTACGTTTGAGAGAAGGAAATGGCCTCGGCCTGAACAGAAGAAAAACAGACATTTCACAGTTTTGTTGAACTTTGCTAATGCATTTTATTAAGCTTGCATTATAAGCTTTATAAGGAGTGTGGGGGTGTGGGGGAGCAATGTGTTTAATGCTGTCTTCCTTTATCTGTGACCCCGGGATAGAGGCTGCAACCTGAGCTTGCCGTGCACACATAAGCACCACGCCCTCTAGCCTCTTCATCCTGCTCTGCTTCTCTCGCTCTCTCTCTTACTCCTGTCAGGCCGTGGTGTCTGTTACCTTCAGCTCTCCAGGAAGTAGAAGCCAGTCTTGAAAATACAACCTCCTTTGCGAGTGCAAAAAATCAATTAGCCGAGAGATGATTTTCACTGATAACGCCGGTGTACTATAATTACCCCGAATCTGCAACAATCTGATTTATGATACAAATGCTATTGACACTGCAGTGGTGGATTGGCGTGCTCAGCGGCTGAAATATCAATGATAATTGTTGCCATGTTGATCTGAAGCCTGTCACTGCTTGAGGTAAAAATAAAACAATCGCAGAGAATTGGACTTTATGGCAAAGCAGCAAAGAGGTCATATTTCACTGATGTTTGTATGATTTGTGATCCGTGGAGTACAACAGAGAGAGGAAATGGCTTTGTAAGAGCCAAACGCTGCTGGTTAATTGAGGCCCTCCAATCACACTGACTGCCAGAGACATGAGGGCAGCAGCGCAGCGCAAACTGCTGCTAATTCAATAAGCCGTCATCAGACTTTTAAAAGACTGGCAGAAATAATTGTTAACCTAGTTTCAGCTGTTTCCTGAAATAGGAATCTAATGGCTGCCGATGTTTATCCAGGATTTTGATCATTTGGCTACTGCAAAGCAAATGTGAAACCAGGGTTCCTATGTATTTATCAAGTGAAAATTATAGCGTTCTCTTGGAATTAGGCCATTAGGTTCATTTCAAAATATGAAATACTGAAGTTCACTGTCAATTTATGGTAGTCATTTTTACAGTGTTCATGCTTTAAATATGGAACCTGGAAAAAACAGAATTTGAAAGGATTGAGGGTAGGAAGGAAGGAAGGCAAGATGGGAAGAAAGGCAAGAAGGAAGAAAGGCCGTAAGAAAGGAAATAAGAAGTGACACACTGATTATAGAAGGGAGGGAAAGGGGAAAGGACACCATTAAGGAGGACATGAAGCAAGAAAAAGGGACTTAAGGAATTAAAGAAAAGGGGAAAGAATGAAGGACACCATGAAGAAGAAAAATAAGGAAGGAATGACAAAAGAAGGAAGGATAGGATTAAAGGAAAAAAACGAAGCAAGGAATTAAAGATGGAAAAAAGAGGGATAGAAAGAAAGACAAAAGGACACAAGAAACAGAAATGAAAGGATAGAAGGGTTAGAGGAAAAGAAGGAAGGGCACAAGACAGAAAAGGAGGAATGACACAAGAAAGGAAGGAAGGAAACATGTAGGTACACACCGAAGGAAGGAAGGAAGAAAGGACAACTTTTAGACAATTGGTGAGGCATTAATATCTGGAAATATGAATAAATATTTTCATAATCTTATTATTTTTCATTTACATTTCCAGACCTGGTAAATATTAAAATCCAATTCCACGATTTTCCAGGCTTGTCCAGACTCCTTAAGAACTCTGTCAAATACTTCAGGCTCTTGATATCAATCAAATGTTGGGGATAGAGTCACAAACAGAGGGTGACAATCAGCTGCCCCAACTCACTCTTACCCGCTTTGCCTTCAACCAACCCTGCAGTCACGGGAGTCAGCATTTTTGAGAAGTGCCTCTGAGGTGTCGTGCTGAATAATGTGTCCTATGAATAAAACACATTAGCTACAAAACATGTTGAATTATTCACATTTCAGAGCCTGCATCCCTCCTCCCTGCATAGGAGATATTAGTTTTTCAGTCATCCTATGCTTTGCACAGAGTCCTCTGAGCCTTTGTCTCCCTTATGTATGCTCCTTCTTTGTGATCTGTGTTTTGTTAACCCCTTTTTGTTCCTCTATCTTCCTTCTCAGCTGAATTTGTGCTGATGGTGATGCTCTATTTATACGCCTCAAGTTACTACTTTTCCCTGAAACATCTTCTGATTTATCTAAAAGGGCTCTCAAAGCTGTTGAGTAGTGCATTTGTTCTTAAAGAACCTTTGATGACGTGGTAACATGCTGCGGCGCAAAATGGATTTATCATTTAGGATTAATCTAAAGCGACCAGCTGTGATTTTCAAGGGCAAAATACTTGACCTAATATGATTTCCTTTGCTTATTTTGTGATTCTAAAGAAATGTGTTCAATTTAACATTTCAAACAAAGCTGCATAATGTAACTATAATCACGGAATTTATCTTATTTCAAACGTTGTGTAGATATTGTCATGAATGCCCGAGTCATATCGTAAGTGTCACATCAGGGTCCTGATCAAGGAATTTTTATATGAACTCCTGATACCCCTTTTCAGTTTACTGTCCGTGATTTCACGTCAGCTGCACCCATGGTGTTAGCCATTAAGCCATGTGGATCTGTTTTGCACAAACAATTTTTTCACACATAATCAAAAATGTTTTTGTCTGGTTTACAAAGCTGCAATATAGGCCAGGCACATTATTTTGTTGTCCTAATGTTCCCAAACAATCAAAGTGTTCTTCAGCTTTTACTATGACGGTCACAGTGAAGGAAAGATTGTATTGGTTGTTGCACCCCAAGTAACCCGCATTGCATGCTGTGCTCTGATAGATGTCTGCATTAGGAAGAGCTACACAGAGAGGAGCTGAAACATTGTTTAACAAATGATACGTTTAAAGAAACATGCCAAGTTTATAAAACAGGCAAACAAGCCTTTTTTGTAAGTTCTGTCTGCACACAGATAATTGGAATTGCTCTGAAATATGTTGAAGGAGCTGAATTATCATATCAAAACAGAGAGTACACATGCCATCATTAGCCAAAGCAAACAGCTCCATAAGAAAACATTGTCTGCAGGTGCAAATCATGTTAGTTAACCCTGTGTTGACCCTGTGTTCAGTAACTGAAGTTAGGATGAAGTTTGGAAAAACAGATGTAACCTCCAGGACATCATTGATGAGTGAGTTAGGTGGGACACAATAGCAATACTGATGTAGGCCATGTAATACTGATGAAATGTAGTTTATTATTTCACAGTACTTTGAAGCTGAGTTTTCAGGAATATATACATACCATTGGTTTTTATTTCAGTTTAATTAAATATCCAACTGGGACTCAGTACCCTCTAATGGCTATCATTAAATGACTTGGATCAGTATCGCCGACAAAAAGTCCCGATTAGGGCAGACCTGATTCGAGAATGTTTTCCCACAGTAAAATTCACAAACTGAACTAATCATAAATAGCCACATAGACTAATAAACAAGGATGACACTCATGATTTACTGTTGTGTTCTCAGACAGGAAGCAAAATAAAAAAAGCACACAGGATAGATTTGTTTCATGATATGTGTATGTGTGAACGAGGTGACTGAAGCATGTGTTTGATTTTTCAAGTGGTAAAGTCACATTTTCTAGGGTTTTCAGCAGCATTGCCCCAACATCAGATTGTGTTTGTTCGGCATACTGAGACAGCTCTCAAACAGCAGAACATGACGTCAATGGGCACCAGCCTCAATTCCTTCAGCCACAGCCACATATCTGAGTCACGCAGGCTTTTGTTTGTCATGGCTGTGGGGTCAGAACATGCCAAGTAGATACACAATACTTATGAACTGATAAGAAAGCTGTTTTGGTATCCCCTTTTTCCCTACTCCTTTTTTGACAGTAGGCTTTTAGTTTCTCAATGTACTCACCAGGGCACAGTATGTCTCTGGAGGGTCTCCACATGTGATGTTGGGGGGATCCAGGGTAACCTTCAGGAACTGGGTCATGTCTGCTGCCTCCGGTTGGCAGGCCATGTAGTCCCAGGTTAAACCTTCATCTGAGTACACCTGGGACTTGCAGACATCATAGTGGCCCCACGCTGCAGGGTAGTGTTGCATGGCTGTATGGCACAAGCCAGTCCATATCGCCTGGAGGGTCAGTGCAAACTGAAACCTCATGACTGCTCCTCTCTCAGCTCCTTCCAATGGAGCTGTGTCTCCTTCTAAAGATGTACAAACCAAGGATTATAATATTCTTCTTCCAATGACTCAAATGGAGTGAGGAGGCATGTCAAGCTCCCTTCCAGGGGTGGGGGGTGTCGGGAGGGGGGCACAGCTTGATTTAGAAGTGTTTTTTAGGTTTCCAGTGAAGCAAAAGACTGTGAGGTTACAGGGCCAAAGATAAGAAGAGAAGACCGCAGAGGAATAAGAGGGCTAGACGAGCAGATGATAGCCCCTCTGACACGTTGATAGCCAATTGAGTGGCAGGTCTCCTCAGCTTCCCCGGCTGCCAATCATAGTCCGCTTCCACCTGACGATCTGGTGCTGCGGAGAAACAGAAGAAGAGCGAATGTGAGCAAATCCCACTTATGGGATTTAATTTTTGACACTGAGACAACATTAGCTCTGCCCACAGCATGGGAGGAAGGGTGTACGTGTAAAAAGAAAGTCGGAATGGTGTGAGAGAGAGGTGCAGCAATGGTGTTTGTTGTCTATCAAAACATGGTAGAATCGGTAATTGAGGCCATCAGGGTAAACAGGATCCTGCAGCTTTCACACCAAACCTTCATCACACTCAGCGGTACCAAACCTACAATGTTACGGCTTTCTCCAGCCTCCGCAGCCCTGACAATCTTCTCACTTCCACACAAAGAAACACAATGTTGCATGTGTTAATAGAAGCTTTTTCACAGTGCTTTCTTTAACATAAAGAATAAAAGCAGTATAAGCAAAACAAAAGAAAGCAACAAAATTATTCATTGACTCTACTTGAACCATTAGACTGATATACCAAATTTACAGAAGTATTCAGACTGTCTGTGACAACTGAGCCTGGATGCATCTGACTTCTACATGAGTCGTTAACACGCTTCCACAACCCGACTGCATTCCAAGCTCTTTGCACAAAGTCTAACAGTTAATGATGCATGTTAGAAAGAAAACCGAGCCAGGTTAACAGAAATGTCCTTATGACGGCAAGACAGAATTGTGCTGAGGAGCAGGTTTGGGAATATCTTTCAACTTTAAACATTCCCTGTGTTTAATATGCAAACATACTCAGCAGCTTCTATAACGTACATATGGAGCTGGCATGCATCAAGCCAATTGTTCCAATAAACAGATTTCAATGTTCTTCCTTTTTGGGTGGACAGGAGTATCTATTATGGTGTTTCATCTATCTGGTCATTTGAAATCCAGCTCTAGGCATGGGCCTGGTTACCATTAATAGGGTATACCAAGGTTTTTAAAAGCTTTAAAATCTTCAAACTGCAATTTTTTTCCATCACAAAGCTCCTACTGTGTGAAGGCCTTTAAAAACTCAAAGAAACTGGCCCATAAAGTAATGCCGGAAAGGCCATCCCCCATGTTTTGCTGCACACTGCCGGTCAGCTGACTAATAGAATACTACTACATTTTCCACTTGCTTACAAAAAGACTCATTGTGGTGTTTATAAACATTTCAAACTGTGAAAAACACAGACAGTTATGGTGTAGAAACTAAAGCAGCACCACTCACCACTCTTTTTAAAATAACACTGTTTTAAAACTACAGTTTCAAGCAATGAGTGCCACGCCTGTTAAGAAATTGACTGCAGGCTGTATCTAAGATATAAGTTAGATAGCCTGACTAATTGCCCAGCTGTAGCCCCACTATTTACCCAGCTAATGCATGTCCTTATACTTATGTTACTTTATGAAATTAAAGACCAAAAGCATAATCACATTGTGACCTCAAATAGCACTTTTCTTCAAGCTAAATCTCATTATCATAACAAAAAAAATCAGTTTAACTCAAGATGATTTCAGGGAAATTATTTTATTATCTTGAGAAAACGATGATATTTTTTCATTATCTCAGCAAAACCACTTAAAAAAAATTTTATACTTGGAAAGGCCTTTCTTTGCCTCCGTACATGTATTTTGTAAGACTGTCTTTCCTTCATAAACCCACAGTCGGTCGCAACAGATGGCTGCTCATACTAAGCAGGATTCTGCTGGAAGTTTTTTTCCTGATAAAAGGGAGTTGTTTCCCTCCACTGTGTACACATTCATGGTCATCATGAAAAATTGCTGCAAAGTCAAAGACTAAACGCAATTGCCTGAGTTTTCTTACATAGGAAACTTCTTTACCAATTGGCATATTAAACTAAACTTTACTGCGTTTTAACTACGATCACACTGGATGTATGTAATTGAATGTAAAGCTGTCTATATGAATGGTTTTATATTTCTGCATATAACTGGCACTAAATAAATTGAATTGAATTGAACATTGACCCTTATCAGCTGTTGGGATCTTGAGATTTTATATTTTCACTAAAAGAACAAATGACTTTTACCTGGGATATATTGCTATGTACATTTTCCATCTTACAGAATAGAGACATAATTTATTGAACTACAAATTACTGTTGTTAAATTCATTCTCATTCCACACTACCACAAAGACAATTGGAGATGATTATTGTTAATTATTTATTAATTTTCTCTCATAAAGCATTTAAAAGGTCAGTAACACAACTATTAACATATTATTGTTAAAAAAGGAAACAAACCCTAACAAGGCATCAATGTGAAGTTGACCAGCTTACGCTAAGACACATTTTTGCATGAGGTTGCATAGATATGATCGTATGATGTGTCATCGGTACTTACACATGCATAGGAACATGCGCCACCCATTCTGACACATGTTCACATCCTTTGACCACAGTTTGATAACACGTTTTAATAACAACATTGACCTATTTTTCCTTTTAAAGCTGTGGTGCCAAAGGTTTGCTTCTTTTAACTTACAATGAAGGAAATGCAACTGATATTTAAGAGTTGTGTTTATTTACATCTACAAATACATGACTTGCAGAAGCACAATGTGTGGCATGCATTTACACTTCCCTTGCTTTACTCTGATACCCCTAAATAAAATCTAGTACCTTCAGATTGCACAGAATTAGTAATTAGAATCTACTGGTGTGTAATTTAATCTTAGTATAGAACAATATCTTTGGAAATCTCAAAGAGATCTGTTTGACTCATCACTCAAAAATTTAAAGAGTATGGCAAAATCGCAAACCTACCAATATATGGTCATCCACGTAAACTGGCAGGGCTACATTTACAATTCGATATAAGGAGGAAAGCTAACACCACACATTACCCTAAACACAATATTTAAACACTGAAACATGTTGGTGGAAGCATCATGCTGTGGGGATGTTTTTCTTCACAAAAGGGAGAGGGAAGCTTGTTAGAGTTGATGGGAAGATGGATGGAGCTAAACACAAAGCCAAACTGGAAGAAAACCTGTTAGAACTTCAGAAGACTTGGGACAGGAGAGAAGGTTGACCTTCTACCAGTACAACAACCTTAAACATAAAATACGAGATTCAGTGGGATGATTTCAATCTCTAGGAGTTACAATCAGCAAGTCACAGCCCAGACATAAATCTAATTAAGAATTTTTATGATATTTACATGCCAAACATTTAAAAACCATATAACATTTTCCTTCCACTTCTTAATTATTCAGATTCAAAAATACATTATGAATCCCAAAGGGAAATTAATTGCTTTTGTAACTCATATTATCCAAGTTTATTCAATCATTATTACTTTGGTGTGTCCATTACATGTCCTTCACAAGTTTGTGGTTATAACATGTCATATGGAAAGGTTCAAGGGGTATAAACACTTATTTAAGAAAATATATCAAAATGTTTATTCTATTACAGTTTTTCTGCTGAACGCATGATAGAGTGGAAACTTTACCTTTGCAAAATGGAGTGGTTATTTTGTCTCTACACTGTCCCGTAGTGCACATCAGTGGGAAGTCCTATATTAACAGGTTGTGACTACATTCAATTGCTGAAGCGGTGTAAGTGGTGGATCTGCCAATAAGAAGAGTCTCCATACTATATCATACACTGTGATTTATTTCATATGCAGCAACACATCCATTTATAACTCCCAACCAAGCAAGGCCACAGCCCACAGTGGTCATTGCACTGCTTTTCCTATTTGTCAGCCTTTGCTTCTTTTAAATGCCATCTTAAACACAACATTAATAATGTCCTTCCCTTTGGAATAGCTTCATTAATTGGTCTTCTTATGTTTAGTTTTGGAGCTGACCTTTTAAATGAATTTCTCTGCTGCCCTGATCTGTCAGCAGTGAGCTGCAGTGAACCAGATAGCCAAGGCCATGGCTGGAGTTATGTGAAGCTCTGTTATGAAACATGGACCTGACTCAGAGTGAAATATAGCTAGAGACTGAAGAGAAAAATACGTGAAGGAAAAGGTGCAGAATCTTCTTCTTGCAGTTCAGTCCCTCAGCTTGCATCTAAGCAAAACAAACTGTTAAAATGTTGACCAAGTGTTGCTGATACAGGACGCTGTGTGGATGGATGGCAAAAATATAGTTTAAACTATGATTGGATTAGATTAGATTAGATTAGATTAGATTAGATTAGATTAGATTAGATTAGATTGAAAAGTATTTAGTCTTTGCACTTTGTTTCTCATCTGCTCTTTAATTTCTTTTCATTGAGTGTTGCAGTTCAATGTCTTTCAGCCTACTTTATGTGGCTGAACAGGTTCTATTCTAATGATTTCTATATTCTACAGGTCTGTTAGCAAAGTGTGGCTGGTGAAATTGAGCTAAATTGTCCATAAAATGTGGTTAATCACAATTTAACAAAGGGCGTGAATTGTTTTTTACATAGGTTGATTCGGATAGTTTTTTTCAATAGAGTGTCAAAAATCATTATTTTGAAACAGCTTTTCGTATTTACTCGGGTTATCTTTGTCTAGTAATAAAATTAGTTTGGTAATCTAAAACATTTAAATTTGACATAAAAGCAAAAACATCAGAAATGAATAAGGGGGCACATACGTTTCCACATTACTGTGGAATATTCCAGAGTAGACTGAGCCTAAAACAGAAATAAACAAAACAGAACAGAAACAACTGAATTATCTCAACAAAGCCTGTTGATGGGGTTGAGGGTGAAGTACATAATTTGAGTTTTTTAGTCACAGTTTGGTCAGGGCTCTATAAAGAGGGAAAATGAACAAATGTTAGGCAGAAAATAAGCCCCATAAAACTGCAGAAAAACAAAACCACCTTTGCTAACGAGGAGGCTCTAAAACAAAAGGCTATGGTACAGTAAGGAAGGATTTGTCTTCTAGTAACTTCACTTTAAAATTAAAGAGTAAAAAAAACAATGGGTGTAGTTAAGGGAAATTGGACTAAATCAAGAGCCGTATAACCTTTTGAAATGTAAAAATAAAAACAAAAACAAATAAAATGTTAAGCCTGAAATTAGCTTAAAAGCCTGTTGTATCTATGTTTGAGACTCTTATTTTGCAGTTAAGGGCAGTACTTCCTGCTTTGCTGAATTGTATTGACCCAGGCTGCTTAGTGGTTTTGAGCTGCCACTCATAACAAAAGCATTGCAGAAGACCAGATGGTTCCACCATCTTAAAAGTGTTTCTCTGGCAGCATTTTGGCTACAAGGATGGAGTGACAGATAAGACATGAATCACTGTGAGAACTATGACTGGCCAACCACTGACATTTTTATTGAAGTAGGACAGCATTTAAACCACTCTAGTTTAAAGCCATATTTGTCACTGACACCTTAAACTGTTTTATACAAACAAAAACCTCCGCGGTGTTGATGAAAACACAAAAGCAATAATTTTTTATAATTTTCTAGCATGATGACCGCCTTGGAATTAGACAAACATAAGAACTTCAATAACTTATCAAAACTGGGGCAAGTTATTTTACACTGATTACAGATTCTTTACAACAGAGATAGTAATTGGTAAAAAAAAAAAAAAAAAAAAAAAATATATATATATATATATATATATATGCGAATAAAATATAGATATTCTTTCTATTCTAAAAACTAATTGATATTATTTTTATCTCTTTCTCCTAAACCCAAAGTCATGTAACGTCTCATTACCTGAGCTGGTCATATTTTCACACCCTTAGTCCTGACACTGTATGAATTCTATGTGGTGCTTAGTTAAGCACTCTCTGTTGTTTATTTAATTTTCGTAGATGCTTATTAAATGCTGTTTGATGTATATAAAAGCATTTATCAGATTACATTTATTAGAAGAGTCGCAAAGCACATACTACATCTTCCCCTACATCTGCCACTTACGCTTCACTGATGTTATACTACCAGAAAACTTTCACAATGCAGAGTGAAATGAGGCTCATATTCAAGCTTCTGCATGTCATCATTACTTGGCATTCTTGCACTGCTTTGGGAGAGAGGGCAGAGATGCTCACATTCTTTCTTTCCAAGGCCAGATGAAATCTATGAGGGACATGCCCTACTTGAGTCTCAGAGAGTCAAATCCTAGAGTCAAGTCTCAGATCTGAGGGTCAAGTTCACAGGGTTACAGAGTTGGATCCAAATTAGGATTCAAGTCTCTTAGGGTCAAATCCAGTTCAAAGTCCAGTGTTTGAGGGGCAAGTCCAAGTCCAAGTCATGCGTCTTTCATGACTGAAAGTAACTTTCCCGCTTTAGTATATGCTATCTAGCCTGGCTATAAAAATGTATTGCTGTAGGTTATGGATTCAAGTCCTACACATGAACATTTAACAATTATGTTATTCTGAACATTTAGTTTGGCATTCAAAATAACTGCTATAAATTTTTATAGGATGTTTAGAAAATTGCAAAGACATAAAATATATCCTATTAGGAATAGATTAAAACTGAAATGGGCTAACATCATTTAAAGGTGATGAGATTAATGAATAAAAAAGGAAGTAGTTTTATTTTGAGGCATTCACTACACCGGGAGGAGGCCCAGGGGATGGCCCAGGACATGCTGGAAGGACTATGTCTCTCAGCTGGCCTGGGAACGCCTTGGGCTCCCCCTGGAGGAGCTGGAGGAGGTGTCTGGAGAGAGGGACGTCTGGGCGTCTCTGCTGAGTCTGCTGCCTCCGCGACCCGGTCCCGGATAAGCGGAACATGACGAGTACAAGTACAAGTACGAGCATTCACTACATAGGACTTAGAGGCTTTTCTTCTACTCACTCTGAGTCAGAAGTTTTGCAACATTGAAAAACTATGCGCTAAATCTATATTTAAGAGGATTCTTCTCAAGTCTAAACAGTAAACATTTTTATGTAGGTTTTAAATGAAACAAGTAAAGAGCAAGGCACAATATAATGCATAAAAAAGAAAGGGTGTCCATTTTTTTGGTGAACAGCACGGAAGATGCTTTTCCATTTATAAAAGGGGAAAATGCATTTGTTCATAAGAAGGGTAGCAATACAGCAAGAAAATAAAAAGCCAGAGGTGGGTAAAGATGATTTTGGCTGAAAGTCATTTAAATACAATGTCCAGTTTGAGAAACATCTGTGTGGTCATTCTTATAGATGTTAAAGCTAACATGAACAGATTGTTAAAAGCAGCTGTCAGCAACGGTCCAGAAACGTCCCTGGCTGATAAATGAAGCACACAATTTCACAGAAAACACTCAGCTGTCAGAACTGAGATCTATGGCTTGCAAATCACCTCGCCTTAGCTTTTTATTACATTAGATACAGTCTTCATGAGACTCGCACCCCAGACCTTGGAGTTTGAGTCACATCTAGAGTCTTTAGAACACTAGTCTAAGTAAGGTCTGGAGTCTTTGTTTTTGTGACTTAAGTGCCAGTCAAGTGTAAGTGTTGAGTATTCATATCTGACATTGAGTGCTTTAGATGGTATCTTTATCAACTTACAGCCCATTCTGTCAGGACACTTTACAAAAAAACACACGTGCCTCCTGTTTTTTATATGTACCTCTCCACGCCCGTTTTTCATAAATGACTTTAGAATCACTCTTTTCATGCACACCTTCCTAACACACAACAGTCTGCTTGAAATGATTCATTATTAATAAATCAGACATAATGAGCAATGCTGCATATTAAAACAAACATTACATGTAAAAAATGCAAAAGCATATTATTTATACATAGGAAGATGCATTTGATTTCAATCTGGTGGTATAAAAGTCATTCTAACGAATGGCCAAGGTCATTGGGAAAGCCTCAGTTGCATACTGATCCACAGAGTGCAATGTTACAAAGGCACAATGGGGAAACTCATCAACTGATGTTGCCGGAAACAAGAAGTCGGTCAGTAGAACTTTGAAAAGATGTGAGATTTAAGATAAGATTAAAAAAGTTCCTTCAAATATTCTCAAATTGCCTCTTATTGCATAAGTCCTGCTCAAATGAAATGAAAGAATTTCAGCACATTTATTCTCGCTCACAAGAAAAGTCCATCACATGAATCACAATGAGCATTCTGCACGGCTTTCATCAAGAGCTGGGATTAAATTTAGCACAAGATGACAATGTAGAATCAGTCTAAAAGGAAAAAAAAATGTATGTGTAAGTATTGTAAGTCAGAGGACAGAGTGAGGGGAAAAAGAGGTTAAGGTGGGGAGGAGAAATGAAGCACCTTAGATGTAAAATGTAAGAATGTCAATGGGGGAGATGTCGGCAGGTGAGGAAGCAGCCAATTATCCAGAGGAACTCTTGGCACAGAGCTCCCTGTTCCCATTAAGAGACATAATATTACTGTGGTAAGACGGAGACTAAAGAAATGTACGGATTGTGCGTGCGTGTGTGAGTGGATGTGTGTGCGAGTGAGTGTGAGCACATTAGGGTGTGGGCAAGTACCTCACATGCAACCTCTGGATAAGAAGCAGTTCAAGTCACGGGTAATGAGACAACAAGCGCTGGCAAAGACTTCGATAACAAGCAACGCAATCACAAAAGCTGGGTTGTAACTACTGCACCATCCTGGCCACAGCATCCCCTTCCCCTCATTACTCCCCTGCTTATAACACTCTGTCGCTCCGAGGAGACGAGGTAAGGGGGAAAAAAAGGAGAGCAGATGGATGAAGTGTGGACGTGCATTTTAAGTGAGAAAAAGGGTTTATTTTATTCTGGGCCTCTTCCTCGGACCATCGATCAAGGTCTCGGAACATCAGAGGATGCGAGAATGGAGGAAGACAGGAGTACTTCCATGCACAAAATATATATGGCAGAAAAATGTTCCATTAAAAGCTTGAAAAACGTATGTTTCTTGTCACTTATATTGAATAACTATGCCTATAAGGAACAGTATATCATCTTTTTAGGTCATGAATACATATTAATTTGAACTTTCTGTCTTGAAATGTGGGGGAAAAATTAACATTTAAAAAGATTAATAGAAATTTGTAAAAGAAATATGGTTTCTCCTTTTGTTTGAATGTGCTATGAATAACTTGGTGAAGGCAAAATATTTCAATGGTGTTTAAGAAACTGTTGACACTGTAATATGCAAAATATTCTGTTAAGAACAAGGGTGAAAAATTATACAAAGAAATATACTATTTCACAAAAATAGTATATGTCTTCAAGTATAATTATTTGAAAATAACTTGGATTAAGGAAGTCATATTTGTCTAGTTAAAATTACAACAAATTTGAAAAAATAGTATTTATCTTGCAAAAAAAGTATATTAAAAACTTAAATTTTTCTACAACAAATATTTTGAAAAAAATAGGTATTTGGTCTTTTGGACAAAATGTTTTCATTGCTCTGTTTTGCTAAATTAAAATAAAATGATGAACAAGGTGTTGCATTTCATCCAAGTTTTAATCGTGTAGATAAGAAAAGAATCAATTGCATTGTGAGGAAAAACATCTATTTTGATGCACATGCAGTCAAGGGACTCCAGGGTTGGTTGCCTTGTCAACAATCAAGTTGAGCATTTATGAGGGGAGCCTCAGAGAGATCGCTGCGGTGTGCAGACCCCTGGAAAGACACAAAACTAAAAGAGGCCACCTGCAATGCACGAAAACATCCAGGCGGGAACTAATGAAACTGTGGAACAAAGTTCTATGAGGTGAGGAAACAGGCAAAAACAAATTTTATTTAATTAGTAGGAGGGAAAAAGTGGAGGGACAACCATAAAAAGGAAAGGCTCGTCAATCACAGCACATTCTGTACCTCTCAAACATGACACTTCTGTTATGTCTGCCATGTTTCTTAGCCAGATGGAAGTGTAGAGTAACATTTATTGTGAGTTTTGATTTACATAAAAGCAACATGATTATTGTAGAAATGCTTAAACTTTGCAATTTAAAAACTCTATGTGCGGTGAGCAGGCACGTAGCTAGACCTGGGCTTCCGGGGCGGAAGCCCCGGACGTTTTTTGAATAGCCCCGGACTTCTTGATAGAAGAAATTTAGAAGTATTAAAAAGATGCAAACACAAAATCGTATTGGACTTCACATTTTTATTTAAAAACAATCAGATTTTTTCAATTGTATTCCATATAATCACGTCCCGCTCCACCTAACCTGACAATGAGTTAAAAGGAGAAGACAAAAAATAGCTATTTGCGCACTCGCAGCACCGCTAATGCGCAACTACGCGCAGAGCCAGAGACGGACTCTATTCTGGAGAAGTCCAGAACAGCAGTTTACTCCAGGTCGAACTGCCTCCTTCATTACTTGAAAAGTTACACTGAGTGCCTCAAACAGGGCTCATTTCAGAGCAACCACGGAGCCAACCGAAAGGTGGAAGCCTGGTGGGTGTGTGTTCAGGAACAGGTGGACGCTGAGCGGTATAACCCAGACGAAGGTAGCGGTAAAACCTGAATGCTGACTCGGAATGGGCTGACTGTAAGTTACAGATAATCACTGATTCACCCAGCAAGACATGAGGTGGAGGTTCACTCTAATGAGCATTATCAGGGTCATGATAAGGAACTTTCACCTGAGCTACAGGTGAAGTTAAATGATCTGTGATAGAAAACAGTAGCAACCTTCTCTGTGAGCTTCTAGCCGGATTTACATCATAATGTGAAAATATCTGGTCCTTTACTTCAGTCAAAATAAAAGCCTTTAATCCCAACGTAGCTGAACACTATAAAAGGTCCATTAGATCATCAAATTGATCTCATTGCTGCAGCCGGTCTTATGGTCTAGTTCTACAGACAGAAAAAAGTGTTGCTCATTAAACCAGGAAAATATCTCCTGGTTCCAGTAAGACATATTAGAAAGAGCAAAAGTAAGGCTCCCTCTTTTCTTTCATATCTTCTGTGCTGATTCTAAACATAAAGCTCTGGCTTTAAAGATGCAGTATAATTAAGAAATAAATCATAGAAATTAATCACAGGTGGACCATTGATTAGTTAACTATTTTATTTTTTCTGAATTAAACATGTAATATTATATAAACTAAACTGATTAAACAAATATAGAGTTTTACTGAAGGTGAGACATACATACCATATGTATACAGTTATTAATAACTGTAATATTAGTACTGATAATGTCCAGGATGAGGCTCTATGCTATATTTTAAACACCACAACTTAACAACTTTTCCTCTGAAAGTGTTTAATAGTAAGAACTGCACTAATGTCTCACATGCTCAGTGCAGAACAAAAAACTGTGTTGAAAAATTTTTCTTTTATTATTTTTGGCAGGCCAAATTTCTTCAGAAGTGGAATGAAGGGCTGAAAAGATGGCAGTAAAAGAGAACAAGTTAATAAAAGAAGGAACAATTTTAATAAAATGTTTTGAAAGCTCTTGGCATAATAAAATAAATGTGTTTTAGGATTTTTCCATTGGACTAAGATTTAGGAAAATCAACCTTATTCTACTTTCATTTTTTGAAATATAAGAATAAAGACAATGGAGCCACAGGAGTGGAACACTTTGATGAGAATGTAAAGTTTAAAAAGGTAATTTATATAGATGACAAAAGAAGCACATTTATCTGGTCCATAGTAAACATCTCTGAGTGTAAGAAAAACATTTGTCAGCAAAAATTCAGATTAAGTTCTTTTCGAAATACCTCAAAATGTGTCATTATTTGCTTCAGCAAAATGGTTTATCATCAAGCCTAAACTCTGTTTCTCCTTATCCTTCATTCAGCTTCTAACAAAAATTAAAAGTAAAATTATTGCAAACCTTTTTTGTTTGATTCACAATAATTTACATTAAGTCTAAAACCAGCTGAGACAGAGAACTGGTGCAATATGTCCTATATTATTAAAAATTTAATTACCTATAAATTGTCTTATTGAAATCTAAATATTTTGGATTTGGGCTAAAACCCTCAATGTTTTGAGACCCTAAAAACGCCCCTGGCGGTGAGTATGTATATGTGCATGTGTGTGCATGCATTGGTTTCAGTGCGCAGTCAATCAACTTCAGCTTCAACTTCAGCTTTGTGTGTGCAAACAGAGCGAGTGCGGTTGGGGTTGGAATTGATAAAGATGACGGTCCGAGGAAGTTTAGCTGGCAACAGTCTCTGTACCATGTGATCAATGTGTAGTACAATTATTTAAGCCCTCATCTCTTCAGTATCCCGGCACCTTCGTTATTTTCCAAGTACCTCACCCTCCTAAAATGAAAGTGAATGTAGCTAACCCCAAAGAAGACAACAACTTCAAGCCTGGAGGAAGCATCTCCCCTGTGTCTCCCTGTAACAGTCAGGGGACTGAAGCAGGAAGGGTTAACACTTCATTCTCCCAACAACCACCTAAGCCAAGTCTACACACAGTTTGGACTTCTTCCCAGCAGGGATCCCTATTCTACCTCTGTGATATTTTTGGTGGAAGCCAGAGAAGTGTTGTGACGGAGTGTGCATAAAAATTGCGGGGCCAAGTGCAGAGCCACAGTATAATTTGCTCGGATTTCTACCAGCGTTTGTAGGAAACAAATGTGGCTAATGTGTTTTTGTATGAAACATGACATGTATTGTTTCATTCCACTGTGCCACAACCACTTCAAAGTGAAAGCGTGATGCAAAACAAAAAAACTTAACCCAATACCATGTACTCTAGGGACATATGCGTTGATGCATGAATGTGGATAATCCTGTAATAATTGTCATTTATTTTGAGTTAGGAGCTGGACCAAAACACTCCCTGTAACTGGGGATGAGAATGGTGAAGATAATAAGAAAATTAAAGAACTTATGGCAGGGAGCCAGGAGAACAGGACAAGGAGCAGGGGCAGAGAAACAGGTGTGGAAACTGGAAGAAAAACGAGCATGGTAAGGGAACAATCCTGCTATGAACAAATTAAAATCAGAAGCTTTAAATACTGAGGGGTTGTGGAGAATGACATTGGATCTAGGTGAGTAAACCAGAGGATATGTGGAGCAGCTGGGGGAGGGAGACTAATTAACAGAGAAGGAGCTGACCAAAGACACAAAGAAACTACTTAACCAAGGGGAAAAGACTAATGGAGATCTAAGAGAAATAAATCCAAAAACCCAAAGAACAGAAAGCAAGAATAAAGTAAGAAACTAAACACAAAGGAATTAACTAATGTGGAAACTATTTACTGACTCTAATGAACCAAAATAAATTGACAACATTAAATGTGGCAAGACCATTTAGAACATAATAGAAAATATGGATATGGTAAAAAAACAGACATAAAAGAAAACAGAAACTCAAACAACTAAGGATCATAACATTCCTTTTCTGTTGGACTTAAAACACATTTTTTCCATTATAATTCATCTGAGGATCTTTAAACTGCCACTTATATGGTAAGCCCAGAAGACCTCTTCAAGTACATGTAAAAACAATACACCTTCGGGCTGATTTTTAACCTTGCAAGCAGTCTTTATCCAGTGTGAAGGGACCAGTTGTTTCTGTTTCCATTATGAAAATTACAAACTGTGGCACCAAAAATACCTTTTGTCTCAAGTCTAACACAGAGTGTGATTTGTGGAACTTCAGTTATTTTGTAAAATTTTATTTATGTTCTCTAGAACCCAATACATTGTATTTTCATACTAAATCTGTTTTTTCAGTGCAAATCTAATAAAACATGTACCATGTGTGTTTTACTTTTAAAAAGATTAAAAGTGATCTTGTTATGTAGGGGGGTGTTCTGTGTTAAGAATGAATTCATCTTTTGATTCCTCAATTTTCTCATGGATTTAAAACCACATCTTTTCGGTTTAATTTTTTATGATCCTTAAAACAAAAACAAAGTCAAACTTGGAAATTGAAAATTAGACGTTAAAAATGCGTAAAACAATATTGGCCAGAGAATGACTGAGAATCTTTACAAATTATGGAAAAATATTGTTTTGCATGCACACAGGGTCTTTTAATGCTTAGACATCACAGCCAGTCGTCCATCGAGCACACACTCACAGCCTGAAACAACTGGGGACTGGAGGTACCCAGGCTGCCAGTGCTGCAACCTGCAACTTTTTATATTTAAACATATGAATGTTTTAGAGGCCCAGGTGGAGCTGGGCTGGGGTTGTCGGGCTGGTGAGGTTGCTGTTCACCCACACAACCAGACTCTGCAGCAGTCCGCTCTGCTTGCCTCCAGGGCTAAGCTACCCCTGGCGTCTCCTTTCATTTCATCCCCGAGGCCACTCGAGCATGACCGAGCGTTTTCCCAAATCTTAAGAATAGTTGCTCTTTCCAACAGGATTTAAAGAAGCTAACAAGGTGGCACATCCTTTATTTTTTGCTTTGTGCTTCCTCCATTTTTTTTATCACTTAAACATTAAAATGTAATAAAAATTTGCTTGATTTTCTTTCTGACCCGCAGCTGTCGTTAATGTTCTCTCCCGGTGTTGGCTGTGTAGTGCGAACTGTTAGACCGATTTTCAGTCATTCTCCAAATAAGAGGTCATTTTATTTTTTTTATTTAAAAAAACAGAGTTACCTGTGAAACGATAATATCCATCAGATCAGCTTTGGTTACCCAGAGGAAGCAACACCTACCTGTCGCATTCCTTCCCAACAAATCCCTGAGCTGTAAAAGCTGCCATCTTTAACTTTAAAAAGGAGTGTGCTTAAGTCAGAGTAAGGTAGATTAATTACATGGCTACCTCCAGTATCACTGCCAATTTTGCCCATTTCTTTTTTAATTTCACATATTTTTATGTGCTTTCAAGGGCAATCTCTGAACTTGTTTCTGTTCTGTCTCTTCTCACTTTCATCTTCTCTGAATCCACCTGTTTCATATTCCCCACCAGCGTCTCACTAAAAGAGCAACAAGAGCGCGGGGGGAGTGGAGGGGAGGGAGACAGGAGGGCAGACAGTCAGAAACAGATGAAAGCTCGATAAAGATAGAAGCTGCTCGGCCAGCTCTCTTTGGTTTATTCACCAGATTCTGCATGGCTCCAGAATTCCTAATCTTGCTTCTTAACAACTTGTCAATGCTAGACGTCCTTGTGAATGAACATTCAGGCTAACAATGCAGAGGAATGAATAGAACACCTATAATGCTTCTTTGGGGTTTGTCTCTGAGCCAACTCAGAGTTTAGCCTTCTTCCCCACTTCTGAAAATGATGCCGCAGATCTGTGATCTTTTAATGATGGTGATAGGTTTAAAAAAATGTGCGGGGAGGGGGGACTGGTGGCTGGCAAAGAGGCTGTGTCAAGGAAGGATGAGCTAAATTAAGAGACATCAAAATAGTAAGTCTGTACTTCAGGGTTCTTATGTTTTTCAAATCAAAATTCCCAGACTATTTAAGACTCAAACTTCAAAAGTTATTGGTCCTTTTAGTCCATTTTCAAAGCATACATCTAGAAATTCAGCATATATCAATGGCAGGTACTCTATTTGGTTTTCTCTATTTATCCAGAGCTGGAAAATACTTAAAATTGAATTCAATAATTTTACACACTGGTTGAGAACCACTGGGTTGTAAAACAAGCTGACAGGTCTAGCCTCACATTAGGGGTTTTCTTATCACCTTTAAAAGATGGTGGAAATTTGAGACCTCAACAAGTTTCTCACTTTGAATTTCAATATCTTAGACTTTTAATTCCATCTTCCTCGGAAAAAAAAGGCCATAGCCTGTAGTCCCCAGGAGATCTATGCATACATCAGCCTCCCCTCAGACAACTCGGGCCTCAGAATTCATGCGAGTCCTTGACTGCTGAAGTCGTGCCTGCTCAACTCAATTCCACCAGCTGTATCCTCCACAACTCTCTGTCACTCCCTCCTTCCACCACCACCCTGTGTGCACTCTGTGTCTGTGAGGGCAGCACTTCTGACAGGGTGACTAAGATTCCGCAGCCCTGAGTCGAGCTGAATACCCCCAGGGGTCTCAGTTATTCCAACCCCTGCACATATAGCAGCACAAGCACGGGGAGAGCAACCAATGAAACAGTGAGGCAGGACCTACCCATCCCTTCACAACCCCCCTTCTGGCTCTCCTCACCACCAAGCATGTCTCTCTGTGCGACATAGCAACATCTTATGCATTATTAAAAGACACTTTTCCTAAAAGGCTGCCAGCACATTATTCTGCAACCACGGTTACATATCTGGAGACTGAAAATGTCCGCACACTGGCCCTTAAGGATATGATCACCCAGGTAGCTCCCACAAGCTGACAGCATTGTAAAAAGACAAGCCGCAGGATTTAAAGTGACACATGTTTACTTGTTATTATTCTGAAACAGAAAGCAGCAACACTTGAGTAAGCTGCATTTAGAGCCTTAAATGGGTCTTAGTTGAACTGTTTAAATGGTAAATGGCCTGAACTTGTATAGTTCTTTATCAAGTTCCCAGAGACCCCAAACAGGTTTACACTACAACCAGTCATCCAACAATTCATACAGACATTCACACACTGACAATGGGGAGCTACATTGTAGCCACAGCTGCCCTGGGGCAGACTGACAGAAGTGAGGCTGCCATACAATTGCCGCCACCGGGCCCTCTAACCACCATCAGCAGACAAGGCCGGTGAAGTGTCTTGCTCAAGGACACAACGACTGAGACAGACATAGCGGTGTTTGGACTGGTAACCCACCGGTTACAGGACGAATCCCCTACTACATGTCCACCGTCGTGTTTATGCTGTTCTTCCTGTACACTGATAGAACAAACTTAGAATCTGATCAATAAAATCGGGGTTTCACTTTGGAATGTATTCATTATTTTGAGTGTAAATTGAATAAGTCCAACAGCAAATGACAACAAAAAAATATGTTAAACTAAAACAAATTGTTAAAGAAATAATACAAAAATTGTTACTTAGCTAAGTTTCTTAAATTCTAATAAATTCTAGTAAAATGATTTTGCTGATCTGGTTTCTCCTCTGTGGTAAAACGAAACCAAAACATAAGAATAAGTTTTCGATTGGGACATAAAACGTAACTGAATAGTAATACACTTTTGAATCTATTCTAACAATGTGGCGTGTAAACGTTTCCCCCGATAATCACAGTTAAGACATGCTGTTAACTGGCAACAATTGCCTCAGGTTTAAGAAGCTTAGCTTGCTAGCAAGCTTGACTGTAGCTTTTGCCTTGCACGAAACAAGCTGCAGCTGGATTTCAAATTTAATTCTTACAACACTTCTTTCTTAATTGATAATACATCCCATATAAACATGCACTATTAAAATGCACTGCAAAGAATATTAAAGATACATGTATTTTAATTTTAATCAAGGATATTTGTTTGTAAAGGTAATGAATAATAATTGTTCTGTTTTCACATTTGTTTTCCTTATTTTGAAAAAGAAAACAACATCATTTTATAATGTAATTGTAATCTGAGAATGTTGGTTAGCCATAACCATCGCCATTTGTTGTTTCCATTGTCCAGCACAGAATAGAAAGCCTAAGATTTTTATGTGGGATGTCTCATGAATATATGAACTTACTGAAAGTTAAGACCAGTTGTTGAGAAAGTTTCTGTGCTGGAACACAAGTTTTAATCTGTATCCCGCTTTAGGGTATGTCCCAATTCAGGGGCTGGATCTTCCGAAGGCTGTATTTGTAGGCCGATTACATCATCTTTACCCGATTTGAAGGATGGGTCGTGAGTATCCTTCGCGATCCATCATTTCCCATGATTCATTGGGGGTCGAAGCGGATTGGTCAAGCAGGGGCGGCCATGGCGGACCACAGTGGCAATAGCTGTGATTAAATTGTGAAAAATTACACTTTCTGTGACACAAATGAACTTCTACAATGTTTTTAGAAATATAACTGTGTAGACGTGAAATATCTTCTTGATTTATGAAGACATCGCTTAATTTCAAACCTGCTCCGACGTTTTCGGAGTTTTCTTTTTTTTCTTTTTTTTTTGCCGTGTCCTGTCTGGCAGAGTATCGCTCAGAATTGTTGTCTGAGTGCCAATAAATTGCCCAACAGATTTACTTTCACAAGCAGAGCATCACAGCTAGTGCTTTAAAGCTCTGCTTGATATTTATAAAAGAAACTTTATTATAAACTTCTTTGGGAATATTTCAACTGTTACGGACATGGAGACTGAAATGAAAAGGAAAAAAGAAGCTCAAAAAAGAGAGAAATGGGGAAAAAGGGGAGAAAAGGAGGAAAGAGTGGAGGAGAGAAAGAAGGATGAAGAGAATACAAGATTACACCCTGCTTGCTTATACACCTGCAGCTGTTTTGTTTTTTTAACAAAATAGTACACGTAATTCTGAATGTAAAATGTACTTAGTGAGAGGTGCAGCCCGATATAGAACATCTGTGTATCTGTCAACACCTGAAGCTTAACACCTGTGAGTATGGGTGAGGACGCGCTTTTATATACAAGGTTTCTCCACAAAAATATGCAATAGCAAATGTGAGGACCCACAGGCCCGCCCCATGGTCCCTGGACGGACACTGAGGAGATCCGAGCCACAGATATCTAAAGGCCCCCCAAAGCACAGGAACCCCAGAAGAACCACCGCCGGGACTACCGCAACCCCCCCAGAGAAGAGCAGTGGAGAGTCCCAGGGGAACCACCCAGCAGCGACAGTGCAGAAGCCCCAGGGAGCCGCAGCGACGAGCCCACAGGCCCCGCCGGCAGCCGTCCACGCCCGAGCAGATCCAGCCATGGACCCAGAGGCCCAAGACCCGGGACACACCACCCCCCAAGCAGAGGCCCGACAGAGCCCAGGGGGCCAGGCCCCGGCAAGCAGCCACCGGGAGTGAGCCAGCACACACCAAAGCACCCGGCCCCGGACACCGAGAACCACAAGTACACCAGCGGGCAGAGACTCCGACCACCGGCTGGTGGTGTGGCGGGGAGGAAGCTGATCCAGGAGAGGGAGCAGTCCAAGACCCAACCTGTCGCGAAAAAAAAAAGAAAAAAAAGAAAAACAGGCACACACAGTCACAATTACCCACTCCCACCCTCATGCATACACATACAATCACTCACACCTATCGTAAGGATAAACAACAATGGACGTCATACACTCACTCACACTCCCCATGCATACTCTATACTCCCAGGTCCAGGCGCTGGTACCCCTTAGGGGCAACCAGCCCCCAGACCCAGGAGGTGGTCCCCTTCCCTCCTGGGGCAGCGGCAGGCAAACTACGCCGGTTAGTGCCCAGACCCGGGTGACCCCGGCCCAGCTCCTGCCCCGAACCCAGTCCCCAACAACCCCCATCCACCTCCGGAGAGGGGGCTATGTACAAAAGAGGGGTCCACATGGCCCAAAGCAACCCGCCAACCGGAGCCACCCCAGGACGGAGCAGTCCCGACCCCCCAACGAGCTCCGATCCCAACCCCATGAGTCTCCCACCCCCAGTGAACCCCAACAAGAACCTCCCCAAGGGGCCACTCTCAACAAGGACACAGATATCGAACACATCCCCCCAAACCCAAACACCACGAATCCCCACCCCCGCAGTTTTCGGAGTTTTGTGCTCCAGCCGTAGTAACTGAAGGCTTGCCTCGCCAGCCTTCCCGGCGGTGAGGCTAGACTGTCCCAATCCGCAGCTGCTCACTTCCGGCCTCTGTGGTTTTAGCGGTCAATGAAGGACCCAGCCCACATAGACTAGGCACATAGACTAGGTCCTTCGAAGGACGCAGCCCCTGAATTGGGATATACTCTTAGCTAGTTTAGCAAGATTGCTTATGCTAGTCAAAATAGCTTGCAAGCTGAACTTCTCAACCATTCTTAACCATTCAATGTAGATGAGTGGCATGCCTTAGCTGTGATGTCAGCGAAAAGCTCTACAAAAAAAAGAAATTGCTTGTTTCTAGCTTTAAATAATCTACTGACACCACTACTATAAAAGTCAAACATGCTAACAAGCGGAGCTTCCTTACCCTGAGCAAATGATTGCCAATGAACAGCACTTAGCTGTTTGTGTCGAGGAAATAAAAGATATTGCTAGCTTATAACTATAGTTTTCACATTTTAACTCTCTTACTTTCTTTTTATCATGGTAACAGGTGGACAAAATTATCTTGACATATTAATAATTTAACAAATTTAGATTTAAAAAGGTGGTTTGAATTCAACAAGGTTAAAATAATCCAATTTCTACTTAGAAGTTTTACTTAAAATCTACCGAACAAAATGTGTGCAAATTATTATTTCAAAATATAACAGTTTGTTTTATTAGTGTATTAGCCTTACTCTTCCCTGTCGGAAATGACACACAACCAGAGAGAATAATGGCTGACTACACCAACATCTTCACTTCAATTCTAATCAAAATATTTAGGCAGGATTTGTGAATGGGGTAAAATAGCTAATGTAGTTAAAATGTCATCATAATTTAACAATGCATTTACAAACTAGCATGGCTTGTTATAATTTACGTGAAATACTGATTTATTCTGATACCCTCCACGAATTCTGTTTCTTCTACTTCCACCTCTCTGCCTGCTCAGATGCTTTTCTCCTAAGCTCCCTGCTTGCTTGCATTCTTTTACTCCTAACTTTTTATCTCTTAGCCAAAATTAAGGAAATATTGGACTAAAACTACTTCTTACAAGCGACTCCCAAGGATTATTATTATTTCTTTTTGTCTAAAGGATTTTGACACCAGCTAATCAGCACAAAATGCCTCCCTTCACCACAAAGAACTTCGACAAACTTTTACAGAAATTGGCTGTTTTGGAGATGAACATCCATCGACTAGAAATGAATGTGGAGGTGAATATGGGGTACACCGATGATTCAACTCTGCCTGTGATCCCAAACAGTGACAGCCAGCTCAACAACTCAGCCAGCAATCAGAACACTGAGAATAAACCTACCAGCAGACCCACCTGGCATGTTTTAGGGGCATGCCCAAAAAATAAAGGTGTACGACTCACTGGAAGATCTCAGCAATTAAATAAATTAGAATGGCCAGAATTACAGAGAAATGACCCCGTTTCCCCTGGGAAAAGGAGACTTCGACAGCGAACTGCTGTCACAACAACTGATAGGAGTGAGACAGCTGGAAATAATGGAATTCCCCTCCAAAACAGATTTGCCCCACTACAGAATGAAAACCAGCAAAACGATTCATCTTCTGAGATCAATAAAAAGTTTGAGAACAACCTTCATTCTAAACAGTCTTCTCCTAAGCTGACAGAGAAAAAGTGCCCCACCAGACCAAGAACCTTAATAGTGGGCAACACAGCTGTGGATGGGATTAAAAACTTCTGCAACAAGAAAAACACAGAAGTTATGATTAGTACTAGTAACGTGGTGTCCAATATCTCAGAGAATATTCTTGCAATCACAGAAAAGCGCCCGTCTCTAGAAAACCTTATTATATACTGTGGAGCCATGGATGACGTGGCTAAGTAAAAATATGAGGGATTGAAGGAGGATTTCACTCGTCTTCTGAATATTGCTGGATGTCTCAATTTCAAGGTGTTTCTCAGTGGACCCTTTGCACCGATTTTTTTGATACTTCTGATGATTAATAAGTAGTTGAAAACAACATGTGTTACTACATCTGTGAACTTCATTGACAACTTTAATATTTTTTGGGAAGAAAGACAACTCTTCAAGCAAGATGGTTTCTGTTTGAAAAGCCGGGAGCCAGACGTCTCACATCTAATCTCTTCTATTCATTAAATAATCCGCCAGCGGCTTCAACCTTCAGTAGAGAACATGGAGTATCAACAACAATGATAACGCTGCCTCCAACAGCTCCAGCAGAAACAACCGGCCAGTTGGCATAGAAAGAGAGGTCTTCACAAAAGGTCTCCCCGTCGAAAATCCACAGGATAGGTGGACCCCCTCCCCCCCACCTTCAAATCACTTCTCTGTGATACAGTCTGGGCCCCAGTGGTAACTCTATCAGAAATGAGCATGTCCAGGAAAAACTTGGGCCCCTAAAAGGAGATAGTTGTAAAATCTCTGTGCTTATACGTGACAGAAAGTACAAAGCCAAAAGGATAAGAGACAGTAATAAACAATCAAAAAAAGCCATAAACTGTCAGGTACAACCAGACACAGAGTTATTATCAGCAACTAAATCATATAAACTGGCTTTATTGAACATTAGATCTCTGTCAGGAAAATCAGTTTTAATCAATGATTTTATTACTGACCACGATATTGATGTTATGTTTTTAACAGAAACATGGTTACATGAATTTAATGAAGCTACCATTCTGATAGAGTCGATGCCTCTGAACTACAATTTTCTTTGTGGGAGCAGACAGCAAAGAAAAGGTGGAGGGGCGGCCACTTTGTTTAAAGATTTACTAAAGTGTAAAAAAGTATTTCTGAGCAAATTTGACTCTTTGACTCTCTGAATATTTGGCTCTCCAGGTAAAGATCCCGGTCCGAACCATGTTCTTGAATATTTACAGGCCTCCTAAGTCCAAAACAAACTTTTTCAGTGATTTTAATGAGCTTTTATCTGTGATATGTGTTGATTATGACTGTTTAATTATTGTGGGAGACTTCAACATTCACATGGACAATCCTGAAGGCAGAAGTACAATAGATCTATGTGACACTCTTAGAATTTTTGGTTTGACTCAACATGTTAAACAGCAAACGCACAGAGACATATTTTGGACTTGATCATCACTAAGGGTCTAAACATTTCCAAGGTGTCTGTAACTGATGTTGCTCTATCTGACCACTTTTCTGTTAATTTTGAAAGCCTCATCTGCAATGATTCAATTACCCAAAGAGACATTATAAGAAAACGCATCTTTAAGGACGGTGCTCCTGAAACCTTTGACGAGATTTACTTTTCTACCTCCACTTTGCCCTGTAACACTGTAGATGAGCTGGTAGAAAACTTTCATTCTAAAATCTCGGACATCATTGATTCAATTGCTCCAATTAAAGTGAAAGTCGTTTCTGGGAAGAAAATGTCTCCATGGAGAAGTGCTGCACCAGTCAGAAGTGAAAAAAAGGAGTGTCGAAAAGCTGAACGCAGGTGGCAAAAGACTGGACTCCAGGTTCACTGTATTATCTATAAAGAGAGACTATACAGATATAACCTACAACTGAAAAATGCAAGGGAATCCTTCTTTTCTGAGATCATCAGCAAAAACATAAACAATGCTCGTGCATTATTTGCCACGGTCGACAGGTTAACAAACCCTCCTGTAACTGTAGCATTTGAACTCCACTCTACCAGGGCCTGCAATGAATTTGCTAAATTCTTTACTGAAAAAACCCAAAAGATCAGAGGGGCAGTCAGCACATTCACATCAACTCCAGTACCAAAGTTGTCTCCAACTAGAACTGATTTTGACAACATTTCCCAATTTCACCAAATAAACTACAAAAACTTAGAAGAAATCGTACACCAACTAAGATCTTCTTCCTGCTGTCTCGATCTTTTACCCACAGCTTTCCTGAAGAAAGCTTTGCCCGTAATAACATCTGATTTAACACAAATAATAAACACGTCCTTTTTGAAAGGTGTTTTCCCCCAGGCCCTGAAAACAGCTATTATCAAACCTCTTTTGAAAAAAAGCAACTTGGACAAGCTGCTACTACAGAACCACAGGCCTATGTCAAACTTCCCCTTCATCAGCAAGATTATTGAAAAGGGTGTGTTTCAACAGTTAAACAACTTCCTAACAATGACCAGCCGCTTCGATGTCTTCCAGTCAGGCTTCCTGCTCACCACAGTACACACTGCTCTTGTCAAGGTGTTCAATGACATCCGTATAAATGCAGACTGTGGAAGAACCACAGTGCTGGTATTATTGGACCTTAGTGCAGCATTCCACACTGTTGATCACTCCATTTTATTAGAGCACCTGGAAAACTGGGTCAGCCTTTCTGGTACAGCACTCAATTGGTTTAAATCCTACTTGAAGGACAGGGACTTTTGTGTCAGTAGGTAACTTTACATCAGAGACCACAAAAATCACATGTGGCGTTCCCCAAGGGTCCATCTTAGGGCCCCTCCTATTCAATATCTACATGCTCCCCCTAACTCAGATTTTAATAAACAACAAGTAATCATAACTATGCAGACGACACACAGCTATACATTACGATGTCACCAGGTGACTTTGAAACCATTGCTGCGTAAATGCTTAGAAGAAATCAATGCATGGATGGGCCAAAATGTTCTTCAGCTGAATCAAAACAAAACTGAAGTAATAATCTTTGGACCAAAGGAAGAGTGTTTAAAAGTTATCACACAGCTTCAGTTAATACAGCTAGAAACCACCAGTCGGGCTTGAAACCTGGGTGGAGTGATGGACTCAGACCTGAACCTTCAGAAGCACATGAAGACAGTAACAAGTTCGGCCTTCTATCACCTAAAGAACATCTCCAGGATTAAAGGACTAATGTCTCAGCAGGAACTTGAAAAACTAGTTCATGCGTTCATCTTTAGTATAATTGATTACTACAACGGTGTCTTCCCAGGTCTGCCTAAAATGTTGATCAGACAACTGCAGTTGATCCAGAACGCTGCTGCCCGCATCCTCACTAGAACTAAGAAAGTGGAGAACATCACCCCGGTTCTAAAGTCCCTACACTGGCTCCCTGTAGCTCAGAGAATAGACTGTAAAATACTTCTGTTAGTCTATAAATCATTGAATGGCTTAGCACCAAAATACATTACAGACTTGTTGTCAGTGTATCAACAACCCAGACCTCTCAGGTCTTCACGCTCAAACCTACTCTGCATACCCAGAACCAGAACCAAACATGGAGAAGCAGCTTTTAGTTCTTATGCTCCACTAATCTGGAATAAACTCCCAGAAACCTGTAAAAGCGCTGATAAAAAACTTATTTGTTTAGAGCAGTCTTTGAATGTGTTATCTAAACATTAATAGTTAAGTTTTCAGTTCAATATTCTCTTTTTTTTTATTACCTCTGTTGTTTGATTTTCTGTATAATTGTAATGTTTTTCCTTGTGTACAGCGCCTTGAGCGCCTTGTTGCTGAAAAGCGCTATATAAATAAACTTGACTTGACTTGACTTAAAGTGTATCAGCTGCTATGATGTACAGGGCTTGGACATTGAAACTGAAACACCTGTCATTTTAGTGTGGGAGGTTTCATGGCTAAATTGGACCAGCCTGGTAGCCAGTCTTCATTGATTGCACATTGCACGAGTAAGAGCAGAGTGTGAAGGTTCAATTAGCAGGGTAAGAGCAGAGTTTTGCTCAAAATATTGAAATGCACACAACATTATGGGTGACATACCAGAGTTCAAAAGAGGACAAATTGTTGGTGCACGTCTTGCTGGCGCATCTGTGACCAAGACAGCAAGTCTTTGTGATGTATCAAGAGCCACGGTATCCAGGGTAATGTCAGCATACCACCAAGAAGGACGAACCACATCCAACAGGATTAACTGTGGACGCAAGAGGAAGCTGTCTGAAAGGGATGTTCGGGTGCTAACCCGGATTGTATCCAAAAAACATAAAACAACGGCTGCCCAAATCACGGCAGAATTAAATGTGCACCTCAACTCCTGTTTCCACCAGAACTGTCTGTCGGGAGCTCCACAGGGTCAATATACACGGCCGGGCTGCTATAGCCAAACCTTTGGTCACTGATGCCAATGCCAAACGTCGGTTTCAATGGTGCAAGGAGCGCAAATCTTGGGCTGTGGACAATGTGAAACGTGTATTGTTCTCTGATGAGTCCACCTTTACTGTTTTCCCCACATCCGGGAGAGTTACGGTGTGGAGAAGCCCCAAAGAAGCGTACCATCCAGACTGTTGCATGCCCAGAGTGAAGCATGGGGGTGGATCAGTGATGGTTTGGGCTGCCATATTATGGCATTCCCTTGGCACCAATACTTGTGCTAGATGGGCGCGTCACTGCCAAAGACTACCGAACCATTCTTGAGGACCATGTGCATCCAATGGTTCAAACATTGTATCCTGAAGGCGGTGCCGTGTATCAGGATGACAATGCACCAATACACACAGCAAGACTGGTGAAAGATTGGTTTGATGAACATGAAAGTGAAGTTGAACATCTCCCATGGCCTGCACAGTCACCAGATCTAAATATTATTGAGCCACTTTGGGGTGTTTTGGAGGAGCGAGTCGGGAAACGTTTTCCTCCACCAGGATCACGTAGTGACCTGGCCACTATCCTGCTAGAAGAATGGCTTAAAATCCCTCTGACCACTGTGCAGGACTTGTATATGTCATTCCCAAGACAAATTGACACTGTATTGGCCGCGAAAGGAGGCCCTACACCATACTAATAAATTATTGTAGTCTAAATCCAGGTGTTTCAGTTTTATTGTCCAACCCCTGTACGTATCATAACATTAATTTGACACTTTTGACCTCTTTGTTGGGCTTAACCGAGAGCACCAGAAGAGAATATACTTTAACAGTAGAAGGGATGTCCTAGATAAAAAAAAAAAAACGTATTGAATATTTGCCAGAGATCATCTTGATTTATTAATAAAACTAACCATATTTAACGTTAATTTTGAAAGAATTATAGTGTTTAAAAAAACTGATCTTAAAATGTACATTCAAATAAGCCATTAAATGTGTGACAAAAATATAGTTATATATTATGACTCTAGTAAGCAGCGATGTGGTCAGAGGCTCCTCAAGGGGGCACATCCTAAAATGTCCAGAAGACATGCATTTGAGGACACTTGATTTCCATCTCCATCAGTGTTTGTCCCCTAAATAATCTCCTCATTGGTGGAGAATAAAATAAGCAAAGATACTTCTATTTTATTTCATCATTGGAGTACCTATGTGATGGAGCTACAATATTGTTTTTGAAGAAAACAAACATCCAAAACTTATTTCTATAGTGTAGTACATCAGTGGCCGTCTGTTTTTCACATAAACTGGACTCTTTCTCTCTCCAGCTTAGCTCTGAGCACCAGACGCAAGATTTTTTTTTTTTTTTTTTATGACAGTAGAAGGCACACCCTTAAAAAGTAACAGTTAGATATAATCTGACTCAAGGCTGAAATAAAAGGAATGCATAACTATTTCTGCTCAGTTCAGTATCTGCCTGAAGTCAGGCAATAAAACCAAGCATATTTGATTTAATTGATTTTTAAAGAGGCTTGAAACATTGTATGCTGCCAAAACAAAACAGGTTATATCAGGCAGTTCTTATGACACATTGGAGATAGGCTAATAACCTTGGCAGAAAAGTAATTATGCATTATAGATGTGGTTAAAGGCTCCACAAGGAGTCCTTTAATGTTCAGAAGATGTCCATTTAAGGATTACAAATTTATACCAATCTCTATACATTTCCTTAATTATTTGCTCATTGATGGTGAGGAATAAAACCGAGAAACTTCACTTTCCTTAATTGTGACAGAACCAATATGTTGTAACTATACATTTCAAAAGATTTATTTTGAATTATTGATTTTAATGGCAAATATTTAATATGCATCACTTTATAGCATCAGCTGGAATCTGCTTTGAAAATAAATTAAACAGAAATGTGTTTTTATATAAAAATGTAAGTACTTTTATTGGATATTTAATTTCCTTCAAAATTAATGTTGAGTTTTGAATGTCAGTTTGCATTTGTTTTTAGCATAAGCTTTCAGCCTCCAGAAATGGAGGCTAAAACATTTTGGAGACCAGAAACAGTAATTTTATGATAATATTAAAGTGAATGTTTTCTTGGACGAGGCTAAAACCAAAATGACGTATTATGATGTAGTAAATACCGATGTGGACACAGCCTCCACAAGGGGGCGCATCGTTAAATGTGTGGAGGTAACATTTAATTTCTAAATGAAATGCATCCTACAAGTATTTGTCCCTTTAGTAATGAGTTTATTGGTAAGGAAGAAATAAACTTTATTTTAAGTGTAACATGGGAGCTCTTTTGTGATGTAGCATGAATTAAAAAAGATCTTAAAATGTTTAGAAATTAAATGGTTAAAATGTAATTCTTTCCAAAATTCATTTTTAAAGTGAAGCAGATTGATTTTAGCGTGAATTAGACACTTTTAGCCTCCAGTTTTTCCTCAATCGTGAGTACCAGCAGCAAGCGCTTTCGTGATAACAGTGGAAGGCTTGTCTCTTTAAAAAGTAATAGTTATTATCCCATTCAAGGCCAAAAAAACGGGTATGCATTAATAGCTTCTGCTGAGGTAAGTATCTGCCTCAGGTCTAATTTAGTTGCACTTCAGAGCAAAGCATGTTTGACTTAATTCGTTTTTTAAACACTGGACAAGGCTGAAACACTGTGTGTATAGTTGTTTTTATAAATACGCATTAGCGACAAGCTTGTTACCAGTGCAATTGTGAATATAGTAAATACCGATGTGGTCACAGCTTCCACAAGGGGGCGCATCCTAAAATGCCCCAAGGAAACGCTTGATTTCCAATTTTATGCCGATCTCCTCGAGTATTTGTCCCGTAAATATTCTGCTCATTGGTGAAGGGAGAAATGCAGCCAAGCCTGCGCATATTAACTCCTTATCACTCCGCCTCCGTGATGTTGCTATGATTTAATACAAACTTCACGAACAAAATGAGAACTTACATTTTTCGCGTCTCCAGGTTTATGTCCTTTCTCTAGAGCCGCTCAACAAGTTCAGAGCAGCGGGAATGAGCAATGAAAGGAGAAAGAGGCTCTTCTCTTTAAGGTGCGCTCCTCGGCGGGAATGTGGTGAGTGCGCACGTCGGTCTCCGAGGAATCGCTGCGCACAACATTCCCAGCTCACTCTTTTCGTTTTAATCTTTTTTCCTCCCCCTGCCACTTCAAAACAAATGAGCGATCACCGTCCTGAGGATTCGGTCAGCAGCGCGCCTTGTTCTGGAGACGGAGCGATTTCTGGACGAGAGCTGCAGGTGCCAAAGTGTCCATCATCCTCTCTCTCCCAAGTGGCGCTCCATCACAGCGTCAGAAAAAAAAAAGAAGTAAAGAAATCCCACTACAGAGGGAAAAACTTTGACCTGCCGATGTGAAAATCCTCCTATTTTCGTTCTACGGATAGGTTTCAGCCACTCAGCTGAGTGAGACATGAATCCCTCCAGTTAGTCTCCTTTGCTGTGGAGATCCGCATCTTCTCCGGGTCGCGTCTCCGTGGCACACCGAGCGCCCAGATAATGCGCTCCCGGGCTCACGCTCAGCACACTCAGCTTTTTCCTTCTCGTTCACACACACGCACACACCTAAATGATGTTTCTCCGCCACCTCCTCCAGCTCGTCTTCAAAGTGCAGCCACCACCAAGCCGCTCACAATCAACATCAGCACCATCATCCTCCGCCGGGACCGTGTTGAAACTCTGAAGGGAGGAGTTGAACATCTTTTGAGTTTACAAGATACGTTAAATCCCCCATAGGTGCGCGCCCCAGCAGCATCAAATGAACCAGATTGCTTCCAGAAAAAAATAGCAGATAATATGAGAAAGTCTGGAGAAATTATAGTACCATCTAAGAAAATGAGTGTCTGAGCCACATTGGTGAACTAAAACGGGTTGTTAATGTTTCAAGACTGCAAATATTTGTGTTTTTCTAAGAAGAAGACAGACAGAAAGAGATGTACCAATCAGTTGGCCCACATTCGGATAACTAGTTCAATCTGTGATCGGCAGGTAAAATACAGATTCAATAAATGCATCAAAGCAAAGTGTTCCCACTAATTTCACTCTACAAACACTTCAAACCCATCGGACCACAGAAAGAAAAGCCGAATTGGCCAAGCCTTCAAATCTGCCTAACATTAAAGAATGCTGCATCC
The DNA here is from genome assembly GCF_021462225.1 of Girardinichthys multiradiatus. Lineage (NCBI taxonomy): Eukaryota > Metazoa > Chordata > Actinopteri > Cyprinodontiformes > Goodeidae > Girardinichthys > Girardinichthys multiradiatus. Next base: position 14,239,505 of record NC_061813.1, on the reverse strand, counting down.
AAGTTTTTGTTTTAACAGAAAATTACGTGGAAGGACAAAATGAGGTTGGAAAACCACAAACAACAAGGAACAGCCACAACATGGCCAAAGCATATCATTTTTGTTTTAAAATATTTTATTGGTCTTAAGTAATACTGTAATTTTCTAAGAAACTGAAAATTTGTATTTTTATTAGCTGTAAGCTATAGTCACCCAAGTTCACTGAAATAAATGCTTTAAATATATCACTCGGTGTGTAATGAATATATGGAATGTATAAGTTTAGCTATTTTTTTTACTGAAACATATTAACTTTTCAGTAAATTTCTAACTTATTGAGATTCCCTTGTAAGAGAGGAAAGGACAAGCTTTCTAATTGGTACAGTTATCTCTTTATATTAATATGCTCTCTGGTCTTTGTCCTTGATATTGCCCCTTTTTGGATGTCACTCTGTCACTCCTAGACCAGCCTTCAAATTATATCAGGATTACATGTTTAGGACCAAATTTTGGATAGTAGCAGCCCTTCAAAATTATGTATGCTAAATTTTATAGAGACCTAGTAAAACATGCCATTACCCGTTACCTGATTTTTGGTACAATATAGGTGTATATATGAACTTTACATGTTTTTCATTTGATCATGTGATAACATGGGAAATTCTTGTTGTCATGTTCCACGTGATAACAACAAAAAGCACAGGTAAGAAAAATTACATCAAAATGTGTAATGTAAAAAACACATTTTCCATTTGGGTAAATTTCAATGTGTTTCACACGTAATGTTCTAATTTCTACACGAGTAACACGTGAGATTATGTATCCCATGTTTCTGTTCTATAAAATATTTTATAGGTGTTTAACATTTCACTACTTTATATAATTTCTACATGTAGAACATTTTCCCACCTTTCACATGTTGATACATGGCATAATTTATATATTCCACATATGGATTGTTTCCCCAAATTTTTCACATGTTTCTAAATAGCAGAACGATAGGGTAAAATGTTCCACATGTGGATTTATTCCCATATCTCCAATATATTCACAGGTGAAAACCTTTTATGTGAAAACATTTTCCACTTGTAGAAGGTTTTCCTGCACTACTTTATATAATTCCCACATGTGAAACACATGCTGAAAAAAACATTTCACATGTGGAATTTACATGGGCATCATGCTATGTCATACGTTTCCCATGAACACCACATGTATTCCCATTGATTTCACATGGGAATTTTTGTTTCCCAAATTATGCCATTGAAATATTCCAAATCCATGTTTCCCAGGTTCCATACACGGGTTTTAAAAATGTCACATATCTCACATGTGAGACATTTCACATGTAGTTAATCACATACACATGTGATCATGATGTCACGTGTGGCTTGGCACATGTGAAATTCAAGTCTTTTTTTCTGTAGTCCACATTATTACATCGCTAAAAAAAATCTGGAGGGTGATCTGAGTTAATAACTTGCCACCATAGCAACATATATAAATAGAAACTCTTTAAATTATGTTCCTTCTTTGATTTTGGTGGCACTCCAAGATTATGTGTGGCCACTGCTTATAAAACCTTGTGGAAGCGCCCCTGCAGACTGATGCGTCGTGTTCATCTTAATTAGACTTCTTCTCCAGCTTCTGTGGCTCTCCACACAGTCGATCTTTAACTTATTATTACAGAGAGTGAGGGGGTCGTGCCAAGATGACTGGGGTCATGACACTTGGCGCACGGGTTACAGCCTGACAACTCTCCTACAGCCCAGTGTGTCGGAGGTGTCCCGTAAGGTGCTCACTGTGTGTTAAATGCAGGTCAAAAGACGTGCAGAACTCTCATCTGTGCAGGACTCATAACACAGACATTAAAGAAAGACAGAAAAGTGTACACTGAAAGGAAAGTTCTGCATGATACCGGTCAGGGGGGACTGCTGTGCGCACCGATTGCACTCATGTGCGTCCTAAAACTAAATCTCCAGAGGTGAGCAATGTAAAATAAATAAATAAAACATTTTTTTGTTCAAATGTTGTGTCGAGCTGGTCTTCCAGCTCGAGCGTCAAGACCGAATCTGATTTCTTACTTAACATCCAAGGTGATGATTGCGTTGATTCTCAGCACTGGAAAGGTGCGACCCCAAAAGAAATCACACAAATAGATAAAGAGCAAAGCCAAACAGATAGGCTTGCTCTTGAATCTTACTTTGTCTAATCACGACGCACTATTTTTGGCCACCTACTCGGCGTGCGTCATAGCAGAGCTTCAAAAACTTTACGCGCCCCAGCCGTGTGCTCGGGGATTAATAACATAATAATAGTATTAACAATTGGGCAGTTTGAGCCTCTCACCTTGTTTTTTTTTTTTCAGTGCTTCAATCCGTCTGGATCAGCCCCGTCGTGTGGCCGGCTGCAGCCCAGTAAATCCGCTTTAAAACGGGTCATGTTTGCGCGGCGAGGTGCGTCGAAAAGGGGGGCTTGTGTCCGTCGCTCTCGGGGAATTGTAAAGAGCTCCCGGTGCCTGCTGGCAGAACACACAGGTGTAGAAAATCCTACAGTGTAATGTCTCTTTTTTAACACGATAAAAACACGAAGCTGGGTAAAACAGAAATAAAGAGTCCGGGTGGTTTCCTTGAAAGTGCCTCAGACACAGCAGAGAGTGACCAGACTCGCTGCTCTCAGACACAATGAGGCGCTAAGGCTTTGACAATTGACTTTCACCTGAAGTCTAATTCTTCGCGGAAGCCCGTCCTCGGCAGCTGAATGCAACCATGAACACAAACATGAAGTTGAAACTAATTATGAATGAGGTTATTGGCGTTTCGTGTGATTCTCATCGTCGTTTTAATATGATCACATTTAAGAGCCTCAAACGGCAGCAGAACCCCAACACAGGTTATTTCAAGAAGCTTTTGGATGAAGGTTTGGTCAGGTTTGAACAAGATATAGAAAACTATCATTTTACTGAGACAACTAAACTTGTGGTGTATATAGGGTGCCGAAATGTTTGGGTTTTGAGCTGCTTGTTCAGTGAGGACCTTGACTGAACCAGATAATACAAAGCAACTCACATCTCTTAAGGTCTTTCACGTTGTCATGCAATCACCTCAACCATCTGTGGATTTTTTTTTTAGCAATGTTACGTGATTGAACAAAATAAAAAATGCATGATTCTCAAGTGGAAGGAGAAAGAAAACCGTTTTTCAATATTTTTTTTTTTTTGCAAATAAAATTTTTGATAGTGTTGCATGCATTATTATTTAACCACCTAATACCCCTAAATAAACTCAAATGCAACCAGTTCCATTGAAAAGTCACCTAGTTAGTAACTTTAGTCCACAGGCGATTCTTGATAGGGGCCAACAGGGGCCAGTGCCCCTGTAGAACTGGTCCTGATCCCCGTTATGGTCCCTGTACTGAAGACATAATACTAAATCAGTTTCTTATGATGATATGCACTGGCACAGAAACCATAACTGGTTGGTCCCTTGGACCAATTTCATTTTTTACCTTTACAGTTTTACTTTAACAATGAATTAAAAACTAAGGCTTCAGCCGTATTTAGATAGGATCACAGTTTTCATCTGCTTGATCAGGGGTCTGCATCCTGCAGCTCCAGAGCTGCAAGTGGCTCTTTGGCTCACTTAATTTATTAAATGGTGAAATAATGCCCCGTTTTTTTTTTTATTGTTTTGTTCTGTGCCCTCATGAAAAAACACTGGCCCACCCTGGCCTCCCTGGTAATTTTGGTCTACAACTACCACTGCTTTAGTCCACCTGTGTGTAATTCAGCAGCGTAAATTATTTTTCAGCAATAATCTTTCAACATAAATCCAGCTGTTTTGTGAAGGTCCCACAGGTTTTTAAAGCCATGTTTATACTTGACGCATTTAACAGGGCGCGAGGGGGCAAGCGCAAAAGATGGCGCATTAGCGCCGTCCCTGCCCCTTCACGGGGATCCTGCACGGCTGTCGTGGTGCCTGGTCATTCACCTCCAAATTTTTGTAACTTGCCGCACAGTTTGCGGCAAGTTACATAACAGAAAAACAACAAACAATATGTATGCTTTAACGTTTAAAGTTTTTATAGCTTTTTTATTATTAAGAGTGCAAATTTGTATCAAGGTACAGTTTTAGATCCTTTACAAAGAGGTCAAAAAGCGGTTTCCTCATCATTATTTTACTTTTATAAATCTGAAACTTTGCAAGAAACAAAATCACGTTGATAAGAAATGTCTTCAATAGAGCAAACAGCCATTTTTGGTGTTAAGTGAATATTTTTACATTGACGAAATGTACTGATTATTAAATAGTTAATAAAATACATTTTAAAAAGTGGTTTCTTTAAAAAATTTTTAGCATCATCTGTGGGTTTGCAAAAGGAGGTCCCCGCCCAGAAGCTAATGCAGTTTGGGCCTCTATGGTAAGGAAAAATTTGCGAATCCCTTAGCATACTCCCCCCTTTATTTGCAGAGAATTATAAATGCCTACAGCACTTGTCCAGGCTCGTGCGCCGTCAGCGAGGTCCTGCGCGACTTTAACTGAGCCTTTAGAAACGTTAATGAACAATAAAGACCTAGAACACACCAGACAGCCTTAAAGCAGATGTTTAAAGCAGGGTTAGCTTATAAAACAACATCCCAAGCTTTGAGCATCTCATGGAGCACTGTTCAATCCATTATCTGAAAATGGAAGTAGTCTACAACTGCAAACTACTAAAGACATGGTTGTCCATTTAAACTAAAGGATAACATTAATCAGAGAAGCAGCCGAGAAGCCTACCATAACTATGGAGGAGCCACAGAGATCTAGAGCTCAGTTTAGAGGGTCTTTTTACAGGACAACTATTAGTGGTACACTCAACAAATCTGAAATTTAAGGAGTGGCAAGAAGAAAGCCATTGTTGAAAGAAAGTTGTGAGAAGTCCTGCTTATCTTTGCCATAAGCCATGTAGAGGACACAACAATCATGTGGAAAAAGGTGCTCTGGACAGATGAGACCTAATTTAAACTTTATGGCCTACATTCAAAGTGTTATGTGTTTTGACAACTAACACTGCACATAATTCTGAACATATTATTCCCAAAATGAAGAATATGAGAAGAAGGATGGAGCCACGTACATAGCAATACTGGAAAAAAAAAGAATTTGTGGCAAACCTTCAGGCCTTTCAAATTACTGAATAAGGGGGCTGAATGCATGTCACACCTTTTAGATTTTTACCAGTAAAGAAAATTTAAAACCATGTATTCTTTTCTTCCCCCTTTACAGTGATGCACTACTTTCCGTTGGCGTGTCAAATAAAATCCCTGTAGGATCTTTCTTAAGGCTAATTTGTCCAAATTGACAAATTATTGTTCAATAAATTTGCTACCTTTATGGGTACAAAATGAAATACATGACTTTCATCAGTCTTTGCAGCAAACGAGCCGTGGCTTGAAGAAAATATTTTTTTAAATAGGCAAATCTGGAAATGAATCTAAAAAAAACAGAGCTTTTCTAAAACTTATGTCAGTTTCTTATGTGTGGCGAGGTGAAGACTGCAGCAACACTTCACATACTAGGAAACAACTTTATTAGCAGTCCAAAAGCATTTTGGCTTGTGGCCTTTTAACTTCTCGTTTGTGCCTACTTTTTTGTTTGACAGATAGGCTTTTTAAAGCAACATGTGGGCCTCAAGAGGGGTCAGAACACAAGATGATTTATTGTCACCAATCAGAGAGCCAACTACGCCAATGACGTCTCCTTGTTTTATAGCAGAGTCTCACCTAATTCATCTACAGTGCTACCGCTGTTTTGGTGGAAAGGCTGAGGGAAAAGGGAGCAGACAACCTCATCCGAGGAGACGGCTCCTCACACAGCTGCCGCTCTCGTTTTCCTCTCTCCTCTCTGAGCCCAAGGGCAACTCGCCTGGCATGAACCTCTTTTTCTAATTTCCTCAGCGACAAGAAAGGGGAGAGCGCAACACAAGGCTACCAAAGAGCTCATTTAATCCCCCTTTTATTGACTCGACACAAAGACACCCTGTAAAGCATTCACTCACAATACAGTTGTGAAGCTCATCTTTAGACTATTTGGCTCTGTTCTGTATTATACCTTCAAGGCTCACACACACAAAGTTCATGGTCTGTATGGGGATCATCAACATGTAGCCAATAACTGGCTGAAGTACCTAAACACCAATTATCAGTGCATATTAATATGTGAAAGAGGGATGTGTTATGAGATGTTCTAGAGGTCACATATGAGAATGTCTGAATGTGGGGAAGGATTTCTATTCATGAACCGGCGACGAATGTGCCCAAAAATCCATCAGCAAGTTTGGTTGATGGCTCTTAGACTGAGTGACCCTTGATCATGGTTCTGTTTTTCAGCATTTCACTTCCTCTCTTGTGTATTATTTACTTATTTTTTATTTTTCTCTATCATATTCTAATGGTTACTAAAAGACTGATGGGCTAAGTTGTGTATTTTTTTCATATCTCTGTCGGAAACCAGGAGCAGAAGTATTGAATTTTTGCGATTGCTCAATGGAGGGTAAAGTTGCCTTTAACCGGAAGAAACTGTTAGTCGATGAAGTGGAAGAAAAAGAAGAGGTTGGACTAATTATAATAAAAACCTTGCCAGGTTCTTCAAAAAAGACATTTACAATTCACACAAATGTTTAGAGTAATAATAGAAAAATCTTGTTAGAACTACCATACTACCAGAGAGATCTATTCATTTATTAAGATTATTTTTATTAATGTGCATTTAGCTCTTAGCTGAAAATGTCAGGTTTTCCCTCCAGAACAAACCATGTAAAGCAAGAGTCATGTCTTTTTTCCTAATAGTAGATTGTATTGTTTGAACCTGACCAAGAAGATTTTATTGCCTGAATCCAAACAAGTACATTTTAACACCTGACCCGAACCAACCAAGTAGATTTTAGTACCGGAACCTAACCAAATAACTGTTTTACCTGAACCTATCCAATTGCCTAAACGTATACAGGTCCTTCTCAAAAAATTAGCATATTGTGATAAAGTTCATTATTTTCCATAATGTCATGATGAAAATTTAACATTCATATATTTTAGATTCATTGCACACTAACTGAAATATTTCAGGTCTTTTATTGTCTTAATACGGATGATTTTGGCATACAGCTCATGAAAACCCAAAATTCCTATCTCACAAAATTAGCATATCATTAAAAGGGTCTCTAAACGAGCTATGAACCTAATCATCTGAATCAACGAGTTAACTCTAAACACCTGCAAAAGATTCCTGAGGCCTTTAAAACTCCCAGCCTGGTTTATCACTCAAAACCCCAATCATGGGTAAGACTGCCGACCTGACTGCTGTCCAGAAGGCCACTATTGACACCCTCAAGCAAGAGGGTAAGACACAGAAAGAAATTTCTGAACGAATAGGCTGTTCCCAGAGTGCTGTATCAAGGCACCTCAGTGGGAAGTCTGTGGGAAGGAAAAAGTGTGGCAGAAAACGCTGCACAACGAGAAGAGGTGACCGGACCCTGAGGAAGATTGTGGAGAAGGGCCGATTCCAGACCTTGGGGGACCTGCAGAAGCAGTGGACTGAGTCTGGAGTAGAAACATCCAGAGCCACCGTGCACAGGCGTGTGCAGGAAATGGGCTACAGGTGCCGCATTCCCCAGACCTGGGCTACAGAGAAGCAGCACTGGACTGTTGCTCAGTGGTCCAAAGTACTTTTTTCGGATGAAAGAAAATTCTGCATGTCATTTGGAAATCAAGGTGCCAGAGTCTGGAGGAAGACTGGGGAGAAGGAAATGCCAAAATGCCAGAAGTCCAGTGTCAAGTACCCACAGTCAGTGATGGTCTGGGGTGCCGTGTCAGCTGCTGGTGTTGGTCCACTGTGTTTTATCAAGGACAGGGTCAATGCAGCTAGCTATCAGGAGATTTTGGAGCACTTCATGCTTCCATCTGCTGAAAAGCTTTATGGAGATGAAGATTTCGTTTTTCAGCACGACCTGGCACCTGCTCACAGTGCCAAAACCACTGGTAAATGGTTTACTGACCATGGTATCACTGTGCTCAATTGGCCTGCCAACTCTCCTGACCTGAACCCCATAGAGAATCTGTGGGATATTGTGAAGAGAACGTTGAGAGACTCAAGACCCAACACTCTGGATGAGCTAAAGGCCGCTATCGAAGCATCCTGGGCCTCCATAAGACCTCAGCAGTGCCACAGGCTGATTGCCTCCATGCCACGCCGCATTGAAGCAGTCATTTCTGCAAAAGGATTCCAAGTATTGAGTGCATAACTGTACATGATTATTTGAAGGTTGACGTTGTTTGTATTAAAAACACTTTTCTTTTATTGGTTGGATGAAATATGCTAATTTTGTGAGATAGGAATTTTGGGTTTTCATGAGCTGTATGCCACAATCATCCGTATTAAGACAATAAAAGACCTGAAATATTTCAGTTAGTGTGCAATCAATCTAAAATATATGAATGTTAAATTTTCATCATTACATTATGGAAAATAATGAACTTTATCACAATATGCTAATTTTTTGAGAAGGACCTGTACAGGTACATGTTTGAACCTCATCAAGTATATTTCAATGCTGGAACCCATCCAAGTAGATTTTAACAACCAGACATAACCAAGAAAATTTAAATAAGTAAACCTAAACAAGTCAATTTTACTGTCTAAACCTAACCATTAACATTGTATTGCCTAAAGCTGAATAAACAATACCTGGAAGTGGAAGCAAATGTTGAGTAATGTTAAACGTTTAAAAAGCTGAGTCAGTTGTCGCATACATCCAAACAAAATCTTGATCTCCATACCAGAGTTTAGTAAATCCTATGTTAGTATATTCCTTTTTTGTTGTGTCAGTATGATAAATTAAGAGAAACTAATTTATAGATTTGACTTTGAAAATGTTATACCAACTCCAGTTATTAACATTTCTAATCCTGTTTATTGTTGGAGGTTCAGAATATTATAGAGTTTTGAAATATAGATGGACTGAGATAAATTGTTGGAAACAACATCTAATCTAAGTTCAACATTTCATTACCATTATAAAAAACTGTATTTGAACTGTAATATACGGATTCTGTGAGTTTAAATTGTGGGCAGAGGCAATAGGTTACTTGAGGAGAGGTGTTTATGTTTATCGAATAAAAAAAGAGCAAATGTTAATGTTTAAGATTCCATCCTGCAGTCGAAGGTGAGGTAAGTTGTAGAAGATGTTTTGTGAGTCAGATGGTTCACAGTGAAAAGCAGACTGACTCAGAAAGACTGAATCAGGTCATTCTTGCCACGTTTCTGCACCTGCTCTGTTTGGACTTTGGAGTCAAAGGTTTATCAAGGTCCTTTCAGCCTGCCACTGACGCGCAGCTCCAACCGGCTGCTTACAGACTTCTGCTGCTCATCCAATCCTCTGCCGTGTCCTAAGCCCATAACCCACCTCACCTAAATTGAAATATAATATTAAGTTATAAAACAATACCTGAGAAGAATTACATGGAGGTATAATCCAAAAAGTGCATGATTGAAAATGGATTAGTGGGGAGGAGGACGCGGCCATACATTTTGGTAGATTTGTACCTCGCTCACAGGCTGAGAGCCGTCTGCCTAGGGCTGATTGTGAATCAGGGCCATCCCGTTCAGATTTACGTGCCACGTCGAGCGATTTGGGATTTACCTTCTTAACAGGCCCCATCCAAAACCGTCCTTGTTTTGCTGTGTGTATGTGTGCGTGTGTGTGTGTGTGTGGGGGTGTGTGTGTGTGTGTATGTGTGTGCATGCGTGTGTGTGTGTGTGTGTGTGTGTGTGTGTGTGTGTGTGTGTGTGTGTGTTCGTCCATGGAGTCAAGCCTCAGTGCTTTCAGCTGGATGCATTTCAGATAGGCAGCGGCTTCGTCAGCTGAGCGTTTCAGCTCAGGGCTAGAATAAATACTGTTTCTGTTTTTCATTTAAGTGTATGTATCTATTACTCGCAAGGAACAAATGTGTCTGTGTAGACACAAACAGCACACTGGTGTGCTGTTATTTTGGGGTTGAGAAGTGGCCACAGGGGTCAGTTCTTGTTGCTAATGATAATGATGACAAACGGTGTGGTCTGCTGCTCCCCCAGATTAGCTTTTGTCAATAATATATTGTTAATTTGTCCTCACAGGATATGCTGACAGAAATATCGGTTACTGTAACTGACGGTGGGAATTGTATCCTATCGCCTAATTTGTGATGTTATTAGCTTGCAAGGATGAATGAGTAGCTGTGATTAGATACTGTTTGCAACCAGAGTCCAGTCAGCTTTCAGCAGCAATTGATATATAAAAGAGAGCTAAAAACATCTTATATTTTTTGTCAAAAATGTAGCTTTAAAAAAGGATTTAGGTTTAAACTAATGTTTTATTTTTACCAACATATTTCTTCTGACAGGAAGTCAAATGAAGGTTTTTGAGTCCTGGTTTGATTCTGATTAAGAATCTACAGAGGTCTGCTTTTACATTTTATATTATTTTTTGAGAGATGCCTGTCTCATTTCCTATCAGAAACAAACTTTTTGGTTGAATTTGAGTCTGCAAGAGGGTTAAAGAATTTTAGGCTTTCATTCCTTCATTCTGAGCAAACATTTGGTGACAGTGTAGAGGAATCCCTCCCTTGAAACTGGAAGAAACCTCCAGCAGAACAAGCCAGATAGTTAATAGGCATTCCAAGAAAACACACCTTTCAATTTAATTTATTAAACTAAAATTAGACCTTCAGTGTTGGTGGTTTCATACCACATCTGATGTGAATACCAAACATTATCAGCATAAAAAAGACTGTAACCTGTTAGAATATGCAAAAATCCTCAGCATGAGTGCTAAATCATAGAGATGCAGTGACATGGCTTTAAAGTTCCATATTTTATGCTAAGATGTGAAGATCATTTATAGCCAATCATAATTGTTTATCATTCATCTTCTAACACAAAAAGAGTAGACACTAGAAATCCAAAGAGAACTTTATTTGTTGCCACTTCTTCCTCTATAAATCTCCTAGTCTTGTTCTTCAGCTTTCCAATGAACAATGAGTGTTGAAATGAGTTAGATTAAGCACATAGTCTATTGATTGGCCGTTAAATTGCTGTGTGATACAACACAAATAATCCCATTTCAAGTACCAACACTCCTTTCTAATGGTTTCCAAATTATTTCAGACAGGAATGGATCACAATTAGTTTACAATCTACCAGCAGAGAGTGGATACGCATGCGAGAGTGAGATTGTCCACTCAACAGGCTGCCTGCGCTGCATTTGACATTTCCATTCTCTTTCGAAACCTTCCTTTGTCCTGTCTGCAGTTGTTTTTTTCTACCAAGATATTGAGCCGATTGCAACTTTATCTGAGTGGAAGATTAAAGAATCTGCCTGGCACAACAAATAAAACTAAAGGATTCGCGTGGCTTACTAATTGCAGAACACAGTTCATTTTTTAACCTTTGTTCTGAAATCAAATAATGTTAAATTAGAATAGCATTGATTTCCATCCATCCATCCTTTTCTGCTTATCCCAGGTCCCAGGTTGGGAGAGCTCTGAGGTTTGCTGCTCCTCTCGCCATTGCATTCGCGGGGGGCGCATTTTGTGGTGGGGGGTGATATGCAGCAGGGCGTGCTTGGAGGCTGTGTGCGTGGCTCACGCTGTGTGGATGTTCGATGTCTCTCTCCTGGTTGGGGGTGTCCTGTGGGAAAAGTCAAGTTGGGGTTTATGCCAGGTGGGAGATACATGGGTTTAAGTTGCAGCCCCTCAATTCACTGGGGGGTTGCGACTCAGAACCCCCCACTTCTGAAGCAGTTCCATAGCAGTCCCAACCCCCCACTGAATTGGAGGGTTAGGACTGCTTTGTCCTTGGGCAGCTCCGGTTGCCTTGCTCATTTGGACTTAGTTCCCCTGTCTCTGGATGGGGTCAGAGGTAGTTGGGGGCTGTGGTCAAGGCAGGGGCGTTGGGGTGTGGACCAAGTTTCCATCCTCCCAGCATCCATAGAATAACAAAGCAAGTAAGCTATCACAGTGAAAGAAATTACAGACCCTGTATCTAATCTTCATTTTCTATTAGTTTTTTTTAAAATAATGACTTATCATTTATGTAAGCATTTAAACAGTAATAGCATGTCTGAAGTGCGTCAGCCAGTTTTCAGAGCCCATCATAGCACTAAAACAGTGCTATTGAAAGTCAACAAAGATATTCTTATAGCTTCAGATAATGAACTTAGTTCTGTCCTTGTCCTGTTAGATCTCAGTGCTGCATTTCATACATTTGATCACAGCATTCTCTCAGTGAGGCTTAGGCATTCTGTAAGTATCAGCACTAAGCTGGTTTAAATCTTATTTGTCTGACAGATTACAATTTATTCCTGTAAATTAAAAATCTCGACACACCAAGGTTACTTGTGGAATACCACAGGGTTCAGTGCTTGGATCAGTTCTCATTGCTATATACAGGTACGTTTAAACCCACTGTGGAATAAGCGGTAGAAAATGATTGACTGACTGAATATTGTGTAAAAGTGTAATATCTTTTGCCAGTCATCTCAGTAACCCATATATTATATGAAATCATTACACATAGTGATATATTCAAAGCCTTTATTTCTTGTCATTTTAATGATTATGGCTTGCAGGTAAAGAAAACCAAAAAATTGGTGTCTTTGAAAATTCGAAAACTGTGAAAAAGGTCATTATTGGACACTCATGGTGTCACACCCTAATCAGCTAATTAACTCGAAAAACCTGCAAAAGTTTCTTGAGCCTTTAAATGCTACACAATCATGGGGAAGACTGCTGACATGACAGATGTCCAGTAGACAGTCATCGACACCCTTCACCAGGAGAGTAAGCCACAAAAGGTCATTGCTGAAGAAGCTGGTTGTTCACAGAGTTCTCTATCCAAACGTATTCACAGAAAATTGAGTGGAAGGAAAAGGTGAATCAGCAACAAGGATAACTGCAGCCATGAGAGGATTGTCAAGCGATATCCATTGAAGAGTTTGGAGGAGCTTCACAAAAGGTGGACTGAGGCTGGAGGCGGTGCATCAAGAGCCACCACGCACAGATGAATATTAGACATGGATTACAAATGTTGCATTCTTGACATCTCTAGTCAAGAAATGTCAAGAATGCGACATTTCTTGACTACAAAGAGTGTTGCATCCCTGAACCAGAGACAATGTCAGAAACGTCTTACCTGGGTTACAGGAAAGGAACTGGACTGTTGCTCAATGGTCCAAAGTCCTTTTTTCAGATCAAAGTAAATTCAGAATTTCATTTGAAAATCAAGGTCTCCGAGTCTGGAGGAATAGTGGAGAGCCACGAAATCCAAGTTGTTTGAAGTCCAGTATGAAGTTTACAGTCAGTGATGGTTTGGGGTGCCATGTCATTTGCTGGTGTTGGTCCACTGTGCTTTCTGAAGTTCAGTCAAGGAAGCCATCTACCAGGACATTTTAGAGCACTTCATGCATCCTCTGCTGACAAGCTTTATAGAAATGCTGATTTTTTTTTTCCAGCAGGACTTGGCACCTGTCCACACTGCCAAAAATACCAAAAACTGGTTCAATGACCAAGGTGTTCCTGTTCTTGATTGGCCAGCAAACTCCCCTGACCTGAACTCCTTAGAGAATCTATGGGCTCTTGTCAAGAGGAAGGTGAGACACCAGACCCAACAAGGCAGATGACCCGAAGGCAGCTATCAAAGCAATCTGGGCTTCCAATACACCTACGCAGTGCCATGCAGTGCTACTTAGGTAAACTACGGTCATGTCACGAAGACATAAAAAGATGTATGACTTCATTTTGAAATTAGACAAGACAGAGGTTGTTGTCTTTGAACCAAAGTTTCTCAAAAAAAAAACTACTAGTTGGTCACTTACACTGGATGGCATTAAATTGGCTTCCAGTAAAAATCTGAAGAGCCTTGGTGTCCTTTGACTAGGACATGTAATTCAAATCCCATATTAAACAGGTTTCTAGAACATATTTCTCTCACTTCTGTAATATTGACAAAATTTGAACTATACAGTGGTAACTGGCCAGCTGATAGGTTGTGTTAATCTTGCTCAAATTTGCTTTGGACCCACCGCTTTGTCATGTGTGTTGAAGAATTGTAATATTTCCAGCTAGATTCAGAGATGTCGCTATGGTGGATGGTTAAAACCAAAAATCTAGCAGTTTCTTACATTCGGGTTTACATTGTGGGATGTGTACTTGCTAATTAAATAATTCATTCTCTTGGAAAAGGGATAGACATTGAAATGCATAAGAAGTTTCTAGCATAAAATATGATTATGACATTAGCCACAATGCAGTTCTTATGTTTTAAGAAGTTTTGAAAAGTGATATAAGCCATTTATAAAGTGCAACCTGGCTTTAAGTCAGCATTCATACTGTCTGCTACAATTACAACATGTTGTCCTTCTTTCGACCTGCGAGTAAGACAATATTCCATAAGAACAAAATAGTAATGCAACTACAAAAATAGCTGGACACTGTTTCATCTGACATTACAGTTATGATCACTGTTTTCCCAGCAGTAGGTAAACTGAGATCTTTGTCCAGATGTTTCACAGTTATAATCTTAAGACATCGTTGGAATTTTATTGGTGTTTGAATATATTTTGGAATAAAGTTGTAATTTCCTCTTTAAACTAGGGCCAACTCAGTCTTTTCCATTTTAAGACAGCCTGCGTAAAAAATAAATTAATACATTTGCAGATTGTCCTAAAATGACGGCACAATAACAAAAAAACGGTGCTTGTACTATTAGTGTCATTCATTTGTGAATTTTTTTAATGCAGTTGTTTAGACATGCGAACAAAAAAAAACTTCCTTTTCCATTACCTCATATAGCAGGAGACTAGCTTGTCATTTATTCACCATTTGGTAATTTCGCTCGGTTAGGCATTTTGGACCCGAAAAGGAATCATCCGCTACCGGACTGTTCCTGCAGCAATGCCTCAATTAGAACCCACAACTGTTGATTTTGACTTATGTACTTATTCTGTATTCTAATTAGGTTATTTGACTACAATAAATAATATCTCCCAACAGATGAGAGTTGTTTTAATCAAGGTTCATAATCTGCCATATTTTGTAAAAATTATCCAGCTCAAATGGACATTAGAAATACAGCCAAAGCTTACGGGAAGTAATATGAAAATATATATAAATCCATCCATCATTTATACAGTACCTGCCCATCCTTGCCAATATCCAGTACTCAGTAGGTGTGTGCCCCTCATACTGAAGGGCAAAATAAAAATCATTTAACCTAACAGTCATTTCATTGGACTGTGGCAGGAAGTTGAAAGAAAAATAAAAAAAATCTACAATGGGACTGAAATATACATATGATTTAAAGAGTCTTCTAATTATCTATGTCATGATAATTCCTGACAAGCATGAAAAAATACAGATACATTAATAAAGAAAATAATTTTAAAACATGAAAGTAGAAGTAATGAAATGTCAATATGTGGGTACCAAAAGGCAAATTGAGCTTCCCACCCAGATCAAACTAAAGTAACACATCGACCTCCCACAGGGACCCAATATAACTCTGAGTCACATAAACACATTTTCATTATCCACATTTCTACATAGTAAACTTTGAGTATATAATTACTTTTTATCACCAATTGTCACTGACTATGAAACGTCCCAAAGGCAGGTTTGGACCCACACACGTTTGGCATAAAACATCCCACTGCAGACTTTTCCTTTTCATAACTGCACAAAGTTGGGTACAAAACAAGCAAAACTATAGTCCCTGTTGTAAATGCATACACCACATAAATATATAAAAGATCCTGAAGGTCCATAAAACACATTTTAAAAAAGGTCAAAATCACAAAAATGCATAAAAAAGATGCGATACGTATGCATTTTTCATCACAATTTGCTCTTTATTGAGTTTAAATAAGCATAAGTATTTTAACAACTTTTGTCTTTCTCAAATCAATTTGTAGCAACTGCTGATAAATTAAAAAATATATTTTAGTACTTTAGCCAGAACTAATGAGTGAAGACCAGAAATTACCATATTAAATGTAACTGTGAATGTTAACAGTTTGCATTAGTGAAAGTTACAGTCATATCTCCTGTTTCGTATCAATCCAGTGAGAATAGCTGGTAAAAATAACTGAGGTCTGGAGTAATTTTGGGCACTCAAGTGTAACGGTGAATGAACTGAATTAGTTTATCCTTAAATCCCACTATGGCTGAGAGTCAGAGGTCCAGTCAGGGATGGAAAAAGTCTTGGATTGTATTTTTCTCTCTCCTACAGTGTAGTCTACATGGATACATATGTGTCTGGAGCTGTCCTCAGAGGGAAACATGCTAACCTCTCCGCTCACCAGCGTATCCTGCACCACTTCCACAGGGAAGTCCAGGTACAGCACCGCCTGCTTCCAGTGGGTCTCCGGTTTGAACGGGGACGTGGACAGAACGAGCGACTGCGGTTTGTCCGAGCAGGGAAAAGTCACCGTGAAGTAAACACAGAACGCATTCACCGCAGCCGAGCCGAAGGATTCGCACCTGAAGCGGCCCTTCACCGTCCGCAGCTCCTCCGCCGTCACCGAGTGCAGGTCGAGCTCGGCGAAGCGGGCCGGGTGGGAAAGCACGTCCTCTACGGCCACGGTGCTCACCGTGATGTCCGAATTCTTGATGCACCTCCGAGCGAAGTCGGACATGCAGGACATGTCGACGCCATACTGGTCCTTGACGGTGTACCAGAAGTACAGGCGGTCCTCCACCACCGGGTCGCTGATGGGAGTGATGTATAGCTCGGCTCTGCTCGGCAGGATGAGCCCGCCGGCCTTGAGCCACCTGTCGCGGGCGTACAGCACCGAGTTGAGCATGGACTCGTGCAGCAGAGCATAGCCCATCCACTCGCTCACTATCACCTCCACCTTCTCCGGCAGCTCCACCGTCTCCACCGTACCTCTTATGACCTCCACTCTATCCTCTACGTTGTTCTGCTTCACTATTTCCATAGCCTGCTCGGCTATGGAGCAGGCCTCCACGGCGTACACTTTCTTAGCGCCAGCCTGAGCGCAGAAGATGCTTAAAACGCCGGTTCCCGCCCCGACATCCAGCACGACTTTACCCCTAATAGACTCGCTGTTCCTAAATATGGCCGTACGATAGGTGTTGGTCCGGACGTTGTCTGCTATCATCTCTTCATGTATCGTCACATCAGAATAGCTATCAAAATAAAGCGTGTCCTGTCGGGTTTTGTCTAGTTTTCTCTTCTTTCCAGCATAAGACATCTTCCTTCTGTCGTATGTTGCTACTTCTACTATTTTGTTGTATGTTTCCGCGTTGTCAAATCTGGAACTTGTAGTTTTTTATTCCGTATGATGAGAGAGACTCGATGTAGACTGGACTACAACTCCCGCAAACAAACGGGAGCCACACTGTGTTTAGGTGGCGGATTCGAGTTCCTACTGGAAAATGTAAATACGAAAAATATTTAAAAGTCCTGCAGTCAGTTGTCTTTCTTTATAATTTTAGCGATATATATATATTTGTAGCAAGTGTTAGTAAGCTTTTCTGCAGGTGAAATGGTTCGTGCGTCTTCTGGTAATTGAAATTTCTCATCAGAAACCTATACAAAAATGTATATTTTTTATTTTGTCTTAAAATCCACATTGAAATAAAATCACTTTTTTTTGTGGCCAGACACAGCTGAGTAAAAATCTTAAAATGTACAGCAAAACACAAATATTTGCCTTTTTTTTTGTTCATTTTTCATCTTCCTATACAGGCTTCTAACTCTGCATCCAAATGAAAGGCCCGATTCCTTCTGGACACCTCAATGATGTGGCCCGCGTATATTTTCACCGCAAATCAAATATAAATGGAGAAGAACATATGGACTAAACGCATATCTATAGTTCCCATGAGTTCAGACGAAGGTCACATGAATTTCTTTTTTTTTAATTGCATCTGAGTCCAAAGTCAGAAACACCCCTACCATGTATGGACAGTGACGTCAGAGGGAGGCATTATTGTACTTTGCTTAAAGAATTCATGTAAAGGGTTTTAAAATATGAGAAAATTGACAATGTTTCTGTCTATTCTCTGTTTATTTTACATTGTATTATTTTACTTATAAAAAATAAAATTAAGATATTAGCTTATCCACTTTGTGCCGTGAAAAGAAAAGACGCATGTAACTTAGTTTATTATTTGGCATATTTAAGAAAAAGTAAAATTCTCACATGTTTTCATTTCTGTTTTTGCTTAAAAAGTCATATTACTTAAATATGCACTGAACACAAATCTTTCTTGTTTTTATTTCTGTGTTATGTACTCGGTTATAATTAAAATTTAGAGCAGATTTGTCTTTTATTTAAACTGTAATGTAAATTTTCTATTGTTTTGTTTTTAGGTGTAATGCATTTTTCATTTCTCACAGGAAATTTACATAGTATTGAAATAGGCATGGGCAGATACCAGATTGTTACCTTGAGTAACAAAGTCATGGCACTTGACAATGCAAAAAATGTGTAAGATGATAAATTGTCTTTATATGTAAATAATAAAAGCAACTTTTATCAATATCTGGCTGTGTGGAACAACTGCTTTGGGTATTTATTCTGTAGGATTATTTATTTAAGAGACCAAGCAGGCACAGTACATGCAAAAAATAGCATTAAAATGTTGATTCGGCATCTCTCTATATTGCTTTTTTTCAGGGTTTACCATTTTTCAATACGGCCATATAAAAAATATCTGAAAGGATGTTTATAGCAGATAACAAAGTGCTCATTATCATTTCAGGACCTTCCCCAACGCTGCAGCAGGCAGAGCGCAGCTGCTTGTGGCTTGACTCAGCCCCCATGAGACCCTCTGCACTCTGTTTCAGAGATCTTTGGCAAAAAGGCACAGGACAAATGAGTGGGAACTGTATCAAATTTCATGAAGAGGAAAACCGAGCAAAGAAAGCAGTGTTGAGAGGAGATGGAAGACGCTGGCTGGTTTGTGGCATTGAGGACAGCCCAGTATAATACATGAAAAGGAAAATGTCACTGAAATGTAAGAAAATTAGAAATTTACATACTGTACCCTGCAAATGCATAGAACCTATATTGTCACATTACAACTACACACTTCCTTCCACTTCATTTTATGTCAGAGAACAACACAAAGTGCAGCATACTTGTGAAGTGGAAGGAAAACAAGAATATGTGGTATTCGTTTTTTATACAAAAATCTAAGAACTGTGATATGTATTTGTACTTAGCCCTAGTTACTTTAATATCGCTAAATAAAACCTAGAACAAACAACTGTCTTCAAAACTCACCTCATTTGTAAATAGTGTCAATCTGAATGTGAGTTGATCTTAGAATACTGCTACAGTGAAGTAATGTATCAAAATTGGAGCAAGGCCTGTCGCTCAGCGTTATGACTCGGGGAAGAAGAATGAAGCATGTGATGAAATGAACAATGTGCCTACAGTGAAGCATGGTTGTGGCTCATTGATGCTGTGGGGCTGGTTTGCCTCCGCTGGCCCTGGAGACCTGCTACTTTTGGAGGATAACATGAATTCCAGTATGGATCAAGCATAAGGAAATCATGGAAAAAATGTTGTAATTGAGACTGCAGTAGTTTATAATAGTGATATTTTGTGTTGCATTTTGATAATCCACTTGAAATATTAGTTGTTTCAAGCTGTTGAAACAATTCTTGTTTTCTTTTTCATAGAAAACGTGTGCTAGCTGGTACATTTTGCCCACAAAATTAATTTGTTTGTCGGATTTATGGTTTGTATTAATTGGGTTTGAAGGATTTTTGGTGCACTAGTAAATGCACCCAAAACACTGTAGTGGGAGCATCATGCCATCACAGTTTTGCACTACTTTGTGTTGGTCCATCACATAAAATCCTGCAACAATACACAGAGATGGTTTCAACAAGACAACATGTAATCAAGTTTAAGGTGTTGTAATTATGAATATGAATATATTATTTAATATTAATACTTTTAATATTTATCTAATTATATTTCGGTCTGTTAAGGGTTATCCTGTGAATACCAGCCCAATAAGGCGATGGTATTAGGACAAAATTGAAAGGGATGAGCCGAGCTCTGACATTATTGAACAGCAAAACTCTGCACACATGGAATGAATTCACACAATTTCTTAAAATACAAGAATTTATTAACAAAAATAAGTCAACTCAAAGTCAAACAAATTTCAATCAACAAACTCTTTACTATGCTGAAACAATCCAACTAAACTACCAAGCAGAATGAAAGAATAAGGAAGACTAATACGCTATGTACAATATAAACAAGTTGATCAAAGATGGTTGAAAACCATGACTGAAAGAGTGATGCAACATTACCATGCAATATTATTTATGTTTGAGAACCAAGGATTATCTTGAAGAATCTGGAGGTGAAGTTAAGTTAGTCTTGGAACCAACTTAGGCAATAATTGGCATACCTTTAGACAACCATTCACATTGTAAGATCAGATAAAATAGTATTTTAATAAAATAATATTTTAAGAATGATTTGCTGAATAAAACCAAGCTTCTGGATGACCAATTCTCAACAGTGTTTAATTAGCTGCCTTTATTTAGTAAAATTATATTTAAAGAAGTTTTATTTTGAATAAGAACCAAATCTTTCTGCAGAAATGGGCTTAATGGTGTTAACTTAGTTTTCAAGTTTGGTAAAATAATATTTAGGGAAATATTATTTTACTGGATTGAAAACTAACAACCTTCATGAGTAAATGATCTTTAGCAGGCAAGCACGTATTCTTAGCTGTTAGCGGTTGAAGCTAACAAAACAACCTTATAGCTTATCATCAGAATCAAACACATACCTTTAAAATACCATTAATAAAAGGGGTTAAAATGCATAAGCGTGGATTGCACGTTATGGCCAATCTGTGTTTAAAATCACCCTTTAAATAAAGTTTGTCTTAACTTTAAAAAAAAACACAAACACAGAACACAAACTGAGCCAATGTGTTGAGCAGATAATCTGCTAGTACTAAAATGGCTGAGTTTCAACATAAACAAAACCAAACTTCATAAAACAAAAATGATGTTTAGATTATTTCATTCTAAATTGCTTCTCTCTGTGCCCAAACCTAACCTCTTAGGTGAACCGTGCTGAGGAAAAGTTGTCCAGGGTGACGAACTTTGAAGAAAACATCCACAGTGAACAAAGGGTTAGCTGCAGCTACCCTCCGTAGCTGAGGGGTGGGACGGCTCGCTCTGTCGGCCGGTCAAACTGTATGTTACTGCTGTAACCACGGTGACGGTCCTGTTGTCCTTCCTTCAGACCGGGAAAACTGCTCCACTCTGTGCCGTAGAGACAGGGTCTCTGCTGGGAACTCTCTAGAACACAGTTTGCTTCTGTAGACCTCAGAAAGAAAAGTCAAGCAACGCTTGTACCTTAATTACCCGTTCATAAAAGAATACCGGATACACAAATAGCAATTCATTCCTACTAGACTTAGTGCATATGATCGCGTGATCATATGACACTCTTGGATCACGTTTGAAGAGTTATGTCTGTTTGCCAGCAAAGAGACATTAGCGCACTGTGTCCCTTCGTCCAGTTCCTTTTGGGACCCGTGTGGAAGAGACAGAATGTAGCACAAGCAGTCTTTTTATTTGGACCGTAATGTCACAGGAAGTCCGCTGTTATTCCTTTTCCCGGCTGTGCTGGAAGTAGGTTAATGTGATTTATTTTTAAAGTTCCAGAAAAGTTAATATAGGACTTTCATTTGTCCCTTTGGCTGGGGTCCCAACAAAGGGATATGCATTCTTTAACAAGGCATGGTAAATGAGTATTATACTAGAGGGATAGCAGGGTGTTTGTGCTTGCATGCACATTTTTGGATTCTTCTTCATTCAAAGAGCTGCCTTTAAACCTCTTAATCCACAATATGGATTGAATTATTCAAAAAAAAAAATTGAGCAGAGAAATAATGAGCTCTACATGAGCTGATATGGTTTCAGCTTGAGTAATGAAAATGAGGCACACATCCAGGGAAAATGACCAAAATTTTTGTGGCACACACTCACTCTGTATTCGAAGCATTTGTTTTTTGCCGTTGAATGCAATTTAATGGTGAATCAGACACACAATAACACCAAGCTTGATCACAATATGCAGTGTAATCTATAAAAGAGCCAAATATCATAGCTGGCCTTCCACAGAACATGGACACAAGGCAAATTGTAAATATACAATAGGATGGATAAGTCCAATGCTAAACACAGACTGAGGCACTTGGCAGGAGGGTTTGCAGGTGGTGTAGCAGGTAGGCAGAACAAACAGACAAGCAGCTGTTGATTTTCCTCTCCTCCTCCCGGGCTTTTGGTCAAAGCGCTGCCAGGTTCAAACACACAGCCAACACCCATCTTGTGAGGAGACGGCAAGCCATTGCTTTCTTTTATCCTTCAGATGTGTGTGTGTGTATCCACGGTCAGACAATTCTGCTTCTTTCCCAGGTGAAGTACATATGGATCTTAACATGTTCAGGTCATACATGCATGAGAACAAACCACACAGGTTGTGGAAAATCAGATTAGGGGTGTCTTTTTATATGAGCTGTCTTGCTTATTTAAAATGAGCAAGACACACAAAGGGACCCTTTAGTTGGAAAAAAATAAATATTAAAAATGCTTCTGGAAACCCTTGCAGACAATAATGGACAATGTTGGATCTAGAACTGCTTTGCAAAAGTATTCATACCCTTTGAATTTCCACAAATTTCAATGTATTTTTTAGGGATTTGTGTAATAAAACACAAAGTACGACATCATTGTGTAAAGAAAAAAAATGCTGCATGGTTTTCAAAGGTTTTTACAAATAAAAATCTGAAGAGTGTCACGCATTTGTATTTATCCCCTTTAACTCCAGTATCCCTAAATAAAATCCATCCCATCCAACTACCTATTGGTTGTCTACCTAAATCACCAATTTAACTCTGTGGTTGTAATGTTACAAAGTGGGAAAAGGTTCAAGGACTTTTCTTGCAAGGCATTGTAGGTATTTGTTAAATACAGTATGTGTATGCATGTGTAAATGCATGCACACACTGTAGAAAACATATACATGCAGGAGCACATCCACCTACAGCCAATACTTTAGCTGCCCTGATCACCCATTTTAGAGGAAGGCAGGCAGCTGAGAAACAAATACTAAGGAGCAATGGCTTCATATTGATTCTTTTTCCAAGGGATCAATACTTTGCTACTTTGATATCTATCCACTAGACACAGAGCCCGCATCTTTAAACGCTGGTGTGTCATAACACACTTTCCATTTTTTATTCAACTGCTCATTTGCCCCTCTTCTCCCAGCAAGAAGGACTCATCTCATCCAAAAACCCGGTTTCATGCACGGAACCATTTGGATGCTTTCTCCAAGTGTGTATTATCTTGTTTCATATGGAAGCAAATCGTTACCATATTTCAAATGAAAAAGCATTTTCAGAAATGCTTTTTCATTTTAAGAATGTGGCTGCATTGTTTGACTCATAAATGAAATTAGTTATCAATAATCCTATTTGCATTTTAATTTTCTTCTTCAAGACTGCTCATTCTTTCACTTAATTAAAATGAAAAAGAAAAATACTTTTGAGATTTATTTTTGAAAATGTACCCCAGCAAATAGATACATAAATTCAATTTGAAATGTAAAATTCGAAAATGAAAAAAAATTTCCAGAAATGCTTTTTCATTTTAAGAATGCGGCTGCGTTATTTGACCCATAAATAAAATTAGTAATCAATCATCCTATTTGCATTTGCATTTTCTTCTTCACGACTGAACATTTTATGCCATAATCAAAAAGAAAACAAAGCAGACATTGCTTTTTCGTTTTCGTGGTCTGCCCGCAAAGTACTGCCCAGAACTCGAAAACGAAAAAGCATTCCGAGCTGCGGGCGCAGAAGAGTGACGTCAGCAGCCGCCCTTCCTCAGCTCCCTGCCGAGAAATTGATTGAATTGCAGCAGGGCCGAGCTCAATTTGTGGCAGTGGCAGGCAGAACTGGTAGTTCTGGTGCCACCGAAGCTGCCACCGGAACTGCCACAGTCTGCCGCAGGGTGGCACGGGATTCCGCGAGGATGCCAGAAGGTGCCAGACCGGCCGTAAAAGCTTGCCAATGCGGTTGCCGCTGTTTTTGTGGAAGCTGATGCCGATTATCGGCAAACGTGATGTCATTATTGTTATAGCCTGTTACCTTTAAATAATGATTTCATTATTGATTATTATTTAATAAACAGCTTTAGACCCATAACATAAGGTGATTGTATTTACTTGACATGGAAAATAAATAGCACTATGTGTATGTGTGACGTGTGGAAAGGATGACGAAGATTTATTGCACAAACAGCCGGTTTATTATAGAGCATGAGCGGCTATTCTGAATTGTCACTCACAGAAAATTACAAATAAATGCTTAAAAACACGCTGGATGTCCCAGGCCATAAGGCTGCCACCGGAACTACCAGTTCTTCCTGCCACTGCCACAAATTGAGCTCGGCCCTGCTGCAATTCAATCAATTTCTCGGCACGTTTGCAATGTAATGCACTGCAGACGTGCACAACGCCTCCCACCGAACAAGATGGGTAGCTCGGTCAGCAGGGAGCTGAGGAAGGGCGGCTGCTGACGTCACTCTTCTGCGCCCGCAGCTCGGAATGCTTTTTCGTTTTCGAGTTCTGGGCAGTACTTTGCGGGCAGACCACAAAAACGAAAAAGCAATGTCTGCTTTGTTTTCTTTTTGATTATGGCATAAAATGTGCTGTCGTGAAGAAGAAAATGCAAATGCAAATAGGATGATTGATTACTAATTTTATTTATGGGTCAAATAACGCAGCCGCATTCTTAAAATGAAAAAGCATTTCTGGAAATGCTTTTTCATTTTCAAATTTTACATTTCAAATTGAATTTTGGTATCTATTTGCTGGGGTACATTTTGAAAAATAAATCTCAAATGTCTTTTTCTTTTTCATTTTAATTAAGTGAAAGAATGAGCAGTCTTGAAGAAGAAAATTAAAATGCAAATAGGATTATTGATAACTAATTTCATTTATGAGTCAAACAATGCAGCCACATTCTTAAAAGGAAAAAGCATTTCTAAAAATGCTTTTTCATTTGAAATATGGTAACGATTTGCTTCCATAGTTTCACGCTTTGACATCTTTCTGCACGAACACAGCATGTGCCGGTGCTTATCAGTGGAAAGGTTTTAACAATGACTGGAGGAAATTTTTCAGCTCCAGGAATTTTCATTCACAGGCCTTGATCCAAACAATCTTAGACCCACCGTTCTTCCTTTCAACCGCTCCAACCAATCATGTCACAGGATCTTGGCTTGTCATTTCAGACTGCTTGTAATCAGCTCATTACAAACACCCTCCCCTTCCCCTATTGACTCCCTTCCCCTATGCTTCAAAAGTATCCAATACACTACGCTGCAATTAGATTAAATTACTAAGTACAACCACCATACGACAGCATTATGGCGGCAACATGGGGTTATACTGCTGACTCCCTGACAGAATCATTATGCAGTTTGCAAACCGGTAATATTGTCTTTTTGTTAATGCCGGTTATTTGAGGAGGAATATCTGTACTCTGCCCATTAAAAACTCTTTTTAAAACTCTTTTAATAGAAATTCAAGATCTTTCACTAATGCCCCTCAAAAATAAGACTTTGCAATGTTCTCGAGACAAACAAAAACCAAAAATAAAACTCAGCGGCTGAAAAAGAAAGAATTATATGTCAGCCTTTGGAGGTACAGTTTGACATTTAGGGAAATACACTTGAGCATTTTCTAAACACAACTTAGAAGGGTGGATTATATTTAAATAGTGATGATTTCTCAGAACAATTGACTTTACAAGTGTTGAAAGCAACTGTATTGTTAATCTATATGGCAGTATGCAGAGCTACTGATTGGTTGAGCTGGTAAATGTTATATAATGTCTCCAAGGAGTAAATATTGGGTTTAGAAGAAGTTGATATATTATGTTATTGGTCTTTAGTTGTTTAGATGATGGGTACTCTTAAAATACAATGTCAAAGTTTCAAAATGTCCATAGGTTGACCACTGTATTAAAAAAAATAACAATTCAAAAGCTAATTTATTTAACTAATTCAGTTCAAATGTAAAACTCAAACAATCGTGGTCATTAGCACCTTCCACAAACAGGGTTTAAAAAGATGGTCACTGTGAAAAAAGCTGGCATTAGGTACGATATTCTAATATATTAATGGAATGTTTAGTGGAAGGAAAACATGTGGTAGAACAAGGTGTTCAAACAATAGGGTTTAACATAGCTTTGAAAGGATTGCAAAGCAAACCCCATTCAAAAGTTCAGGGGTGATTCACAAAGCATGAGCTTCAGCTGGAGTCCAAGAGCCACCACACGAGATACAATTGTGGAATTGCTTGTGTTGAGGCTCTTCTGAACCTTCTCAACAGAGATAACATTATAGGTATCTTACCAGAGTTGCTGAGAAAAAGGAATGGTCTGTAAAAGGCAAGAAAAGAAGGAAAAAAAGGTATTTTTTGCATTTTATTTGGAATTTAAGTTTCTAAGGTCTGGAAGAAGACTAGAGAGGCACATAATTTAAGTTGATGGAGATCTAGTGTGATGTTCCTCTGATATTTTTACTTGAGATGCTCATGTAGTTTTACTTTGGCTCCAGTTTTTAAAAAAACACACTGGAGGATGTATGTGACTATCGAGGTGAACAGTTCCTAGCATGCCTGGGAAAGTGGACCAGAACATTACTCTAAGGTTACGTTCACACTGCAGGTCTTAATGCTCAAATCTGATTTTTCAGAAATCTGATTTTTTTGTGTGGTCGTTCACATTACTTGAAAATGTTGTGGCTCTGAACTGACCCGCATTTGCATAAG